>NC_092801.1:10755750-11062639 GCF_918797505.1 Bemisia tabaci | reverse complement strand
CGTCGCAAAGATAGGGGCTACTTAACTTTCATGTGGGAGGGATCGAAGTTGCTTGCACATCACATGTTTCATACTTACGCTGCGGAGAGGGCACTCGGAGAAGCCTGCCTGATCCTCCTTAAAGGGGTTCCATGGACCGGGCAAAATCCCGAATCACTGAGGAAGGATAGCTAAGAAGCAAAGTGATAACGGCAAAACAAAAGATCCCTCGCTGATTGGAGGCACAATAAAGTCAGCCAATAAAGTTCCAACACCCCAACGCTCACTGGGATGGCCTCCGACTGTGCTAACCCGCTCTCCAACGGAGCTAGGAGACAAGTTTCAGATCAAGCAAAGAGTGAACCAGATTGAGATGCATCGGTTTGAGTTGGGAAATTTTGCATCATTGAGCAAAACGATCTTGGGATAACGATTTTGAGTTTAAAAACTCACTAAAAACGGGCAGCGCTATCTGGCGGTATGGCGAGGAGTTAGAGGTTGATTGTGTGAGTAAACTGAAAGCGTCAAGTCACTATCGGAATACAGCTTATCAGATGTTAAGATGGCGCGGCGGGGACTGTATAGTACAGAGGGCATATACGAGGACGGGCTCAGAAGCTTCTGACCGGAAAATTTTATTGAAAGGAGCCTCCGTTCCATGTCAAATTGCCACTTATCACCCGAAAGACTCCTACAAATCGTTTGGATGATTAAAAAGCAACCGATTTTATTTCAATTGCATAAAAGGGGTATCTTTCATTTTCATGTTAGGCAAGACTGTCGACGACAGTCTGTCGTGCGTGCTATCTCCTGTATGCTTTCGTGGTTGCGTTTTGGACACCCCATAAACACATCTTCAGGTTAGAAATCGGCAGAAGAGGGCGGCACTTTACTTGAAAGCACTGATTTCATTGGCTCTCTGGAGGAATAATGTCACTCACTGCTGTTTAGTCTGAAACTACGTCATTTTTGGCGCACTTACGGCTTTCTCATTAGTCTCATTTCATGAAAATAAGATGAATTTCACTGTTATAAAGTGTGTTGTTAGCGATTGGTAGGGAACTCGATTTCGAAAAAGTTACACTGACGCCGTACATGCATTCAGGCGTTGCCATATTTCCTTCATTAGAAGACGAATTTACACAGGGAAAATTGTGAATATATATCCTCCAATTTTTCAGACGATTTTGCTCGCAATTTAATCTAAAACATCTGAAACTTTTAGGGGAAAATATGCATAAGTTTCTTCAAAAATACATGTTCAACTCGCGGAAATTCGGCAACGCTCGAATGTTCGTACGGCGTTCTTCCTTAGTTTTCAAGAGCTCAAAACCAACCCTCCGGGTTCATATAAAGCTTTTAATGTTTAGCGGGAAGAGGGAGGGGGGGGGGGTGTTTCGTTTGGGTTGGGCTCAGCAATTTCGAGAGAGATTCCAGAGTTGGCACCGGACGGAGTTTCGAGGGCAAAAAATCTGAGAAAAAAGTGACGGACGTAATTTAAGGACAACTCCTGGGAGTGGAACACCGAACACCCCAACCCTTCCTTGACGCCGAAAGGGCGACTAAATCGCCACGACGCCACTGCCCCAGATTTCCATCCCTCACCCCCGAGAGTCAGGGGGGCAGTTAAATCCCACCCTACGACCGACCGACCTGTCGATCGACCTTTCCGCGAAGCCGAGGGGTATGATTAGAGGGTGGTGGCGCGACCTTGACCTTGCCACGCCGACCTTTCCGCACCCCCCTCACGCTCGGCGGTGCCGTGCTGAGGAGAAACGACGTATGAGCCTTCCGATGTTGCCAACTTTCCTTCGATAAAACGCGAAATTTTGGGAGAGACCTGTCGATATACGGTGTGTCTAGTTTTTTTTATTTTTTTATTTTGGGAAATCCTGATTTTTAACGGCTAAATTCTGATTTCATAATTTTTTCGAAACCTGATCAAATCCTGATTTTTTGCGGCGAAAAATTGACGGACGGATAATGGATGATTGACGGGAAATTTTTTTTCAAATCCTGATTTTACGACCGATTTTTCCTAAAATCCTGATGAAATCGGGATTAAATGGACCGCGTTAAACAGAAATGAACCAAGCCACATCAGCTATGGACCACTAGACAAGGTACGAATTTAAGCATTCTGATACATATTTTTTAACCAAAATTTCACGTAAAACACGATGCACATAACAAAAATTACCGAAATTAACTCCTTACAATGATATTAAATGATTCCTGATGCGTGAATTCAAACCACCCGCTCATTAAAACTCAATGCTCTACGTGAATTACATCGCGGGCTGAACATTATCATGACAGTCTTTGCGATATAAAAATCTGGCAACCTCAATTTTGACGCTTGCGGGCTCAGCTATAGCAAATTGCTTATAATTTGAACAACACATGGTGGGTTATGAACAGTGATCGACTGAGAGGCTATAGCTGAAACTGTTGTGGTGCGCGATTTGACTCACGTAGAGCTTTGAGTTTCTTGTGAACGGGCAGTTCAAAATCCGCGTAACCAATGTGAAATAATATCTTCATCAGGAGCTGGTTTCAGTAATTTTCGTTGCGCGAATCGTGTTCTACGTGAAATTCTGGTTAAGAAACATGTATCAGATTGCTTGAATTCGTACCTTGTCTAGTGGTCCATTTTGGCTAACTTAATGTTTTTACATGTAAACAGTTGTGCGGATTTTAGTGCAAATTTCAGTTAATTTTCTCCATAGTGCGAAGCAAATTCCTTAAAATTTTCAAACGGAAGCACAAACGTTTCCTCGTAAAAAATTAAATTGCCCAATTAAAATTGGCAATAGCTGATGTGGATTCCTTTCTGTTAAACGCGGTCCAAATCTTGATTGACCTCAAATCGTGATAGAATCAGGAACATCCTGACGCTAGACACCCTGCTGTTTTTACCGACCAGGGTTTCAAGTATTTTTTAATTTTGAAAAATCCTGATATTTTCCTAATATTTTATAAGAAATTCCTGATTTTTTTCAATTTTAAAATTCCTGATATTATCCTGATTTTTCTCGTAAAAACTACATTTGTTGCATAAATGCATGCGGAAAATAAATTTTCTGACAAAGAGAGAAAAATTCCTGATAAAACGTCGGATTTTTCCGATTTTCCTGATTTTAACCTGATCGGCCAAAATTCCTAATATTTTCCATTTTTTCCGGATTTTCCTGATGCTAAGGCTAGAGTACCTGTATAGGGAGAGTAGCGACAGATCTGAAACTCCGAAAGTCCATCAGGCCTTCACCGATGCCTCCGCGAATAAAGTTAGGGCCCAAAAGGGCAGCCAACCTATGCATTTCGAATGTCCAGAGCGATTTACAAATACAATTGTTACGAACCGTCGTTTAGAAAGCATGTATTTGGTTTACTTTTTGCATAAATTTACTTATTTTTGCGAAAGAACGCTCATTTATGTACATTCTTAGCCATCTTGGTTAGAATTGAAATCTGTAGGCTGGCATTGAAATTTTGTGTGTTAGAAGTTGCTCAGAAGGGTGGCTGCACTTTTGGGCCCTAAGCCCTCCATGAACCGATCTGTCGCTACTCTCCCTATACAGGTACTCTAGCTAAGACACTCTGCCGACGGCAGATACCCTATTTCAATATTCCATGGGAAGAAATTTGGCAACATCCAGATGCACATACGACGTTTTTCCTTAGTACCGCTCATCCTCCTCCTCGGTTCGGGCGACGACTCCCGTGCCGTGACCCACCCCGCCCCCTCGAGTGAAAAGTGCACGCACTTAATTACCCGCTCCGATTCGATTCGATCCCGGGGGGGGGGGGGGGGAGAGAGCGAGGGGCCCGAAATCCAATTATCAGGGAACATGATACGGGGAGACGGGGACCTTGAACCGAGACGCGGTGACGCGACACTGCACTTCGCCGCCCTCCTGACAAAACGACGTAACAGCAATTCGCGGTGAACCCTGTCGTTCGAATAACTCAGTGCTATCCCGAGCTCATCTCTAAAGGCAGTTATGCTCTTTTGTCGGCCGAGCAACGGCCAACCACGTGCCGCGACCGGACCCTCGGATTCCACGACCGTTTGCGTTCTTCGGATCTGTGCTGCCTTTCACTTTCTGATAATTTTTTTCGTTTCTTCGTCTGTTGCTGTTTTGTTTTGTTCTTTTATTTTTTTAGAATTTAGAAAATGAAATTCCCTGACATTTCCCTGATTTCCCTGACACATTTTGGCGAAGAACCCTGACAATTGAAGATGTGACGGATGGTTGATTGAAAATAGTTTTCAGACAAAATTCCTTGTTTAAAATCTTAAATCCATTTGAGACAGCAAATGAAGGTGATTTAACAAATTTTCCCTGACATTTTCGTCGTTTTCCCTGACGTTTCCCGGTTTTCCCTGACTGTAGCAACCCTGTAGACACCATATTTTGGAGATTCCGTACTGCTGTCTTTCCTTGATGCCGCAATCACGCGCTGAATTTGGGAGCTGAATGTGGCTTGATTGTGGAAGTCATCACGCGCAAAATTCGGCAACAATTCCCAGCAACCATCGGACTAACGTTGAATTTGTCTGAACTATTCGAGTAGATTTGATACACATCTGGATGAAGATAACTCGAATTTGCTACATTTCAGCCGTTGGGCGATGACTGTTGATTTCCACATTCAGCTGCTAAATTCAGCGTGTGATTGCGGCATGAGTGGAAAAGTTACTTTTGGTTGTCGACGCTGATTTGCCTATGATGACTCCTGAGAAATTGAATAAGAGGGGGGGGGGGGGGTGTACTTACCGTGTGAGTTGGGCTCCGGGAGGGTTTCCCGGGGGACGAGGTGCATGACTGTGGTTTTGCTGAGGGGGAGCCCGAGGGCGCCCAGGGTCACGTTGCTGTGGAGGAAGCGCCCTTGGAAGATGAGCCGCAGGATTTCCGCCCGCGCCACCGCCTCGTCCGACCAGTCTGCAACACACAACCGCACAAAGCGTCAGAAACAGTGACAGTAAAAAAAAAAAAAAAAAAAAAAAAAAAAAAAAAAAAAAAACATCGAAAAAGAAAAACGGAAAACCCCGAGCTTGCCGGGAAAATCGTCATTCGTCACGCTCGCGGTTGCCGGTCGTTCGAGGATTTCCCCGCTTTCCCGTACTGCCGTGCTCAGGAAAAACGCCGTATGAGCCATCAGGCCTCGAGTTAGGTTTCCCTCATCACAAAAAAAAAAAAAAAAACCATCAGGCGTATGACCATTTCCTCTGATAAAACACGAATTTCCTGGTGAAGTAATGAATATTTTCCTTTCGATTTTCAGATAATTGTGTGCGCAATTTCATCTAAAGTCCCTGAAAATTTCAAGGACGAACAATTTCAATTTCAATTTCAAAAACAAACATTTTACCGAAGGAAACTTGGCAACACTCGAATATTCGTACGGCGTTTTTCATTTAGCACGGCAGCGTAGCCAGGGTGTCCAGTTTTTTTCATTTTGGGATATCCTGATTTTCCTGATTTTCGACCGCTAAATTCTGATTTCATATTTTGTCCAAATCCTGACTTTAAGGAGAAAAATTAATGGACGAATGACGGATAGTTAACGGAAAAAAAGCGGACGGCCGACTTTTCTCAAATCCTGATTTGACGACCGATTTTTCTTCAAATCCTAATGAAATCGGGATTAAATCCTGACAGACCTCAAATCCTGATAGCATCGGGAAAATCCTGATGCTAGACACCCTGCGTACTGTTGTGCTAAGGAAGAACGCCGTTTAAACATTCGAGAGTTGCCAAATTTCCCTCGATAAAATGTTTATTTTTGAGGAAAGTTATGGATATTCCCCTTGAAATTTTCAGATAATTTAGATCAAATTGAGGAGAATGAAAAGGAAATGAAAGGACATTTCATTTCCTTTTAAATGACGACAAGTTCACTACATCAGTGGCGTGGCGTGAATAATCGATTATCGATATCTCGCCATTTGAAGCTATGGTAAAGAATCGATTACTAAGGTGTTCGCTGCGAACACCCTGATAATCGATCTTTTTTCATAGGTTTAAATGGCATAACAATCGATATATCGCAGTTCACGCCACGCCACTACACTACATTAGCTTAAAAATCGCAAAGTTATGAAGGTTTAACACAAATAAAAAATATTTACCCCCTATTAATTTTAGCATGGATTTTTCCTCTTGGAAGAACTCTTCAAACACTATTTTCTAAAACCACAAGGCTTGCATTAGCGTGACAACAAAAAACGACTTCGAAACACTGTTCAGGAGTTGTCTGATTGCAGAGAAAACGAAAGTAATTGAGTAGTCTCGCGATATGTCGAGATTTCTGCACTGAGTTTTGCTTGTTGACTTTCACGAGCGTGTGCTTGCGGTTTTCTGTGATCACTGATTGCCACCCAAATTTAATTCTGTGTTTTGGTATGAAATAGGCTAAAGAACTTGAGCAAGAACAACTTTATTTGATTCACTACCAAATTTAGGCGGAAATCAGTGATCTAACAAAATCACAATCACTTGCTCGTGTAAGTCCGACTATAGCAAACCTCAGGGCAGAAGTCTCGACATATCGCGAGACGACTCAAATCTCGATGTTTTGGTTGAGTTTGCAATCAGACAACATCTAAGCATCGAGATAAATCGATTTTACCGCGTACAATTACGGCACAACGTCCAACCGAACAGGATCTACGGATGTCGCTTTCGCAATTATTTCGGTTTCGAACTAAGTGCTCTAGCTGCTTGGTGCCAAGTTGCGGTCGATAGATATACACGTGGATATTAAGCGCTTGACAATTGTATTAGATGTTTTGTAGGAAGCCAATTTATACTATTGACCTGATTGAAGGTGGTTAATTTTAAAAATTAGAAAGGAGGAGTTGAGGAAACCGTGTGGTGTGGAGATCGAATAAAGAAAGTAAATAAGGGAGTGAATTCGTTGAATGAAATAAGATTATCATTCATGGGAAGATAAGTGCCTCAGAGAAAATGTAAATACATATATCTTGATCAGATACTATCCAGCACATAGTCATTCAAAAAATTTGTCTGTGCCCAAAATCATACATCATTTCAAGATATTGCAATAAAAAAAGTAACTGAACAGGTTGAAACTATACAGACAAATAAAGAGTTCAGCAGTTGGACCAGGGATGATTTTCGAGGTTTTGGAAAATGTGAGAAAAAGTGGGGCGTAAGTTAATTTTTCAAACAACACGCAGTATTTTCCACGTAAGTTCAAGAGGATAAACTTTGATTTGTTTCCTTTATGAAAGGAGACACGAGAACAAACGCTGATTTTTCGAAAGGAGAAAGTCAATATAGTTACATCCTTCGAACCCCGATTGAATTATTGCACAAGCTGTTATTTGTTGTAGAAGAATTTCACCACATACAGGCGAGGAACGAACGGAAATTAAAAGATCTCAATTGGTAGAATGCAATTGGTTCTTAATTCCCGTAAGTTGACCACCTAGATAGCTCGAAATCGTCTAAAGTGAGATGCGACCATTATAACTCATGTGCCACGGTGCGGTATTAAGACGAGATGAGGGCGATTTCCACTTGTAACTATCGTTAAAGAATAACTAAGAACGGCCGGTACTTACACACGCGATTTAGATATAGGTAGGTTTACATATAAATCCTAAAAAAAGAGTCATCGAATAGAGAAAAAAAGAAGAATAATTGAGTGCCAACACAGCCGAAGATAGGAGAGGCGGGATCCGACCGTGATTTTAACTTTTCTCCCGCATCTGAGCGACAACTCACTAGCAGCATAATAAAGCGGAGCATTGCGAGTTCACGCTTCGCGCCTTCAATTTTGGAGATACCACACGGACATCCATCAAGTACGAATAGTTGTATCTCTGCGCCGTCAGCAACGAGCGTCATTTTCCTTGCTCCATTTTCATATTGCGTTTGCTTCCGTTTGTCTTATTTGTAGCGGTGCTTCAAGGGCTACGTGAGCAGCACGACCGAGGATACGAGAAACGTAATCCGGCCTTGCTTTTAACTTTTCTCCCGCATCTGAGCGACAACTCACTAGCAGCATAATAAAGCGGAGCATTGCGAGTTCACGCTTCGCGCCTTCAATTTTGGAGATACCACACGGACATCCATCAAGTACGAATAGTTGTATCTCTGCGCCGTCACCAACGCGCGTTAAGGTGTTGTCTTTTCTTTTAAATTGGAGAAATGTTGAGGCGAGGTTTGCTCGTGATATGCAATGATGTATCCAAATGAATGATAATTTTGAAGACAAAAAATGTTTAAATGTTTAAATGTCTCTCAAGGGCCTTACTATGCGCACGTCTAATAAAATGGTATTTTCGCAAGGGTTTTGTCGTAACAGGGAAATTTATTTTGCGTCAGTGGTGGAAATACCGAAAGAAGTACGTTTTACCATCAAAAACACAGAAATAATATAGATACTACTTCAAAAACTATCAAAATCGTTGTATTCAGATACGGGTCAATTTGACCCAACTTCGCGTATAAAAAAAATCTTGGGAGCCGGAGGGTTTTAAGCAGAGATGGAAAATTTCATGAAATTTATTTGAGTGAAATTTTACGCGTGAAATTTCATGAAATTTATTGAAACTTTTGGGGATAGATTCAGAAGGCTAAGAAACGCTTAGAAACAGTGATTCAAAATTTTGAAATTTTTTACCCCAAGCCTAAAACATTCGCGCGTTGCAAATGTTTTCATTAAGTTTAGAGGTTAGGTTGGGGTTTTTCTCTCTGAACTCCCCTTTATGCCCCCTCTTTGTGTCTGGCACCCTCAGTAGAGTAGCATGATACCGCAGCATCAACAGAAAGACCATCTGAAACGCTTTCAGACCTCCAAAGGTGTAATCAATGATTCTAAAAAAAATTAATAAATTTCAACTTTTGTGAAATTTATTCGAGCGGAATGAAATTTCACTTTCCATTTCTGGTTATAAGCCACTTTTTTCGGTTTGAACACGCACTCATTCCTCCTTTGAAGTATAAATTTCAGCTAAATTTGGCAACGATGCGAGGACTCGATAAAAATTGGCGCCCCGATGGCTGATCATCATATGGTCACAGCAGAACGGTCTAATGTGAGCGGGGACTCCACCGTTGCCACGTGGTCACCAAAAAGGACAATTTTGCAGCTTTAAAACCCTGAAAAAGGAAAAGAAAACACCCGATCTGGCAATCTCGGCACCACAGTTGCTAGATCCGGTGAAAATTAATACTTCCTCGGCTGTTCGGAGTTTATTTCAGATTTCAGAAAGTTTCGTTCCACGAATCGTGTTCTACGAGAAATTCTACTGTAGAAACATGTAGAACACTTAAATTCGTAGTAAAATTTTTTTAGAGCAAGTCTATCCACTGCATCTCCAGCTCATAGTGTCTAGCATTGTAAAAAACTATGACACTTCCATGACATTCCCCTGATTTTTTGGAGCTCCTTCTCTAATGCGGCATTTCAGTTTTTATACACTTTACCGGAATTTCCTGCAAAATTTAAATGCGATATGGTCGGTAAGCGGTAGTAGACAGTGGCGTGGCGTGCTTCGAGATACATCGATATTCCCCCATTTGAAGCTATAGTAAAGAATCTATAGTTAAGATGTTCGTTACAAACACCCTGATAATTGATCCTTTTTCATAGGTTTAAATGGCAGATCAATCTATGTATCGCAAAGCACGCCACGCCACTGGTAGTAGAAGAGATTTCCGGTTTCTGGCATAATTCCTTGACTTTTCCCTGATTTTCCTTAACATTTTTCATTCCCGGATACATACTGATTTTCCCGCTTATTCTCGGTCTGGACACCATGGCCCATGCTCTCGCTGTCCATCTAGCTTGCAACAGGCCAGAGTGTCTACTAAAACAGGCTGGTCAAAAATAAGTACTTTTACAGTACTTTTTTCAGTACATTCTCAAAAAATTCAGTACCTCCTCCAACAGAAAAATTCCGTACTGTTTTCGTACTTCCACTTGACGAAATTAGAAAAGTTTCAAAAATTTGAAATTGCGACAAAAATGACAAAAAATTAAAAAAAAAAAAATCCAGAACTTTTTGCGGAATTTTCGCACTTTCTCAGTACTTTTGGACCGCCCTTAAAAAATGAGTACTATTTCCGGACTTGTTGACACCCTGCAGACCCGTTGGGCGAATTTATTAGCAAAATCCGGCAAACACGGACTCCAACGGAATCAGCGACGGGGGACGCTATTCATCTGACACACGTAGACTATGCGTAGGCCTTCGAGCGGGCCTGATGGCCGGGTGTAAAAAACCAGGGAAAGTGACTCACTTAAAATACTGACTATTCAGACACCTCCCATTACTCACCGTGAAATTGAGTAACCGTTGCGCAACTCTCAGCCAAGTTCAAGAATACCACGGTGAAACCCTTACTGAAGAGAGGAAGAAACTCAATATGTCCTCACAGGATCATGAAGCGACGCGTTCGGAAAGACCCGCTTTAATCTTCTTGGAGGTTATTTTGAAAGGAGTACCTTTGTAAGGAGAGTATGGACAACTCGAAAATTTGAAGGTCAGGTTTGATCAGGTCATGTAGCTCTTGGAGCCAAAAAGGGCTTCCAACCTTTGAACTCGAATTTTCTAGTGGTACTAATTTTCATGATTTTTACTACCCGTCGTTTCATAACTGATCAAAAATTATAAAAGCACGTAGAAAACTTTAATTACGCATACATTTTCTCGATTACAAATTCTTAATCCTTGACGACGCTTGTTTCACAATGCGCTGTCGGCTGTATTGATTAATATTTCAAATGCATAGGTTGGCAGCGGCACTTTTCTAGTGATTTTCGTTTTTCACGTTGTCGCCCTCTTGGGCCCGAAGAGCTACATAAATCGAGTTGTCCATACTCTCACTCTCCCTATAAAGGTGCTCTTATTTTGAGTTATTGCTACCCCTCCGCTTTTTTGGATAAGGTAATTGGACGATATTTTCATTTTCAAGGGACCTAGTCCTGACCCACAAGGGAAACGATACATTAAAATTCCTCAGACGAAAGAACGTGACCACACACAGAAAAAAAGTAACACATTCACTTGCGTAGAAAAAAAAGGCGAATGTTACCAAATGGTAAATTCTGTAAAGAGTTCGCTTGATTTTTGACACCTACACTGCCGTGCTGAGGGAAAACGCGTTCATACGGCGTTCAAACATTCAGGAGTTGCCAAAAAATCTTCTGATAAAATGTTTATTTTTGTGGATAGTTACGGCTCTTTACGCTCGAAATTTCCGGATAATTTGAATCTGATCTCAAATAAAATGTTCTGAAAAATTCGAGGAAAAATATTCGAAGAAATCTCTGAAAATTCATATTTTATCAAAGGAAATTAGGCAATACCTACGCCACATACGCGCAATTTCTGATAAAACTACGATAAAATAAAGGAGTATATACGACTGTCTTACCTTCTGGCCAATTATCAAAAACATGTTGTGCTATTTCGCCTGCTGAGTCGCTAGGGCTACATAAAAATTCTCTCGTCTTGCCGCTGACTAGGATTAGCCTTAAGTTTATCTGAAACAAAAAGAAGCAAAATATTTAGGATGCTGAAAAGACGATAGTCTTGAGTCCACACATACAAATCGCTTTTAAAGCGCGCCCGGGCGCTCTGCGCCACCTGATCGCCATTCTTGTCTATAGACCCAGAGGTCATCTGGTAAATAGCATCTTATAATTTCATCTTTACTGCCATCTATCCACCATTTTATTTTTTTTTTCCACTCGGATTAAGGCAAATAACCCAGGGTGTATACTAAAACAGACTGGCCAAAAATCAGTACTTTTACAATACTTTTTCAGTACATTCCCAAGAAATTTAGTGCCTCCTCAATAGAAAAAATCAGTACTTTTTCAGTACCCTCATTATACGAAATTCGAAAATTTTCGAAAATTTGAATTTCTCTCTAGAATTTCGACAAAAATTCCGGACCTTCTTGCGGAATTTCCGCACTTCTTTCAGTACTTCCGAACCGCCCCTCAAAAATCAGTACTATTTCCGGACTTTCCGGAAATTCTGGACTTGTAGACACCCTGATAACCTGAAAATATACTTCAAGAGTTTGACGAGAGTAAACGGGAGGCAAATAAAAAGAAAACTTCGCGCTAGAAAAGTCTTGTTCTCATTATCCTCAGATATTTTTTCAATATTCGGTGATTCTGTTCTCCGGTGAATCCGGGGTATATTTCGGAAGTTCTCCCCGGAACTTCGAAAAAATCGGAATTTTTCTTCCGGACCCTGGGCAATCGGAATCAATTCCGGAATCCGTGGTAAAATAAAATGGCAGCACTGGGCACCGTGAAGGACCGCGCTCGGATTCGTATCAATACTCGTTCGGATATGAATCGGGGGTGGAAAATCGGAGCCCTCCCTAAAAACGCAATATCGCAGGAGCATCCCTCCGAACCCTTCCGTCGAAACCCGACGTCCGCGCCGCCCGCCCCGTGACGCAGAGCAGTCTAAACTAGGTCAACCCCTCCCACCCTCAACCACCCCCTCCGTTTTCCCAACCCTCTCCCGCCGCCGCACAGTAGTTCGAGTCAATCAGAGAGGTCGGACACGAAATTTTTGACAAAAACTGCGACTTTCGGTGTTTAAATCGTCAAATTTTAAAGTTCAAGGGGTGCTTCTCGAAGAAAATTTTACTAGGAAAACCAATGGCGCCACTTTCAGACCCTCAAAATTTTGTATAAACGGAGTTATAAGCGTTCAAAGTTTCCAAATTTTGTCCGGCCTCTCCCTACTGACTCGACCCACTGTGCGCCGTCCGCGGTTGTTGCCGCTCCAAGTTTGTTTTTTCCCTCTCTCCCGTTTTTGTTTCCTTTTTAAAAACTTATTCGGAGCAGGCCAAACGGTGAAATATCGAAGTCGATAATGGGATGTCCCTAGCTCGGGTTCATCCCTTTTATTATACTCCTTTATTAACCCCCCGCGACGAGCTTAATCCCTTTGAATTCCGAGGGGCTCAAGGGCGACGTGCTACGTTTCAAAAACAACAACCCCCCCCCCTGCCCGCCCCCTCCCATGAGGATGCTCCACGGTAAGCTCGGCGGGGCGGGGGAGGGGGGTTTCCAGGAATTAGGCCCCCGGTGAACAGGGTAGGCAATTTGCTTGCATTTTTCTCCAGTTTCATGATCACCAGTAAAGCAAGTTAAGGTCGGTGGCGTGGCGTGCGTTACGAGACATCGATTGATCTGCCGTTTTAATACGCACAAATCGCATTCGATACATCGAACGGTGAAATTGTATCGATATCGATCGGTTCAACATGTAAAAATAGCCTCAGAAGTCAATTTCAGGGGGTCTACTAAAACAGGCTGCCCAAAAATCAGAGCTTTTACAGTACTTTTTCAGCACATGCCCAAGGCTTAAAAAGAAAAATCTTATAACATTAGTTTTAAGTTTAGCTTTAAAGCAACAAATTAACATACAAGTGTAAATAATGCCCCGTAAGGGACAGTCGTACAATTTATTCTTAATTAAAAAAAAAAAAAAAAAAAAAAAAAAATAGCCAACGAATTCAGTACCTCTTCAACGGAAAAATTCAGTACTTCTTCAGTACCGCCAATTAACGAAATTCGAAAAATTTCAAACATTTGCATAAATTGCGACCAAAATAAAAAAAAAATGAAAAAAATCCGGACCTTCTCGCGGAATTTCCGCACTTTTTCGGTACTTCCGGACCGCCCTTAAAAAATCAGTACTATTTCCGGACTTTCCCGGACTTGTAGACACCCTGAATTTAGAAATCCGAGGGAAATTTTTCAGCTTTTCGGCGGTTTCCTCCGATTCCTGACTGAGTATTGAACACATTTGAAGAAAAAGGAAGTACATCCATTGCGACGTGAGCCTTGTCATTCTGTATTTTCATGAAATTCAAGGCTCGTGCCGGATTGGATATAGCTCACTGAAGAAAAGAGTTACGGACTGAATAAAATACCGTCCGTTCCGGGCTCAGAAGCCGAAAGTTCCGGGTGCTGGAGCCGTGGCTTTGATTGCGTCGGATGCTACGCCCGGTACATTCGGCTTCCACGGCCGGAATTTTACTTCAGTGTGCTTTCCTGATTTAAATACGTCCTATTAATATCGACGGTATCGAGGCAGATAAATTTCAAGGAACGAGTAAATATTTTTCTCCGGTCGAACATGCGTCATGTTCGACTCGGTTCGTTATCTCGTCCGTCGCACTCTCCGTCTCTGAGGCGAAGCACGAAAGAGGCTGCCGACCGGAAATTACGCGCCGTTATCACCGAAATTTGAAAGTTCACTCGGGTGTCGCCGCCGCCCCGGCCGCACAGTGGATCGAGTCAGTACTGCCGTGATAGCGAAGAGAGCCGTAAGTGCAAAATTTTCGAAATCGAGTTTGCTTCAAAATTCGTCTAAACTCTTTTAGATGAAATTACTGAGACAGCTAAAACAGCAAAATTCATCCTAATTTAATGAAAACGAGAAGTATGTAAAAGCCGTAAGTGCGCAAAAAATGACACAGTTTTTTTTCCAAGACAGCCGTAGATGCATGAGAGCCAATGAAAACAGTGCTTTCCAGTAAAGTGCCGCCCTCTTCTGCCAATTTCTAACCTGAAAATGTGTTTGTTGTGCGTCCAAAACGCAACCACGAAAGCATGCAGAAGATAGCACTTACGGCTGTCTTGCCTAACAATAACCTAGCATGAAAATGAAAAATACCCTTTTTATGTAATGGAAATAAAATCAGTCGATTTTTAATCATCCAAACGATTTCTAGGAGTCTTTTGGATGATCTGTGGCAATTTGGCAAAGAACGGAGGCTTCTTTCAATAAAATGTTCTTGTCAGAAGCTTCTGAGCCCGTTTTCTCAAAACTTCATTTTTGCACTTACGGCTCTCTTCGCTATCACGGCACAGTAGGGAGAGGTCGGACAAAATTCGGTAACTTTAAAACGCTTACAACTCCGTTTATGCAAAACTTTGAGGTTCAAAATTGACGTATTTATGCTAAATGGAACTAAGTGCGCGTGGAAAGATGGGGTGTGCTCGTTCGTTGAGGGCCATAAGAATGAATGGGAATTTCAAAGCGCCAGTGACGTCAGCGGCGAAGAAGCCGCCGTCGCCCAGCATTAACTCATGAATCCTGTCCACAACGCTCTTGTCACATGTCCACGGCTCAGGAGTTAGCGCTCAGTTCCTTTTCATTATTTTTTATCAATCTCACCACGAGGCCCACTCCATCTTTCCACTTGCACATAGTTCCTTTTAGCATAAGTACGTCCAAATGTGGTTCCGCTGGTTTTCTCGCGCAATCATCACCCCTTGAAATTGGCCTGTTGCAAACTTTTGCTAGAGCAAAAATAAGAGTTTGTTTCTTATAGACAATGCCTTAAAAATCACGATGAGCGCATCGGCAAAGTCTGAAATGCACTCATAACTTCACAATCTGCGTAAGAAATTTGCGTTTTTTTAAGCTTCCCGCTTCAAAAACGATACTACGGCACAGGTGAACATTTTGTTAGAGGAGTCGCTCCATCGTCGGCGATATTCATCATGGCCGACGCTTGCGCGCAGTTCCGCGCGTAATTCGAGGAGAGTTCAAGGTCAATCAATTCGGGCGTGGAAAACATGAACGTTAAAACACGCCGATTGTTATCTGGTCTAATCCAGTTCAGGTATTATCTCGTCCCATCACACGTGTTTTGGCGGATTGGCGTCGGCCATGATGAGTATTGCCGACGATGGAACGACTCCTCTTACAAAATGTTCACCTGTGCCGTAGTATCGCTTTTGAAGCGGGAAGCTCAAAAAACCGCAAATTTCTTACGCAGACTGTGAAGTTATGAGTGCATTTCAGACTTTGCCGATGCGCTCATCGTGATTTTTGAGGCATTATCTATAAGAAACAACTCTTATTTTTGCTCTAGCAAAAGTTTGCAACAGGCCCATTTGAAATGTGACGAAATAAACACCATTTGCAGTTTTAGTCAAAACTTGTATGTCCGACTTCGAATATTGATTTGTTTCTTTGTGCGCCGCCGCGATAACGCACCGACCAACAGGCGACAGATCCGGCGCCCGCGCCTGCATCAACTTCGCATCGAAAAAGCTCGAAACTTGCGCTGAAAGCTCCCATAACAGCTGCAAGCCGACAACTATGCTCGGTGCGGCCGTCACAAAGGAACGCCCCGAGTATCGGCCCCGGTCATGTTTGAGTCATCATCAATTGGGACGTACTTCCTGTCAAACGGAACTATGTGGATTTTATACATGAGCCCTGAAGACCCATAAGAACTACATGTATGACAAGGGTCACGGCACAATGCACATAGTTCCGTTTGATAGAAATACGTCCATTTTCGTCATTACTCCTCGACTTTGTTCATCGTCCTCGCGCTCGCGCTTTCTCCGTATTTCTCTGAGTTTCTTTCGCGGAAAATTGAGCGCGATTGCCGCTCTAATGCTAAATGAGCGAGGAGCGGTGGAATGATCGATTATCGATAAATTCCCCCTAATTACAGCTACGGCACAAAATCGATTATGCAGGTGTTCGATTGCGAGCATCCTGTTAAGCGATCCTTTTTTCCAATAGGTTTTAAATGACAGGTCAAATCGAATATATCGCAAAGCACGCCACGCCACTAAAACACGCGCACGAAAGGTGGTGACACCTCTCTTCGGAACTAAATCAGGGTGTCTACTAGAACAGGCTGGCCAAAAATTGGTACTTTTACATTACTTTTTCGTTACATTCTCAAGAAATTCAGTGCCTCCTCGACAGGAAAATTCAGTATCTCCTCAACCCGAAAATTCAGTACTTTTTCAGTGCCTCCAATTGAAGAAATTCAAAAAATTTCAAGGATTCGAATTTCTCGCTTGAAATGCGACAAAAATGAAAAAAATTCCAGACCCTCTTGCGGAATTTCCGCACTTCTTCAGTGCTTCCGGACGGCCGAGAAAACCAGTGGCACCATCGTGTTTCTCGCGAACTTTTAGATAATAATTGATAGTCAAACCACAAATTCTTTACACATGCAATATCTCTTCCATTTTCCGTCCCCGTAGAAATCGGGTTTTCTCAATACCCCCTAGACTGACCATACCTAAACATTGGAACTCATCTGTGAGTAGTGTAGTGCATCAGGTTGCGAGTTTTTACACAGGACCTTATGGGACGAGTGAATACGAGAAATTAAGAGTAACCATGAGATGACTGGTGACCTAAAGTGATCTTTTCTTGGAAGTATAACATTCGTGGAACATAAATATACCAAAATTTGCCACTGAATCACGTTCCTGGCAGAGATTTAAACATTCAAGTGGATAACCACATCCCCCTCGCCCCCCTCCCTCTCCATTCCCTTGACGGATGCAGTTCCCCTATGTAGTATGTACTTCCACTATTAAATTTTTTTTTCCCATCCAGAAACAGATTCAGACCCCGCCGATTTAAATGCATTCAAGGCCATCATACTTGAAGTTGAAGGGAAAAAGTTCCTTCCCCCATCAAAGTTCACTTAAAGGAGTGAAAAAAAGCTTTTTCCGAGGTTTCCCCCATAAGAAGCCGTGAAAACAATACAACCAGATGTATTTTAACCCACGAAACAAATGAGGTAGGGTATGGTCAGTCTAGGGGTCCTTGGTTATCTCCACGGAGGAATCTTTGGCAACGCCTAATGGCTCATCAGGCGTTCCTTCCGTAGGCACGGCAGTATGACATCGAACGCTACGGTAGCCCACAAACCCCATCTCACGACGAGCGCGTGTTCTGACGACGAGTAACACCGCTCGGTCGAACGAAAAGGCGAAACTCCTCTTCCAACATGCGCCCAGGTAAGCATAGTACTTATACGGATGAACCAAGTCCCTCACGTGGAAAATTGAGATACGCCCTTTTCAGCGGAGCCCCGTGGCGTGGCGTGAATGATCGATTATCGATAATTTCCCCATTTTGAATCCGATCCGCGGTAAAGAATCGATTATGAAAGTGTGTTCGTGCAGCGAACACCCTGTTAATCGATCCTTTACCATAGGTTGCAATGGCAGATCAATCGATATATCGCAAAGCACGTCACGCCACTGGAGCGGAGCCCACGACTCGAGGCCGGCGACGCAGAAAAGTCCAAAACAAAGGTACGGACGTCGGGAGTCAGAGACTACGCTAGACGTAGACGCTATCGCGCAAAGGCAAAAACACAGATTGATGTACCATCAAGACGTTGCCAAGGTTCTCCTCCAAGAAAAACCGAATTTACTGGGAAAAGTCGTGCCTCATATTTTCCCAAATTTTCAGACCCCAAGTTCGAACGCAATATCCGAGCAAAAAATAGCTGAAAATTTCAAGGAAAAATATGAATGGATTGTTGTCAAAAATACATGTTTTGTCCGGGGGAAATTTGGCAACTCTCGAATATTCATGCGGGCGTTTTTCTTCAGCACGGCGGTACGGTTCCCCTGACGACCGGAACTTTCATCTCGGGCGATGCGTATTTTGGTTTCCTGCAATTAAAGCGGCTGATTGCTTGCACGCTCGGCTGTTGTTGTTGCTTCGATCTTTTTTTTTTACGGGCGAGGGCCGAATTACGACCGCGAGTTGATGGCGCTTTCGTCATCCTTGTTCCCGAGGTTTGAGGAAATCTCCAAGTTCCGCAATCCCCGTCGCACTACTATGTCTATGCACAGCTCCACTCTGCCGTGATGGCGAAGAGAGCCGTAAGTGCAAAATTTTCGAAATCGAGTTTTCTTCAAAATTCGTCTAAACTCTTTTAGATGAAATTACTGAGACAGCTAAAACAGCAAAATTCATCCTAATTCACTGAAAACGAGACGTATGAAAAACCGTAAGTGCACAAAAATGACACAGTTTTTTTTCAAGACAGCCGTAGGATTGCATGAGAGCCAATGAGAACAGTTGCTTTTCCGTATGGTGCCACGCCGCCCGCATCTGCCAATTTCCTAACCTTAAAATAAGTTTCTTGGTGCGTACAAAACGCAAACGCACGAAAGCATGCAGAAGATAGCACGTACGACTGTCTTGCCTAAACAAGAACCTAGCATGAAAAAAAAAAATACCTGCGTTTTTCATGTAATGAATTATAAAATCCGTTGATTTTTAAATCAACCATCACGATTTTCTAGGAGTCGTTCTTCCCGGAAGATTAGTGGCAATTTGACAAGGAACGGAGGGGTTCTATCAATAAAAAATGTTCTTGTCAGAACGCCTCTGAGCCCGTTTTCCTTCTCGAAAAGGTTCATTTTTGCACACTGACGGCTCACTTCGCAATCCACGGCAGGCCCCACAGTCCTGCCGTGATAGCGAAGAGAGCAAGTAAGTTTGAATCCACTACACTTCAAGTTCGAGAAGTTCGACCGATCCCCGACCGAGAAGCCAGTAGATGGCGCGGCGCGGCGAGATTTGCTGATATATCGAATGAGCTGCCATTTAAAGACGTATGAAAAAGGAATCGATTTACAGAGTGTTCGCGACGAACACCTTAATAAACGATTCATTAATCCATAGTATTCAAATGGGGAGATATCGATAATCGATCATTCACGCCTCTCCGTCAAGATCCCGGAAATCGGGGAGACAAAGCAACGACTCGTCGGCTATCACTCCGAGAGGCGACCGCGCTGCGTTACGCGTCGGCCTGAATATCAGTAACGCAGTCAGTATCAGTATCAGTCAACGCGTTATCAGTAACGCCCCTGATAACGCAGCGAGGATGACGTCGCCATCCCGGACTCGCGAGAGTGTGTATCAGTGGCGTTGCGTGTTTCGCGATACAATCGATTCATCTGCTAAGTTGACCAATGGAAAAGGAACGATAAACAGGGTGTGCGCAACGGCACCTTGAAAATACGATTCATTTACCATAGCTTCAAATGGGGAAATATCGATAATCGATCATACACGCCCCGCCACAGGAGTCAGAGTGAGCTTCGAGCAATTTAGTAACATGCACTGGGTACGCTCCAGTGGCGAGGCATGCTTTGCGATATATTGATTAATCTGCTATTTAGACCTATGGAAAAGGATCGATTAACAGAGTGTTCGCAACGAACACCTTAATAATCGATTCTTTACCATAGCTTCAAACGGAGAAATATCGATAATCGATCGCTCACGCCGCGCCACTGGTGAGTGTGGGAAATGGACTTTTCGGGGCGATAACGATAAGCGCCGCGCGGTAGTGCCCTGCGCTGCTACGGAAAAACGCCGTACGAGCCTTCAGGCGTTGCCAAATTCTCTTCGTCAAATCACGAATTTTCGGGAATGTTCATGGATATTTCTCTTCCGATTTTTAGGAGGATTTCGTTCGGAAATTAGATCCAGAATAGTTCATGAAAAATTGCAAGTGCACGGAAATTCAAAACTTTCCTACGAAAATAAAGGATTTTTCAGATTGGGAAAAAAATTTTTTGTTTTGTTTGGCAACATGGCGGATACGCGGACGGGCGCTTTCGTAGCGCGGGGGGGCAGTGCGTTTGTGCGTGAGATTGGAAGAGCAAACACGACACGCGCACGGAGAGTGGACAGTGTGTATGCGGATCAGTGGCGTGGCGTGAATGATCGATTATCGATATTTCCCCATTTGAATCCGTGGTAAAAAATCGATTATTAAGGTGGTTCGCTGCAAAACCACCCTGTTAATCGAACCTTTGTCCATAGGTTTAAATGACAGGTCAATCGGATACATCGCAAAGCAACGCGACGCCACTGACGCGGATGTTCGCGCGAACTGCGCTGGACCGGTTGTAAGAAAGATAGGAAGCAGAAAGGGGAAGGTGAGTACGCCGGCCTCAAGTGACGTGGTCGAAACCGGCCATGCGATACATCGCATCGATTAGGTAAAAAATCACGCCAGTTTTTTGAATTTTCTAGCAAAAGAAGGCCGATAGCCCCCTTCGCATGCGCCTAAAAGAATCATTCGAAACCACAAAAATTGGCAAAATGGACCACAAGACAAGGGACGAAATGTAAGCAATCCTGATAGGAAGTTTACGTAACCAGCAATTTCACGTAGAACACGATACGCACAACAAAAATTACTGTAACCAACTCCTTAACGGAGATATTGACATATTTGTAATTTCACATTGGTAAACGAGGAAATTGGAATAGGCTCCCGCTGACAAGAAACTCAAGAGCTCTACGTGAGTCAAATCCGCGCCATCTACAACGGTTTCCGCACGGCTTCTTCCATCGAGCTATGTTCATTACCTTCCCACCATTGTGTTGGTTTCAAACTCATATACGCAATTTGCTTAAACTAACTGGAGCCGACACGTCCCAAGGATTGCGGTTGCCAGATTTGTGTATCGCTAAGACTGTTAGTTAAAGGTTTAGCGCGCGATGTGAATCAGCGTAGAGCAAATTGAGTATTTCATTGAGCCGGGGGGTTCTTGAGTTCACCGCATCACGAATCATTAACTATGCTTCGTAAGGAGTTGATTTCGGTAATTTTCACAGGTGCGCATTCGTGTTTTACGTGAACATATTGGTTTTGTTGGTAGTGAGAAACAAGTATCCAGAATGCGAAATACGTACCTTGGAACTAGTGGTCCCATGCAGAGAAATGAAAGCCAGAATAGTGTTCGGAAAAAAAAACCTCGGTACTCGCAGTTCCTGTGTGGAAATGCGAGGTTTTTTACCAAAACGCTATTATCTATCATTTCACTGAAAAATATGGTCGAATTTTTTGGGTTTAGATTGTATTCTTATGGATCATGCGCAGGGGCAATCGTCATTTAATTTTTGGCTAAAAATTCAGGAATCTGTCGAGATGTTTTTTTTACCGAATCGATGCGATTATAATCGCATGCCCAGTGCGAGCACGTCACGTTGAGCTTGACGAATCACCTTAAGACCGCGTTCGAGTACACTGGTGACGCCCTCCTCTCTCAGTCCCCTTTCCTGGTTTTTTCTCAAGGCTTTCAATCAAAAGTTTCTATCAAATGATTCTCCGAAGTGATCGATCCGATTTTGATAGACACGACAGTACAGGCTCCTGTCGAAATTCGGACGGAGCAGCACGCGCAAAGGGCTGTTGCAAACTTTTACTAGAACAAAAATAAGAGTTGTCCCTGTACCACAACGTATTTATGAATAGTTATGTACGTATTATACATATGTTATGTGCGTTGCATGCTCATTTTCCCCCCCAGGTGTTTCATTTGTACATTTTTTAGCTTCTGTTCCAGTTGAAAATGAGCCATGGGAATTGGGCCCGAAAAACGTCCTGGATTGTTTTTATGATCTCCTCTAGCCGTGTATACCACAGTATGTTTTTTGGATATCAGTGTGTTTTTTTATTGTGTGGCCCATACAGAAGAATGTTCGACACAAATCTCGATGACGCATCGGCAACTCTGAAATGGCACTCTCAACTTCACTATCAACGTAAGAAATTTGCGCTCTTTTCACAGTTCGCAACTCACCTTGGACGTTTCGGAGCCATATGGCCATCAAGTCCGATTTTTAGGGGCATTGGAAGATTTTCAGGAGCCAAATTGACTCTATCCCTACGTATCACGGCGCATTCAGTTACAAGTTAGACGAAGATGTTTTAATTACAGAACTGGTAGCTGTTACTTGGGGGATAGTTCGAAAAATCACCCAACAGAAAAATTAGGATTTTTTTTGGAGGGGGGAGGCAATTTATAGGGGCCACGATGACGCAGAGCCTGCATTTTATAGGCGCCATGACCGATTTCTTAGGCGCATTTGGCGCCTGAGAGTTCCGAACACTGGTATGATTCTCTTCAATAGATTGGATGTATATCTATCAAACGAACCATGTGCATTAATACCTGTAGCCCTGAGACCCAAGGAATATGTGCATAAACAAGGCTCACGTCATGATGCACATAGTTCCGTTTGATAGAAATACTCCAATTATGATCCCGATCCGATTCAAATCCGTCGCAAAGGCGTGGAGCTGCCGCCGCAGATTCGAGTTGGGTTAGGTTAGGTCACGCAACTAAACCAACTTCGCGGCAGCGGGGAGGTATCGCACGGAAATGAAGGCGCGCGGCGCGCCACTGCTGAATCGCGTAGATTTCTTCTGCTGCTGTTATGGTAACGGAGGGTTTCAAGTTCCTCTCCTTCTCTCTTTGGAACACTGCACTGTGTTCTATGTACGAACGTGCAAATTGATTGGCTAAAGTCGACAATTTGCTATTCGGTTCCGACGTTGCATCAAATCTCCATTCATGTTTCATTTTTTATGATGAAAAATGAAGCATTAAGTACCGAGGGTGAGGGGACTACTCATGTACATGCACATGTCACATGTAAAAATGAAAAAGCGGGTTGCATGTACATGATGTACATGTGTACACTGTAACCGCTTTTTCAAATTTTACCCCAGCCGCCTATGCGGCAGTTTTTCTGTGTGGCAGGCAGAGGTTTGCCCGAAGAGAGACCTAACCTAAATAAACAGATAATACTCGAAAACTGTTATGAACTCTCCATGCGGAAGATTTAGATTGATCCAAAGCTTTTGTTTCTGCAAAATAAAGAAAGAAAAAGGAAACAAATGAAATCATACAATAGAAAAAGTTAGTTAATCGTTTGTTCACGTCGGGTAGTTTTTTCTTACTCCCCTGTGCAAACCTCTTGTGACTGAGAAAAATTGCCTGCAAACGCAGTAAATTTGAAAAAGCGTGTCACAAATTCGCAGACTGCGCGCTAAGGAGCGGATTTTCAGTCTTTTTTTGATGTACCCAACGTGACTTTCGAGCGAATTTATCTTTGTTTAAGGTTTTCAGTAACTAAAGGGTGTCTGGCATCAGGATTTTCCAGATGTTCCCGATTCTATCAGGATTCGAGGTTAATCAGGATACAATCCCGATTTCGTCAGGATTTGAGGAAAAATCGGTCGTAAAATCAGGATTTGAGAAAAGCCCTAGAACTTAATTCTAGAGTTCTGCTTTCGCATACGCTTATGCAGAAATTTTAATTTTTCGCCGCAAAAAATCAGGATTTGGAAAAATCATGAAACGAGGATTTAGCAGTCAAAAATCAGGAAAAACCAGGATTTCCTAAAATGAAGAAAACCAGATACCCTGTTGTACCTCTTGCGTGCAACGTACCCATTCAGGAACAACGGAGAGAGAAAAAGAAACCACCTAGAAAAAGTATTTGCAATTTAGGAAGTACTATGACCCCTGCATTATTGCAGAGTGCTTCCTGTGTGTATGCGCGTGCCGGCCGAAACACGGCGGAGAAATTCCGTTTCTGTGCTTGAGGAGCTTACTCTCCCGAAACGGAGCGTAGCGAGGCACCGCCGCACACTGGAGCGGGTCAATAGGAAAAGTCGGACAACATCTAGAAACTTGGAAAGCTTATTTTTTCAAGAATATAAATCAAAAGAGTTTAAAAGTGGTTACTACAGGGTGTCCAGCATCAGGATTTTCCCGATTCTATCGGCATTTGAGGTCAATTGGACCGCGTTTAACAGAAAGGAACCAAGCCACATCAGCTACTGCCAATTTAAACTCGGCAATTTAATTTTTTACGAGAAAACGTTTGTGGCGGATCCCTTTGAAAATGTTGAGAAATTTGTTTCGTACTATGGAGAAAATTCACTGAAATTTGCACGAAAATCCGCACAAGTGCTTTCATGTAAAAAATTAAATTGGCCAATTAAATTTGGCAATAGCTGATGTGGTTTGGTTTCATTTCTGTTTAACGCGGTCCAATTAGGATTCAATCCCGATTTCATTAGGATTTGAGGAAAAATCCGTCGGAAAACCAGGATTTGAGAAAAGTCGGCCGTCCGATCGAATATGTGGCTGAATGGCCGATCGAGTCTGGTTCATTAGCGTTAAAAAAAATTTTCATTGATTCGCACTCGTTTTTAATCCTTAGAACTTAATTCTAGAGTTCTGCTGTCGAATACGCCTATGCAGAAATTTTAATTTTTCTTCCCCGAGAATCAGGATTTGGAAAAATTATGAAATTAGGATTTAGGATTCAAAAATCAGGATTTCCCGAAATGAAAAAAATAGACACCCTGTTTCATTGGTTCTTTAGTGAAAGTTTCTTTCCGAGACACCCTGTGACAATTTAATTTGTGACGAAATAAACCTCAAATTTGGAATCATAGCCAAAAATTGCATGTCCAACTCCTTCTATCAGCTCGCCCCTTGGCGGATCCAGAAATCTGGCAACATAGTTTTTCTCCATTAAAACTTATGGAAATGTATCGATTCTCGGAGGGGCCAGGTGCCCGACGAGAATCGATTATTTGACAAAGGTTTAAATGGAAGGAATCCGGTGTTGCCAATTTGCTGGATCCGCCTCTGAGCTCGCCCCATTGTGCGCCGGTCGTGCTCGGGTGCATTGACGTAAACGGAGCAATCAGCGACGCCCGAAACATCGGTAATAAAACGATAAAACGATAAAAAATAGAGAAAAAAACTACCGGATTATTACACGGGCACTTGAGGTTACGACGGGATTCTTGGGCCTTGCTCCCGGCGAGAAGCGAGCCGGTCGAATCGATGAATCGAAAAGGATCGATTATCAGCAGTGGCGTGGCGTGAATTGCGATATATCGATTGTTTTGCCATTTAAACCTATGGAAAAGTATCGATAAACAGGGTGTTCGCAGCGAACACCTTAATAATCGATTCTTTACCATAGGTTTAAATGGCATAACAATCGATACATCGCAATTCACGCCACGCCACTGATTATCAGTGGTCCTTAGAATCGATTCTTTATCGTGGTTTCAAACGGGGAACATCGATATATCGAAGGTGGATGATTCACCGGCCGCGTGTCCGAGCTCGAGTAATCCGGTTATCAGACCCGGCCCGAGTGTAAATTCGCAGATTGCGCCCAGATAAACGGCACGTGAAGCGGCGCTTTGCGATGTATCGATTGATCTCCCATTTAAACATACGAAAAAGAGTCGATGAACATGGTCCTTGCAACAGTCCGGGAGGAGAGGTAAGTTGGGAGTTTACGCCGATGATACTCTCGTGTTGGCTTCGTCTAAGAGCTATAGAGAGGCACGTCATACAACTCAACAACACTTGAATAAAATCAACAAGTGGACTTTCGACAAATCGATAATCGATCATTCACGCGTTGATTCGTCGTCCGAGTCGGAACAGGGATTTTGGTGGTCGGGAAAGCGTGGAAAGTCAAGGAATAAACGGTGACCCAGAGCACTGCCAAGATAGAGAAAAACCAGTGGCGTGGCGTGAATTGCGATGTATCGATTTTTATGTCATTTAAACCTATAGTAAAGAATCGATTATTAAGGTGTTTCGCTGCGAACACCCTGTTCATCCATACTTTTAGATAGGTTTAAAGTCATAAAAATCGATATCGCCATTCGTGCCACGCCACTGGGGAAAACGACGTATAAGCCTTTCGACATAGTCTAGAAGTTCGAAGTCGTCTTTCAGGAATGCAAGCAGGGCAAGATTCACCTCTCCAAAAGTCGTCCAACAATTCCTCTTTTTTTAAAAAAAAATTAGGGAATTTCTTAGAAAATCCCGGGAAAAGTAACGGGATTTTTGTATTTTAGATCGTTTCCCCTGTTAAAATATGCAATATCCGAGCGTGGGTTTTGATCAGAGAGAAGAGACCCTCAAACTGGCCTCTTGGTGACAAATGGAAGCTTTAACTTTCGGGGATTCAACACTTTCTTATGAACGATTATAACGGAGCAACAGTCATCACTCTTTTCCGGCTGTTGACATATGCCCTGGTTACACGATCAAATTGAATCATCAAATTGGGTCACTCATTGGTCGCATCCTCTCCTTCGACCTTTTTCCACCAATCAGAGCTCAGTTTGATGGCTTTTGATCGTGTAACTGGACCTTTACCTACATGATGGATGATGAGCTTCGGCTGACGTCATGAGCCAAAAAACTTCCCCTAACTTCGGTTTGTTTGCAAAACAAAACCGCCAAAACGCTGTTAACCATCAACCAAGTAGGCAGGTCAACAGTTGAGTGTTGAAGTCCCGAAAGTAAAAGCTTCCACCATTGCCAAGATACTAGTGGAGGGTCTCGTGTATCTGGTTTTGATGGGAAGTCGAGTAAAGTCAGGGAAAAGTAAAATGAGGATGATGTAAATGGAGATGTTGCATGTGTGAGGAATTTGCGATTTGACCGTTGATTCCCATGTAAAAGTTCATGAGAAACACGATGGTGCCTTTGGTTTTCTCTGAAATCAGAAATCTGAATCTGAAAGAGATCTGAATCTGAAAGTTGAGGCCAAAATGGAGGGGATATCCCACCCTACCCTGAGAGTCCACGTCTACATCAAGACAAACTAGCCATGCAAAGATAGGGAGCAAGTACATTAACAGTGATACCGTGTTTTCAGTTTTGGAGTCCCCAAATAAAGTGGTGGCCCTGTCAATGTATTTGCTCCTTATCTTTGCATGGAGAGTTTGTCTTGATGTAGAGGTGGACT
This sequence comes from Bemisia tabaci, assembly GCF_918797505.1. Lineage (NCBI taxonomy): Eukaryota > Metazoa > Arthropoda > Insecta > Hemiptera > Aleyrodidae > Bemisia > Bemisia tabaci. The sequence goes on along the minus strand of NC_092801.1, from coordinate 11,035,239 downwards.
CTCAGGATGGCGTGGGATATCCCCTCCATTTTGGCCTGAACTTGATAGCTTTTTTTTAAGCTTGGGAGTTTGATTTCAGAGAAAACCAGTGGCACCATCGTGTTTCTCACGAACTTTTACATAAGAATCAACAGCCAAATCGCAAATTCCTCAGACACGCAACATCTCCATTGAAGCAAATTCCAATTATTTCTATTTTTTCAAAAAAAAATTGAAAAGAAATGTACCGTATATGGTGGATGGCACCACTCCTCTGAGTTGAAAGGCGGAAATAACGATATTAAAAGACGATCCGCGGGAGTCGACCCCTTCTGAGCCGGGCTTGTTAGCATTGCGCGATGACACGAGAGTTACGACACCGAATAAGCATTAAAAATAAATCTCCTCCCGGCGTCAGCGCCCCCAACCCTCGCGGGGTTGCCCCACCAGTTCGGCCCCAGGCCCGCTCTTCATCACAGGAAAGAAAAATACACGTGCAGTGAAAGAAAAAGTCACGGGTTATACTGAAACTAGAGGGCTACGGGAAGTCAGGGGAATTAGAAAATTGTTGAGACAGGGAAAATCAAAGAAACAGTCGGGGAAAAGCCAGCAAAAAGTCAGGGAATTTAAAGATGAAGAAATTATGGCAACCCTGTAATTGTTATACGACCCGTCAAAGCACGCATTTGATTTAGTTCTTGCACGAATTTACTCATTTTTGTGGAAGGACGATCATTCATTGATACTCTCGGCAGTGGCGTGGCGTGAATGATCGATTATCGATATCTCGCCATTTGAAGCTATGGTAAAGAATCGATTACTAAGGTGTTCGCTGCGAACACCTTAATAATCGATCTTTTTTCATAGGTTTGAGTGGCGTATCAATCGATATATCGCAAAGCACGCCACGCCAATGACTCTCGGTCATCTTGGTTTGATACTGGGATTTGAAGATCGGCAGTGACTTTTTTTGCGTCAGAAGTTTGGCTGCCCTTCCGGTAGAGTCCCTTTATACCCAGAGTTAAGACAACTCGATTATCAGCTGACTGGCAGCCGGCCTTGGCTGGCCATGGCGGCCGTAACGAGTGCACCCAAACGAACGATATTGAGGGATAAGGGTCAGGAATCCTGCGATGTCTGTCACACAAAAACAACAACATCAACAAATTGATCAATTAAAAAGAAAATGAGATTGGTTTGTGAATATTTTTTCTTAATCTATTTTCATTTTAGACCGATAGAAATAACAATTTACTCTTGATAAACCACAATTAGGTAATATTTTCATTATTCTTGTTCACATTCGAGGTACCGCCATCTTGGTGCACTCGTTTCGGCCTCCATGAGCGGCCTTTCAATCAGAATTGGATTTTTTTTTTAGGCCACTTTCAGCCCAACCAAAAGTGAGTTGTCTTAAACTCTAGGTATAAAGGGACTCTACCCTTCCGGGCCTTCAGAGCTCCATACTTCGACACGTCCATGCAGTGAGCTCCCTAGCAGAAAAAGTGTGAAAATCCGAGTTTTTTGGTCAGAGTGGCAACGGTGCCCATCGATTTCGTGTCGAAGTCGCGGCCACGCCGCGATTGCGTCTATTTTTGGAATCAGAGCTCGTTTTGCGCCCCCTCTCCCCCTCGCCCCCCCCCCCCCCCTCGCCACGAGCCCCAATCGCGATCGTCCGTCTTCCCGAGTCGGGTCCGCCGACGTCACGGATACGAAACGGGGTTGACGGAGCCAAACGGAAACGGGCCAGCGGGTCGATTGTTGGATCGTTATCATTGGCGGATCCAGCGAATCGGCAACACTGTTTTTCTCCATTTAAACCTATGGAAATATATCGATTCTTGGAGGGGCCAGGTGCCCGAAATGAATCGATTATTTTAACAGGGGTTTGAATGGAAGGATCCATTGTTGCCAAAATTGCGGGATCGCCCCAGATCGTATCGAATGATCCCGATCTGATAAATACCTATCTTGGAAATGTTTTTATCGATTCGAGGTGATTCGTTTTATTCGATTCAATGATCGAGCCGATGCGTGTCGCAGAATCGTGTTTCGATGGTTGTTGAAACTCGGGGAGACGAGTTGAAAAAACAATACGATGCGTACAATTGGCCTTTTGCAAACTCTTGCCAGAGCAAAAATTAGAGTTGCATTGTTCGAAACTCACACGCGCGAACGCGCCAAATGCGCCGGAGAAATCGGTCATGGCGCCTAAAAAATGAAGGCTCTATCCTAAATCTGATTGAATCAAGAAGAGTGTTTTTTCTTGTCGATGTTTTTAAGAGTCTGGGACTCTATAACCAATGTTGTTTTTTTTTTTCCAGTGCGTGTTTTATCAAATGAAATTTGGCAATGCCTGGAGGTTCATGCGGCGTTTTTCCTTAGCACGGCAGCATCTGGGCAGCATACATTTGTGGAATATCCACGAGAATGACGTTGCCATCAAACCAGTCTAAGGAAAATGGGAAAGGACCATACTGAAGCGACTCTCTTCGAAGGAAGCACCGATTGTTGGCTCACCTTGCTCATTTTTACGTAACCCCAAGCGGCCATGAGACATGAGCCATCAGTCACCGATCAACGGTGAAATTGGATACATTCCTGGGTCCACGTCCTGATCGCCGATCGGGGAGATTTCCGGACGCCGGCCACGCTGCCATGCCAAGGAAAAGTGCCGTATCAACGTTCGCACGTTGCCAGAATTTCCCTCTTACAATTTTTATTTTCCGCACAAAAAAATTGTGAATATTTCTTCTTGAAATTTTCAGGTGCCCTAGATCACATTGCGAAGGAAAAATTATCTTTGAGAGTTTGTTTTGGTGGGTAGAGGTGGACTCTCAGGGGGAGGGGGGGATATCCCTCCATTTTTGCGCCTCAGCTGAGAGCAATTTTTTGAGCTTGGGAGTGAGTTCAGATGAAAAAAACCAGTGGCACCATCGTGTTCCTCGCGAACGCTTTTTGATAGGCATTAATAGTCAAATCGCAATTCTTCACACATGCAACATCTCCATTGGACGGAAAATATTGACCTGTTTTCCGGAAAATTCGTGTTTTATCAAAGGAAATCTGGCAACGCACGAAGGTTCATACGACGTTTTCCTCAGGACGGCAATACGGCTCCCCCGACAGCGCCCGAGAGAAACATCAGTCATCAGACCCCCCCCCCCCCCCCCCCCCCCCGCGACGCCGACGCGACGTGCAGATTGAGTCAATCCTTCCAGCGATCGAAGATCCCGAGACAACGTGTAAATAAACAAAGCCGATTTGCTCGTAAATTATGCCTCCGTAAAATGTTTTCAGTTTTGGCCCCTCCGAAGTAGGTCTGTTTCCTGAATCATGGCGTCTATCGCACACAAAAAAGTGCACATAAATTATTTCTATACATTTTTATATATATTTACTGTATAATCACTGTCCTCCTATTGTGGGGAGGGAGGACAGTGCTTATACTATATTAAAATACCCTCTCTAGGGGTTGCCCTATACAGAAGAACGCCGTATGAACATTCGAGAGTTTCCAGGTATCCTTCGATAATAAGTATGTCTATTTTTGAGGAAAGTTGTGAATATTGTTCTTCTAAATATTCAGGATCTTTAGGCGAGATTGCGAACAAAATTATCTGAGAAATTGAGAGGCAAATATTCATAACTTTACCAGGAAATTCGCGTTTTATCAAATGAAATTTTGTTACTTTTTGATTCGTATGAAATAATTTCAAAACATGGACGTAAACCCTAATTTTTTAAGTACGGGCCCCCCTTTCGTGAAATTCGGATTCCTTGAGATCGATTCCCTAAACATACCCGCGATCCTAGACTTCGTACGACCAACATTAACCGAAAAAAGGCCTGGTGCGGCAAGTCTGGGCAACACTGAAAAAAAATTCTCGGCGTTTTTACCAAGGTCCGTTGGTCCCTTTACCATCTCACTTTTTTTTACCAATTATTGGTAATTTTACCAAGACAGACTAGTAAGCTTACCTAAAACCCGGTATTTTTACTGTTTTTTTTTCAGGTAAGAATACCACTTTTATTGATAATCAATTCCCGGTAACTTTGCCATTTTATCTCGGTAATTCTACCACAGTCGATAAAAAATATTGGCGTTTTTACCAAGGTCCAGTAAAATTACCGAGAAAGTCCAATAAATTTACCGAGATTTCTCGGTAAAATTACCAATTCCATAAATGGTAATTTTACCAAGAAAAAACAGGGATCAAATAGAACCCTGAATTCTTGGTAATTTTACCCTTTTCTCAGTAAATACACCGATATTTTTTTTTCAGTGTAAACATTCCCGCGATCCTAGACTTCGTACGACCCACATTAACCAAAAAAAGGCCTGGTGCGGCAAGTCTGTGCAATCCTGTATGGCCCGTAACTTTTTTTTCAGTGTGAAAATTCGTATTTCAAAGGAGGAAATTCGCACCGTCGGAGGGCCCATACGGCGTTACTTCTGCGCGGGGCGGTACTCCAGCGCCGTGCGGTCAAGCATCATTTGATCTGAAACCGACAGTGGTGGCCTACTTATAAAAACGCGGGCAAAAAACGAAAAAACCCGGCGCGTTACATAAAGTTCAGGCGATTGTTCGCGTCGGCCCTCCGCGCTTGCGGAGATAGTGCCGTCGTACTCGGATTAAAAACCGCGTACCTGCGTAGGCCTTCACGGTGGGAGTTACGCGGTTTTGCTCGACCCTTCGCCGGTCGGGGGATAGCGTGACCGCCGCGGGTGCAAACGGACTCACGACAATTCTTCGCTCCTCCGAGCGGATCGCGATTTCCAGGTGAACCCTGCTCTTCGTATAACTCTGCGCTTTCCACGGCTCGTGTGGGAAAAGAAATACGCCCTTACGTTGGAGGACGGAATTGGGTAACCGGCTGGGAAGCGGGGCCGATTCTCGCACCAACCGCACAATGGATCGAGTCGATGAGGGAGGTCGGACAAAATTTGGAAACTTTGAAAGCTCATAACTCCGTCCACTATGAGGTTTCAGTCCGGTCAACGAGGGGATTTTAGTGGAACAAACTAGAGAGAAAAGCTGAATTTTTTACCATCGATTATATACACTGGAAAAAAAGACATTGGATCTAGAGTCCGGACTCTTAGAAACATCGACAAGAAAAAATACTCTAGATTCAATCAGATTTAAGTTTAAATCGAGAACCAAGCCTCTTAATTTGAGCGGATTTCCTTTTGATTTAAGCTTGAATCTGATTGAATCAAGAGTATTTTTTCTTGCCGATGTTTTTAAGAGTCTGGACTCTGGATCCAATGTGTTTTGTTTCCAGTGTACTTAAAAAGCAGTGTTTTCCAAAATGTCCTCACTTTTACCCCCTCTGCTTATCCCCCCAGCCCCCATTAAGTGCAAAAATTACCCCTTCTTTTAAACCTCTCTATCTCCTCACCAAATCGAGATAATCAATCATGGTTTGTCTTAAAACACTCCTTAAATATTGAAGATTTTTTAATATTCTTTAGTTTTGAATCTTAAGACCACTTAAAATTGGGCTTTTTCGAAAAAACTGAAATTTTAAAAGCGCAGGATTGCTACAGATTTTGGAAGCTGAAATTTCCCTGACTTCCCTGACACATTAGAGTCAAATTCCCTGACACTTGAAGATATGCCAGATGGTTAAAAAGACATAATATGTAATACTGCCGTGCTAAGGAAAAACGCCGTAAGAGCATTCGAATGTTGCCAAATTTCCTACCAGAAAATATACATTTTTGAGGAAAGTTATGGATATTTTTCCCTCCGGTTTTCAGGAACTCAAAGAGAAATTGCGATGAGAATAATCTGAAAAATTGGAGAGAAACTATTCATAAGTTGACCAGGAAATTCGTCTTTTATCCACGGAAATTTGGCAACGCCTGAAGGTTCATACGGCGTTTTTCCTTAGCACGGCAAAACAGTTCTAAGGCAAAAGTCGTTCTTCAAAACGTCAAACCCATTCAAAGAAGCGAATAAAGTTGAATTAACGATTTTTCCCTGACGCTTACATCATTTTCCCTGACAGTTCCAGCTTACGTCTGCCTTTTTAAAATTCCCAAACATTTATCGGTTTCCCCGGTATTCCCTGATTGTGGCAACCCTGTAAAATGAGAATGTCTCTTTTTCAGACTTGAAATTCCTACCAGACTTTTCTCCATTACGACTAGAAAGAGCGCATCGTCACGGGAATAATTAAAAGGAGCCTCACCTGAAACAGTACAAAAACAGAAAGATTAATGATTTCGAACAATAAGACTTCGGCGAAATTAAGATTTCAATGCCACCAGCTGTAAGATATTAAAGTTTCAAAAGAAGCAGTCCCGCCGGAGACAAAACCTAAAATCGTATTTTGACTTGAAAATTAGCAAAAGTATTACAAAATTGGTCCTTCCGGAGGAGAGTTTCGCGTTAAAATGTTTCGTATTCATTTTGATCCTTAAATAGGAGAAATTTTCCCGGATAGTTAAATTCTGGCAACCCTAAAGGTGGTTCCATTGGTTTCCTCGTGAAATTTTTGTCTTAAAGCACCCCTTAAAATTTAATATGTGACGGATAAAAGGGTTGCCACAGAATTCGGAAAATAAATTCCCTGACGTTTCCCTGATTTCCCCGACACATTTTGATGAAATTCCCTAGCAATTGAAGATATGGCAAATGATTGAGAAGACATAATTGAAAATAGTTTCCAGCAGGGTGTCTACTAAAACAGACTGGCCAAAATTCAGTACTTTTACAGTACTTATTCTGCACATTCCCAAGAAATTCAGTACCTCCTCAACAGAAAAATCCAGTACTATTTCAGTACCACCATTCAACGAAATTCGAAAAATTTGAATTTTTCCCTCAAATTGCGACAAAAATGACAAAAATTCCGGATCTTCTTGCGAAATTTCCGCACTTTTTCCGTACTTCCGGGCCGCCCTTAAGTAATCAGTACTATTTCCGAACTTTCCGGATATTCCGGACTTGTAGACACCCTGTTCAGGCAAAAGTGGTTCGAAATCTCAAATCTATTTTCGAGCGCAAATAAAGGAGATTTAACAAATTTTCCCTGACATTTTCCGGTTTTTCCGAACTTTTGGAAATTCCCTGACATTTCGTCACCTTCCAGGCAAAGTATCACAAGCGCCATGCGAAGTTTAAAAGTTTCCACCGCTATTTTATTTTTTTACAGAAAAATAGTTGGTTGTAGTTGTCCGAAAATTTCACTGAATTTTTTTTATTGTGCTGCCCATAAAATTCAGTGAAATTTTCGAACAGATTCAACCAATAATTTCTATGTAAACAAATAAAATGGCGGCGAAAATTTTTCAACGTCGCATGGCGCTTGTGATACTTTGCCTGGAAGGTGACGATTTCCCGATTTTTCCTGACTATGGCAACCCTAATAAGACGGATAAAAATCAAAATTTGCAGTTTTAGTCAAAAATTTCATGTCCGATCTCTCCGTTCGACTCGATCCAGTGTGCGCCGCTGCGATTGTTTCAGTCGAGCCCTGAAAAAGAGTCCGAGCCCCGGTTTCGGCTAATTGTAACTTGTAAGTGGAGTGGAAGAGCGCTGAGTCCGGTGGGTCGTTGTGCGTGCCTTGGATTGATGGTTGAAACTGATAGCAGACAATCAGTACAATCAGTGTGAACACTAGATTTCTACCGACTGAGAGGAGGATCGCTCCCGGGCTCAAAAATAGGTTCCCTAACTCCGACTTTCCCTTACTTTGACTGCGGGCTGATCATTAAATTTTTTTTTTTTTTTGATTATTTATTTAGCACATCTGTGATATACATATTTATAGCACTGTTACTGTACAATGATAATTAAATATCTTAAAGTTAGTCAATTATGAAATGGAGCGAATGTGAAGAAAATGAGTATGAAAATAAGATTAAATCTAGAATAATATCAACTAACTAATAAGACAATTGTCTAATAACTTAAAATTAGACAAATTTTTATAAATACAATTAAAATCAGGGTGTCTAGTTTTTTCATTTTCGAAAATCTTGATGAAACACTGGAAAGAAAAACATTGGATCTAGAGTCCAGACTCTTAAAAACATCGACAAGAAAAAATACTCTTGATTCAATCGGATTTTTGCTTAAATCAAGAACCAAGCCTCTTAATTTGAGCGGATTTCCTTTAGATGTAAGCTTAAATCTGATTGAATCAAGAGTCCTTTTCCTTGTCGATGTTTTCAAGAGTCTGGACTCTAGATCCAATGTGTTTTTTTTTCCAGTGAACCTTGATCTCTGACTGGACGCCGACTCTTCTCAAATCCTGGTTTTACGACCGATTTTTCCTCGAATCCTGATAGAATCGGGAAAATCCTGATGCTAGACATCCTGAAAATTGAGAGACAAAGCTATGGACAAAGAAACAGAGGGAGTATTCAGCGATCCGATTGGTTGGAATTGGTGGTTCCTATAGACTGCGGGAGGAAATGATGGGACTAGTTGCAGGGGCTCTGCTATGAGCAATAAGGTTTGACGATTTCACCGAAAATGCCAGTATAGGAAAGGGTATAGATATGGATTACATTTTGCAATAAGGAACCACTATTTTCGGCTCATTTTAGAAACAACATATATGCCACTGATTTCCTCCTTCAGATAAGTGCTTTTATGGAAGAGCCAGAAATAGTGGTTCCTTATTGCAAAATGTAATCCATACCATCAAAACAGTTCAAAACAAAGATGTCACCTACAAGAAGATTCCAAGGACTTCTTCAACTAGGGGTTTAAGGTAATTTTTAAAACAGAAAATAGTCATATCAGTTGGCCAGGAATTACATCTAGTGTTTGTGGATCTCCAGAAAGCTTACGATAGTGTGCCATTGATGAAACTTTGGGAAGCCTTGAAAAAAAGGGGTTTTAGTGGGGGACTAATTAGTGCTATTAAGGAATTTTATGGTGGGGCTTTCTCTAGGGTTAAATCGCATGGGGAGTTATCGTTGGGGTTTTTAATTACTAAAGGACTGAAACAAGGGTGTTGTTTGTCGCCAACCTTATTTAAAGTGTACCTGGAAGAAGTTTTAAAGGAATGGAAAAGATGCTGTTCGGGAATGGGCGTCCCGCTACGTGAAGATGGCACCCTGTATACTCTGTGCTTTGCTGATGATCAGGTGGTAATAGCTCAGGACGAAGAAGATGCGAATTACATGACGCGGAAGCTAGTGGAAGTATACCGAAAGTGGGGAATGGAAGTAAATGTGGTTAAGACGGAGAAGTTGGTTATCGGTGGTGATCAGCAAAGCATTGAACTGGAGGATGGCCGGAAGATCCTGGACTGTGAAGAGTATAAATATCTCGGAGTTTGGTTAACTAAGGACGGAAATTTGGATCGGGCCATTAAAGATCGGAATGTGCAAGGCAGGAAAGCTATCGCGATGCTAAATGGGGTTCTCTGGGACCAGAGTATCTCCAAGGAGACCAAAAGGAAAATTTACAACGTCATCGTGAAGAGTATCGTAACTTACGGGAGTGAGGTCTGGCAACTTAAGAAAAGAACTGAAGACATGCTTAGGGCAACCGAGATGGACTTTTGGCGAAGGTCTGCTGGGATATCGAGAAGAGAGCGTATCCGCAATGAAAGGGTACGCGAGATAATGGGTGTGGAAAAGGACATCGTGCACGATATCAGGTCCAAGCAGTTGGTCTGGTATGGACATGTGCGAAGGATGGCAGATGATCGGTTGCCCAAGCAGGTCTTCGATTGGGTTCCTCCCGGAAGGCGACGGCGTGGACGTCCTGTGAAAGGTTGGCGACAAGGGGTGGAGGAGGAGATCAGAAGGTGCCAATTGCCTGATGATCTCTGGGAGGATAGGGGGCAATGGCGATTGGGCGTCGCAGAGCGCGAGGCGGCGCTATAATCGCGACTTTATGTATGTATGTAAATAGTCATATCAAAATCAACGTCGAACATTAGTTACGTTATTCCCTCAGAAACGAAAGAATTTACGAAATTTTTACGGAGAGTTAAACGCGTCTCAAAAAATTCGGACATTAAAGGTACGAGAGACCAACAATGGGCCTGTTGCAAACTTTGGCTAGAGCAAAAATAAGAGTTGTTTCTTATAGATAATGCCTCAAAAATCACGATGAGCGCATCGGCAAAGTCTGAAATGCACTCATAACTTCACAGTCTGCATAAGAAATTTGCGGTTTTTTGAGCTTCCCGCTTCAAAAAACGATACTACGGCACAGGTGAACATTTTGTGAGAGGAGTCGTTCCATCGTCGGCAATAATCATCATGGCCGACGCCAATCCGCCAAAACACGTGTGATGGGACGAGATAACACCTGAACTGGATTAGACCAGATAACAATCGGCGTGTTTTAATGTTCATGTTTTCCACGCCCGAATTGATTGACCTTGAACTCTCCTCGAATTACGCGCGGAACTGCGCGCAAGCGTCTGCCATGATGAATATCGCCGACGATGGAGCGACTCCTCTAACAAAATGTTCACCTGTGCCGTAGTATCGTTTTTGAAGCGGGAAGCTTAAAAAAACGCAAATTTCTTACGCAGATTGTGAAGTTATGAGTGCATTTCAGACTTTGCCGATGGGCTCGTCGTGATTTTTGAGGCATTATCTACAAGAAACAACTCTTATTTTTGCTCTAGCAAAAGTTTGCAACAGGCCCATTGGAATGACAGACTTTTTACTGAATTCACACACTTTACAAACCACATACACGCGCTCTTTCGGAAAAAATCATATTTAATGGCTTGATAAAATCCGATACGGGGAGTCCATACGTCACACTTAGAGGCCACTGAACCATCGTTGATTTTTTTCCTAGGGCAGCGACGAAAATCCCCATAAAACGGCCACTGCCCCTCGTCTCGGTCGCGGGCGAAGCGATGACGTCATCGCGGCCCGACCAGACAACGCGGTGTCCGGCGACGCGCGGCGGGTGCAGAGCGGGACGCGGCCCGCGGACGTGCAGGCGCAGCGGTCCGCGTCCGAGACAGTTGCCAGATTTCCGTGAAAATCAGCAGACATTTCCAAACACTGAAAAAAAATTCTCGGCGTCTTTACCACGGTCCGTTGGTACCTTTACCATCTCACTTTTTTTTTTACCAATTATTGGTAATTTTACAGCGAGACAGACTGGCAAGCTTACCTAAAAACCGGTATTTTTACTGTTTTTTTCAGGTAAGAATACCACTTTTATTGGTAATCAATTCCCGGTAACTTTGCCATTTTATCTCGGTAATTCTACCACAGTCGATAAAAAATATTGGCGTTTTTACCGAGGTCCAGTAAAATTACCGAGAAAGTTCAATTATTTTACCGAGATTTCTCGGTAAAATTACCAATTCCATAAATGGTAATTTTACCAAGAAAAAACTGGGATCGAATAGAACCCTGAATTCTTGGTAATTTTTCCCTTATCTTAGTAAATACACCGAGATTTTTTCTTCAGTGTAAGACTCCTCGTTAAAGATGCTGATTTTCCGAACCATCCGGCAACAATACGAGTTGATGCCGTAATACTTCCGGTGATTTTCCGCGGTCCGCGAGTCGGCCCGGACCGAAAACGAAAAGCGGAAACAGGAAACCCCTCGCGGCGCTGGGCCCCGAACCCTGCTACCTCCGATAACGAAACGAGATCTGGAACCGTAGTACTACCGGAAAATAAGAGGGGGGGGGGGGGGGGGTACGCACAAAAAAAAATTGGACAAATTAAAAATTAAATAAACAAAATACAGAAAAAACCGGTTCCGTGCGTCATGCCAAGCTGGCGTTCCATAGTTCCCTAGTTCGTCGTTTCCCGCTGACGAAAGAACGTAACTCCATTCCAAGGTTGCAAAACTGACTCCAACAATTCGGGTTTTCACAAGAACGTACCTGCGCGATTCTTGTACCTAGAGGATGTTTCTGATTTTTCCATGGGATCAAAAGAAAAATCAGCGAAACTTTCGGATAAAAATGCCGAGGATTCTCCTGGTGAAAATGCAATTAACAAGGAGGAATTTGGCAACATTGAAGAGTACTTACGTGTTTTCGTGAGAAAAACAACGACTCCCAGTCTATTAGAGACAGGAAAACGTAAACGAAATTCCTTGCACATTTTTAGGGGTATTTTGTTCGCAGATACTGACAAAATTCCTTTTTTTTTATAATAATTAATCATCAGTCATGATCGTCTGTTCAGAACATTTTACAAAACGGAAATTTGCTTCACACTTTGGGGGGGGGGGGGGGCGTTTTGGTTGCGGATTTTGACAAAGCTCTGTTGAGTGTTTCTCAACAGAGTGTTTCTCTACTTTTTATTCGTAATTATGAATCATGGACGTCCGTTCAGTACACTTTACAGAACGGAAATTTCCTTGAAAATTGCTGGAAAGACAGGGCAACCCTTTGAATACGATGAAAATAGTGCAAACATTAAAAAAAAAAAAAAAAAAAAAAACAAGAAATGAGTACCTACTCTGGATATACGTATGTGTGTGTACCTTTAATGGACCACTAGACAAGGTTCGAATTTCAGCATTCTGATTCATGTTTCTTAACTAAAATTTCACGCAAGACACGATGCGCACAACGAAAATTACCGAAATCAACTCCTTACGAAGATATTTAATGATTCTTGATGCGTGAATAATTCAAACCACCCGCTTATGAAAACTCAATGCTCTACGTGATTCACATCGCGCGCTAAACGTTATCATGACAGTATCTGGATTTAAAAATCTGACCGCCTCAATTTTGACGCTTTGGCTCAGCTACAGCAAATTGCTCATAGTTTTAACAACAGATGGTAAGAAATGAACAATGCTCGATTGAGAAGCTTGCTGAAACCGTTGTAGTGCGCGATTTGACTCACGTAGAGCTTTGAGTTTCTTGTGAGCGGGCAGTTCAAATTCCTCGTAACCAATGTGAAATAAAAACTTTAATATATCTTCGTTAGGAGTTGGTTTCAGTAATTTTCGTTGCGCGAGTCGTGTTCTACCGGAAAGTCTGGTTAAGAAACATGTATTAGAATCCTTTCAGTGGCGTGGCGTGAATTGCGATATATCGATTATTATACTATTTAAATCATTGGTAAAGAATCGATTATGAAGGTGTTCGCTGCGAACACCCTGTTTATCGATCCTTTTCCATAGGTTTAAATGGCATAACAATCGATATATCGCAAAGCACGCTACGCCACTGAATCCTTTAACTCGTACCTTGTCTAGTGATCCATTTCCCCCGACATTTTCGTCATTTCCCCCGACATATTCGGATTTTCCCGGACTGTTTCAGATTCCCCGACATTTCCCGGTTCTCCCCGAATATGGCAAACCCAGTGAACGTCAAGAATCCGGAATTCATCCTCCTGCTAGTGACAGCCTTTATACGCGCCAAGACCTGTCATTCGTTCCAGGAAATTCCGGAATTCGCGGAGATCCGGCAACGGAGAGAGAGCCCGTGCCAGCGACCCGGAACCGCGAATTACATACCGACAAAAGATCCGCACTCCGGAGCTGTGCACAGTTATCACTGCGGTTTCTTCCTCTCGCCCCCGTCCCCCTGGCCAATCCCCCCCCCCCCCCCGGTCGCCCGTTCCAGTCATCTTTTCATCTTTCCATCTTTTCGCGCTGCACAAGTTCATCCAACCCGTGGGTGAATTACTCTCTCCATTCTAAAATAGCGGATCGAGGAGTCCTCCCGCTGTTCCTCTCATTGGCGAATCCAGCTAGTGGGCTGATAACATTGGTTTCTCTCCGTTTAAACCTGCGAAAATGTATCGATTCTTGGAGGGGCTGAACCTTATATTGCAACCTTCACTGAAAAAAAAAATCTCGGTGTATTTACTAAGAAAAGGGAAAAATTACCAAGAATTCAGGGTTCTATTTGATCCCAATTTTTTCTTGGTAAAATTACCATTTATGGTATTGGTAATTTTACCGACGAATCTCGGTTAAATTATTGAACTTTCTCGGTAATTTTTACTGGACCTTGGTAAAAACACCAACATTTTTTATCGACTGTGGTAGAATTACCGAGATAAAATGGCAAAGTTACCGGGAATTGATTACCAATAAAAGTGGTATTCTTACCTAAAAAAAAACAGTAAAAATACCGGTTTTTAGGTAAGCTTACCAGTCTGTCTTGGTAAAATTACCAATAATTGGTAAAAAAAAAGTGAGATGGTGAAGGTACCAACGGACCTCGGTAAAAACGCCGTCAGTTTTTTTTTGAGTGGCTGGTAACATTGATTTGGTACATGACGTATACCGCGGTGCGCCTACGCCAGCTCGAGCAGAATGCTGCCGTGCTTACGAGGAACGCCGTATGAGCCCCCAGGCGTTGCAAAATCTCCTTCGAAAAATCATGCATTTTCGAGAAAATTTGTGAAAATTTCTCCTCCAATGTTACAGAGGATTTTGTTCGTTATTTGATCTAAAGAATCTACAAATTTCGGGAACAAATACTTAGACTTTTCTCATAAATTAATTCTTTTCCGAGAGGAAATTTGGCAACGTTCGAATGTTCATGCGGCGTTCTTCCGCAGCACTTAGGGCCGTGGTTAGGAGAAACGCCGTTGGAGCCCCCAGGCGTTGCAAAATCTCCTTCGAAAAATCATGAATTTTCGAGAAAATTTGTGAAAATTTCTCCTCCAATGTTACAGACGATTTTGTTCGAAATTTGATCTAAAGAATCTAAAAATTTCAGGATCAAATATTCATAATTTTCTCATAAATTAAATGTTTTCTGAGAGGAAATTTGGCAACGTTCGAACGTTCATGCGGCGTTCTTCCGCAGCGCAGCGAAATGGTGCCCGCGCGTCGCGTCCGGCGTACTGCGCTGCCGTGCCGAGGCAAAACGCCGTACGAACATTCGAACGTTGCCAAATTTCCTCTCGGAAAAGATTTAATTCGTGAGAAAATTGTGAATAATTGTTCTTGAAATTTCTGGATTCTTTACATCAAATTACGAACAAAAACTCTGTGTAACATCGGAGGAGAAATTTTCCCGAAAATTCATGATTTTGCGAAGGAGATTTGGCAACGCCTGGGGGCTCATACGGCGTTTCTCCTGAGCTTTTAGAGCTTTTAGATTAAATTGCGTACAAAATAGTCTGAAAAATTTGAGGAAGAATATAGACAACTTTTCCAATAAATTCTTGTACGACCATAGGAAATTTGGCGACGCCTCAAGGTTCATACGGCGTTTCTCCTAAGCTTTTAGAGCCTTTAAATTAAATTGCGTACAAAATAGTCTGAAGAATTTGAAGAAGAATATTCACAACTTTTCCAATAAATTCTTTATATGACCGTAGGAAATTTGGCGACGCCTTAATGATCATACGGCGTTCTTCCTTAGCACGGCAGCGTGTACCACCGCCTCGTTACGGTGGAATGGACGCTATTTCGCCGCCGTAACGCGGCTTGGCACGGGGCCCGCTCGTGCAAGCCGCCCCCCCCCCCCCCCCGGAGGGGGGGTGAGGGGGGAGGGGCCCTTGGAGTTGGGACCGACTCCGAGTCGTGACACCGTCAATACGTCGCCCCTATGACGTGAAGGCGTATCCCGATTCCCACGTGAACCCTGTTTCACGTATGAATCCATGCTCTTTGGGGCTCATGCAGGAATCGAGTGAGGCCCTTACGTCAGGGGGGCGCCGAATAGTAAATGGATACGAGAACGAAAACCACGACGGGGCCGCACCTCGTCTTACTCCATTAACCGAAACGCCGCACGGTGGATCGAGTCGATGGGGGAGGTCGGACGAAATTCGGAAACTTTAAAAGCTCATAACTCAGTTTACACAGCAATTCGAGGTTCTGAAAGTGAATCCATTGGTTTTTTCGTGAAATTTTCTTTTAGGAACACCCCTTGAAAGTTAAAATGTGACGAAATAAACATCAAAATTTGCAGTTTTAGTCAAAAATGTCATGTCCGGCCTCTCTAATTGACTCGACCCACCGTGCGATGGTGAGACTACCAGACCACGTATATCGTTTGCGGTGTTGAAAAACTACCGCTCCTATTTTATATATTTGAAGGAAAACAAATCAATATTATTTCTGGGCATTTTTACGAAGTAATCTCCGCACTAAGCAGAAAAAACAGGGATGGTTCCGTGAATTAAGTTTGAGTAGATTTCCATTTGCAGTTTTAGTCAAAAATTTCATGTTCGACCTCTCCAAATGACTCGATCCCCTGTGCGCCGCACAAACAGTGGCGTGGCGTGAATTGCGATATATCGATTGTTGTACCATTTAAACCTATGGTAAAGAATCGATTATTAAGGCGTTCGCTGCGAACACCCTGTTAATCGATCCTTTTCCATAGGTTTAAATGGCATAACAATCGATATATCGCAAAGCACGCCACGCCACTGCGCACAAAAGCATCGTGTCTGCACGGAGGAAAACACCTCAGGGCTTCTACGTCATAGGTAAGTTCTGTGGGAACTTTTCGGTTCATGGGACGGAACCCCTATGGCTGCACGAATGGAGATGTTGCATGTGTGAGGAATTTGCGATTTGACTGCTGATTTCTATGTAAAAGTTCGCGAGAAACACGATGGTGCCACTGGTTTTCTCTGAAATCAACTCCCAAGCTCAAAAAAAGCTCTCAAGTTGAGGCCAAAATGGAGGGGATATCCCACGCTACCCTGAGAGTGCACCTCTACATCAAAACAAACTCTCCATGCAAAGATAGGGAGCAAATACATTGACAGGGCTGCCACTTCATTTGGGGACTCTAAAACTAAAAACACGGCATCACTGCTAATGTATTTGCTCCATATCTTTGCATGGAGAGTTTGTCTTGATGTAGAGGTGGACTCTCAGGGTAGGATGGGATACCCCTCCATTTTGGCCTCAACTTGAGAGGTTTTTTTGAGCTTGGGAGTTGTTTTCAGAGAAAACCAGTGGCACCATCGTGTTTCTCGCCAACTTTAACACTGGAATCAACAGCCAAATCGCAAATTCCTCACACATGCAACATCTTCATTCAACCCCCGAGGTTGAAGACTTCCCCCGAGGACGTTCTTCCTTAGCATCAGTGGCGTGGCGTGAATTGCGATATATCGATTGATATGCCATTTGAACCTATGGAAAAGGATCGATAAACAGAGTGTTCGCAGCGAACACCGTTAATAATCGATTCTTTACCATAGGTTTAAATGGTATAACAATCGATACATCGCAATTCACGCCACGCCACTGCTTAGCATGGCAGTGCCACTGTGCGGTGCTAGGATGGTGGACAATGAATCGCGGAAAACAGTGGCGTGGCGTGCTTTGCGATATATCGATTGTTATGCCATTTAAACCTATGGAAAAGGATCGATAATGAGGGTGTTCGCTGCGAACACCTTAATAATCGATTATTTACCATCGGTTTAAATGGCATAACAATCGATGTATCGCAATTCACGCCACGCCACACAAAAAGGGAGGGAGGAAAAAAAAAAAGAGGGCAAAAAGCGCAGGCGAAAACGAGACGTGGCTGACCGCAACTTCCTTGCCGAGGCAGGTCTTCGATGCTGCCGTGCTAAGCAAGAACGCCGTATGAACCTTCAGACGTTGCCAAGTTTCCTTCGATAAAAACCGAATTTACTGGGGAAATTGTGAAGATTTTCCCCAAAAAATTTTCAGACTATTTTGTACGCAATTTAATCTAAAAGATCTGAAAATTCAAAGGAAAAATGTGCATAAATATCGACTAAAATACACGTTTTATCGAAGGAAATTTGGCAACCCTCGAATGTTCATACGGCGATCTTCCTTAGCACGGTAGAATGGGAGACCGAAATAGCACACACCTGTTGCTAAATCGAAGGAGAAATCTTAAAAGTGCGCACTCCGCTCTTAGTTGGGTGTGGGTAGAATTTTTCTCTAGAATCTGTCTGATTTTTGCATGAGATCAGAAGAAAACTCAGTGCCATTTTCAGTCAAAAGTGCCGAAGACTCCCGGTAAAAATGCAATTTGTGTGTGGCAATTTGGCAACATTGACAAGGGGTTACCACAGAATGAAGAAAATGAAATTCCCTGATATGTCCCTGATTTCCCTGTCACATTCCTTTAGTAACACTCCCTGACGATTGAAGATATGCCAAATGGTTGAAAAGGCATGATTTCAAATAGTTTTCACGCAGAATCTATTGTTTGAAACGTCAAACCTAGTTCAGAAAGCTAATAAAGGTGACTTGACAATTTTTCCCGGACATTTTCGTCATTTTCCCAGACGATACCAGGTTTTCCCTGACAGGGCCGGTTTTCTCGGTTTTTTCCGATACTCCCTGACTGTGGCAACCCTGATTGAAGTGCGGTTATGTTCTTTACTTTCAGAACGCACTTGCTGTTTTTTCCGTAACACGGCACACGCAGTGGATCGAGTCAATAGGAGAGATCGGACAATATTTGAAAACTTCAAACACTTATAACTCCGTTCATACAAGACTTCAAGGTTCTAAAAGTTGTTCTATTGGTTTCCTCGTGAAAATTTCTGCAAAAATCACCCTTTGAAATTTAAAATGTGACGAAATAAAAATCCAAATATGCAGTTTTAGTCAAAATTTTCACGTCCGACCTCTCTAATAGACCACTAGACAAGGAGCGAATTTAAGCATTCTGATACAGGCTTCTTAACCAGAATTTCACGTAGAACACGATTCGCGCAACGAAAATTACTGAAACCAACTCCTAACGGAGATATTAACTTTTTAGCGGCTCTGGTGCTTGCACTAGAGCTGCTATTCCGGACGGTCCCAGCTGGGGAGTATCATTGGACCATGTTACATTGGAGAGACCGCGCGTTGGTTGATGGGAATCGGCGCCATTTTCTGCTGTTTAGGGGGGACTGATTTTATTTTAATTGATATCTTTTTCCTGTGAGCGAATGCTATGTTGTGTAGTGTATTTTTGGAATCATGGTGATACTGTCAATAATTCAAAACGGGTCTGTGCTTTAATCTCGCACTGGAAAAAATGTACTTTACGTTTAAAATTTGAAAATTCAAATCTATAAGTTTTCGCGCTTTTTTCGAAGAATGCCGTGGTTGGAGCTTCCTAGTCATACTACTCGACATCAGCTGATAGCAAACAAAGGTTACCAAGGAAACCGTAAACGCGTAACAACTACCGTCGCCAGAGCCGCTTTCCGACGCGAATGCGTTGGAGCTTCCTGCTTGTTTATTTCATATTGGTTGCGAGGAATTTGAACTGCCCGCTCACAAGAAACTCAAAGCTCTACGTGAGTCAAATCGCGCACTAACAACGGTTTTAGCAAGCTTCTCAATCGAGCGATGTACATTTCCCACCATGTGTTTTTCGAACTATAAGTAATTTGCTATAGCTGAGCCAAAGTGTCAAGATGGAGGTTGCCAGATTTTTTTATCGCCTAGAGACGCTCATGATAACGTTTAGCGCGCGATGTGAATCACGTAGAGCATTGAGTTTTCATGAGCGGGTGGTTTCAATTCACGCACCAAGAATCATTAAATGGACGTATTTATACGAAAGGGAACTAAGCGCCAAATTTCCAAATTTCAGTTTTTAACGGATCTGGATTCTCCGTGTAATAGGCTGCTCTCACACGTAAATATGCCCCCAAAATACTAATTTCATCCCTGGAATCAGCCCCTGAAAAATCGCAAAACAGGGAATCAGCGATTACGAATAAAATCAAAAGGCACTATATGTAATTCCCTTTGATTTAATGCGCTAACCTGGATTCCGAATTAAATCAAAAGGCGCTATCTCCACTTGAATCACTTGATTGACGCGCGCGCGGCGAAGCTTGGTGGAAACTTGGTGAAATTTAGTACCGGGGGGTATTTTTGGACGGGAAACTCGAATTTCGGGTCAAATTTTGAAAATTCAGAAATCCAAGATGGCGGACATGGCCTAAAATGTTATCTCGGCCCCTATCCAGCCGATCTTGGTGAAACTTGGTATCAGGGGGTATTTTCGGACGGGAAACTCGAATTTCGGGTCAAATTTTGAAAATTCAGAAATCCAAGATGGCGGACATGGCCTAAAATGCTATCTCAGCCCCTGTCCAGCCGATCTTGGTGAAACTTGGAATCAGGGGGTATTTTCGGACGGGAAACTTGAATTTCGGGTCAAATTTTGAAAATTCAGAAATCCAAGATGGCGGACATGGCCTAAAATGCTATCTCGGCCCCTATCCAGCCGATCTTGGTGAAACTTGGCATCGGGGGAATTTTCGGACGGGAAACTTGAATTTCGGGTCAAATTTTAAAATATCATAAATTCAAGATGGCGGATGTGGCCTAAAATGTTATCTCCAATTTAAACGCGCATCGCCAAAAAATCCCAGATGTCGTCCCCTGAGTGACGGTCACATATCGACCGTGCGTTCCCTCTGGCTCGATCGATGTCAGTGTGCACTGACATGGACAAGGGGCTTTTAACGAGCGAACAAATTAACGAACCCATCGGAATCACTTAATTTTCATTAAAATCACTGTTAGGTACTTTATTGGAATCGGAACAGTATTTAGAAATTCATGAGTAATTAAGAGCGCGCTGGAAGGATTACGTGGTCAAAAGCGTGACCGTCACCTAGGGGTTCGTCAGGCCCCATCTTGACTTCCTCGGAGACGCGAGTTTAAACGGGAGCTCAGAATACGCAACTTCGAACTTGTTTTCCGTGGGTGAATAATGTTTCAAAAAATCGGAGAAAATTCCAGCGAACTGTGCGTACTCAATCCTCAAAAAAAATGCAAAAATTAAAAATTACTGAATAACCTCATTGTTAAAATTTTAAACTCCGATATGGCAGATGTGGCCTTCAACAATAGCTCAATGCCTGAATCGTTTGTGTGAAGTTCGGTATTAGGGGCTCAAAATGACAACAGAAACTGTTTTATTTAGATACAAAAATTTTAACATAGGTAATCAGCACATGAAGGGAATTCACGATCCGACGCTGCTAGGTAAACCACGCACCTCGACGAGGCGGTGTATTGTGAACGTACACGGAGAAAAAAACTTCGTGCGTGGGACCCGAAGTTTAGGTCATATGGATCTGTGAAGTTTTCGGATTGAGCATCTGAACACTTTCGGTCCAGCTGCTGAGGTTTTGATCACACATCTGAAACTTCAGTTCTTACATCTAAAGTACTTCGGTTTTCACCTCCGAAAATTTCGGTTCTCACATCCGAAAAACTTCGGTTCTCACACCTGAAGACTTCAGACGTAAGAACTGAAGTTTCAGATGTGTGATCCGAACCTCGACAGCTGGACCTAAAGTGTTCAGATGCTCAATCCGAAAACTTCAGAGATCCATATGACCCAAACTTCGGGTCCCACGCACGAGTTTTTTTCTCCGTGTAGAGTGCCATATATTTAAAGTTTACAAACGTGGAAATTTCCACATCTCATCCACATTGGCAAGATGCAGCGGGAAAGCAGATTGAGGTTAGGTAGGTATATTTGGGCTCCCACCACCTCCGGCCTTCACAACCCGGCCCGTGCGCTTTACGCAGGTTCATTGGCGGCCATTCTAGACGTGAAGTGCGTTTGTTTAAGAAATAGATATCATTTTAAGCCACATCCGCCATCTTGGATTTCTGAATTTTCAAAATTTGACCCGAAATTTGAGTTTCCCGTCCGAAAATACTCCCCGATGCCAAGTTTCACCAAGATCGGCTGGACAGGAGCCGAGATAGCATTTTAGGCCATGTCCGCCATCTTGGATTTCTGAATTTTCAAAATTTGACCCGAAATTCGAATTTCCCGTCCGAAAATACCCCCTAATATCAAGTTTCACCAAGATCGGCTGGATAGGGGCCGAGATAGCATTTTAGGCCATGTCCGCCATCTTGGATTTCTGAATTTTCAAAATTTGACCCGAAATTCAAGTTTCCCGTCCGAAAATACCCCCTGATACCAAGTTTCACCAAGATCGGCTGGACAGGGGCTGAGATAGCATTTTAGGCCATGTCCGCCATCTTGGATTTCTGAATTTTCAAAATTTGACCCGAAATTCGAATTTCCCGTCCAAAAATACCCCCCGATACTAAATTTCACCAAGTTTCCACCAAGCTTCGCCGCGCGCGCGTCAATCAAGTGATTCAAGTGGAGATAGCGCCTTTTGATTTAATTCGGAATCCGGGTTAGCGCATTAAATCAAATGGACCTACGTGCAAAAATCCCCTATATCTCGCTTAGTATGCATTTTTTCCTAATTTTGGCAACGTACGTAATTAGAGGAACTCTTCAGCTTTCAAACAAGCTAAAGTAAACCAAAATCGGTCCATTAGTACGGAAACGCCAATTGTTTTAGTCAAACTTGCTTTACTGAGAAGTTTGGAAATGGCGTTTAGCGCCTTTTCGCATAAATACGTCCAAATATCTTCGGAAGGAGTTGATTTCGGTAATTTTCATTGCGCGCATCGTGTTTTACTTGAGATTTAAGTTAAGAAACATGAATCAGAATGCTGAAATTCGTACCTTGTCTAGTGGTCCATTGACTCGACCCACTGCGCGGCAGATCTCGAGGGATCGAAAGGGGCGAGGACGGTTTTTACGACGGGACGGGACCGCGATGATAGATAGAGTAGCAAACTCGGAGCCATTGTTGGGAGATAGTGCTGAAAATCGGGGTTTTAACCCGTTCAAACCCTCGTACAAAATCCAAATTCTATCGCACAAGCTGGCAACCTCACGGAGCCTCGATTGCGTGACGGCTCGCGCGTGGATCTCGGCCCGGCGAAAATTTTCGAGGAAAACGGGTGAAAATTCCGGCCCGGGCGGCAATAAAATTTCCAACGCGGTCAAGGATGATTTGGGTCGTGGGTGCAGTGGGTGCATGCGCTCGCGATCGCAAATTTCGTCGCTCCTCTGACGTAAGGGCGTATCTCGATTTTCATATGAGCCCCAGAAAGCAAGGATTTGTAAGTAAAACAGGGCTCACGTGTAAATTGAGTTACGCCCTTACGTCAGAGGAGCGACGATTTGACGTGTGCTTTCGTCGGGAAACGCGGTGGTCACAGTCGAGGAAAACTCTGGAAATTGGGTGATAGGAGAGAAAAAAATTCGGAGAGGAGTGGGGAGAATCAGTAAAAATCACGCGAGACAACTAGTGAAGAATTTGTCCGATTTTCCTCAATGGAGACAGCACTCACCCCCCCCCCCCCCCCCAAAAAAAAAGAAAAAAAAAAAAAAAGAAAAATTGACCAGTCAACAATACCCTGGTAAAAATTGGCAGTAGAATCCGTGTTCCAAAATACCATAGACCTACAGCCGGCTGTAAGGTTTCCAATAGCTTCTATAGCCGGCTAAACAATTACGTATAGCCTTTTATAGCCGATGGCGACTAAGCAACAGCCTGGCGATAAAGTGTATGATAAACGTTCTAATTACGGATGCTAGGACTTAGTGAGTTTTTGGACTACCGCTCTCTTTTAGGGCCGCAGTATCTTGATTTAATTTGCGAGGAAAGCTCCGCACTTTTGAAGGATGCCTGCCATTCCTAATATGTTGGAGCCCCTTCAATCTCGTATGATACTGTGCAATACCTCTGATGTGAAATAGTTGCTTCAAGCGCCGCGGTACGCTGTGGCGCGGCGCGTCGGGCGGGCAGCCAGCGCTGAACGCGCATTGGCGCCTACAAACCTAACAGGGATACTTCACGCCTTGCGCAATGCGTGAAGTATCCCTGTTAGGTTTGTAGGCGCCAGTGCGTCGCCGCTCCGCTTTGTGTTAGGCTCTATTATTTAATCTCGCGGAGTCAGCGTTTTTCAACTCATGACTTTGAAATGTTTGCACACTCTGTATGGATTAATCTCATTTTAATTGATGAAAAAAAATATGTAGTAAAGGAAAATATAATGTGCGTTTTGTAAATATTAGGGTGATTCCGTTAAACCTTAAGGATTTACAAAGCACAAGAGTTTCTACAAAATTTCTGATAGTTCTTTTATAGCCAATGGCGAAAAAGCAACAGCCAGGCGATAAAGTGTAAAGCCCGACGATAGGAACTAAAGCCCGGCTGTATTAATTTTTTATCGCTTCGTGTAGCCCGGCCGAATGATTTTTTCCACTTTCTACAGCCAGCTATATGATTTTCTATCGCCCTCTTCAGTCGGCTATAAGAACTCCTATGGTATTTTGAAACGCAGCTCCTATAGCTAATTTTTACCAGGGTACCCGGACGAGAATTGGATTGCATTTTGCAAAAAGGAACCAGGAGCATTGCAATCTTGCTGAAATAGTACATCTTCTTTTGTCTTGGAAGGAAAACCTGATTATCCATTAACAGTTCCTATTTAACTCGCTAAAACCTATTAATTTAAGACAAAAATTATCATGTAACTTTCGTGTTTTTCCATGGTTTCAGTAATTTTATTGCAAAGGATGAAGTTGCTCAATCTTAGCACCATTGCAATGCTTCTGGTTCCTTTTTGGAAAATGCAATCCAATTCTCCTTGGGTCAACCGCACTGAGAAAAAGCTATTTTGAAACACCACTAATATTGTAGTAAAGGCAACATATAATAATAGCGCATATAATGCCTCTTAGTGATGGTATGTATACTTTAGTATGGTACGAGATAGTTTAGTATGGTTCACGGACTGAGAATTATTAGTTTATTTACAACTATTAGTAGTGTTCCATATGAACCACTGATTGGTTTACAAAGCCATATATTTTTCTCCGTGCAGAAACCGGAAATATGTTTAAAATGACAGGGAGGGGGGGGGGACGTCTCTTTACAAGAACAGAAATATCGTTTGAAACAAGGTTTCCGATTCACTAGACAAGATTTCTCGTTTGGGTTTTCGTCGTTTTCCTCACGAAAGAACGTATCTACATTTTTATGTTGCCACATTTCCTCGCGCGAATTGCCTTTTTACGCGGAGGATCTTGGGAATTTCTCACTGAAAATGACACTGACTTTTCTTATGATCTCGAGAAAAAATGTCGACGAATATTACGCAGGGGCGTTCTTGTTAAGAATTGAATTTTTTTAATCAATTTGGCAACCCTGAAATAGACTTACGTTCCTTTGTTTGAGAAACAACGAATTAGAGATTGGAATTCCTAGAGCGGTAAAATCCGACAGCAAGTTTTGCGAATAAACTGTTGCTTCACACCAATATTCCGTTGGGCAGTCGCTTCTCTGGTTATTTTTAAAACTTGTTGCAAATGAGAATGTCACTTTTTCAGACATAAAATTCCTACCAGACTTTTCTCCATTACGACGTGAAAGAGCGCATCGTCGCGGGAATAAATAAAAGGATCCTCACCTGAAACAAAACAAAAACAGAACGATTATTGATTTTGAGCGATTAGACTCAGGTGGAAAATCAGATTTCAATGCCACCGGTTGTAAGATATTAAAGTTTCAAAAGGAGCGGTTCCGTCGAAGACAAAACTTAAAATCGCATTTTGACTTGAAAAATAGCAAACCATTTGTATTACAAAATTGGTCCCTCCGAAAGAGCCTTTCGCGTTGAACATGTTTTGTATTCATTTTCACCTTTAAACAGAAGAAATTTTACGAATGCTTAAATTCTCTTAGAAATCTTTTGAATGATTAAAAATCGACTGATTATATTTCAATTACGTACAAAGGGTATTTTAGCGGCTCTGGTGCTTGCACTAGAGCTGCTATTCCGGACGGTCCCAGCTGGGGAGTATCAATGCAGCATGTTACATTGTAGAGACCGCGCGTTGGTTGATGGGAATCGGCGCCATTTTCGGCTATGTTCCTTGTCATGACTTTATTTTATTGCATACTGTTTTATTGTTAGTCAATGCTATGTTGTGTATTGTATTTTTGGAATCATGGTGATACAGTCAACAATTCAAAACTTGTTTGTGCTTTTATCTCGTGATGGAAAAAATGTACTTTACGTTCAAAATTTGAAAATTTGAATTTTAAAGTTTTCGCGGTTAAGGAAGCTTTAACCACTGGGTTGGAGTTCCTAGTCATTTACTCGATATCAGCTGATAGCAAACAAAGGTTACCAGGGAAACCGTAAACGTCTAACAACTATCGTGGCCATTGGGGCGATTATTGAAATGATATCGACTGTATGTCGCCGCTTACGACAGGACATAGCCCTATCTTAACTGTGTAATATATCGCAATTCGATATTGTTTTGATTTTTAAAAGGAGCAATTCATTCATACAGTTCCGATTAGTTTTGGCGAACGGGCCCTTAACCTACGGCACTCGGCTCATGGGAATTTTTTAACTCTAAATTTTTTAACCTAACTCTTCCATTCCGGGAACATATTTATTGAAAACGGCGACTTTTTCAACAGTCCTATTTTTATCTACAACATCTAAGTGGCCCTTCATAATCATTTAATTTTGGCCCCTGGCCAGAAAAAGGTTCGGAAATTGCAGTGATTTTGCCGAAAATGCTGAAGTAAGTAAATTTGGGCATTTTTTTTCCTTCTTCAAACTCTGTGGAGAAGCACTTCTCCTCCAGTACATCTATTTTTTTACTTATCTCTCGCAAGGTACATTTACAGAAGGTGTGTTCCAGTATTAACAGTTCAGATTCGTTGTTTTTTTATTATAACGCTTATTTCGGAAAGCAATTATTACATTGTTCAATTCTACTGACTTTCAACACTCGATTATACTCCCGGCAAATTCTGCAGCAGCGTTTCAAATGTTGACTCTAATGCTTCCAACAGCCATCCGATGTCTAAGGGTTTATTCCTAGATTTAGGGATTTTCCGGAATTTCCAGGGATTTAGGGATTTTTCAGGAAATCTAGGGATTTTTTTTTGATGAGGTAAAGTTACCAAAAATCAACTTTTTAACCTCAATTATAGCTTCGACAATCGAAAACATTTTTTCATCTATATTTTGTAGGCCTTTTTGGCAACACTATTTTCCCCGCAAATAAGCCGGAAATTAAAACGATTGTGTCCTTCGATGTACTTGACATTCAACTGCATTCAACCTGTTAATAATAAGAAATCAACTAATATTCTTTCATTTTATTGGTCTGGATTAGCACTGCTTTCAGAGAGCGCCAAAATTCAAACGAGCCAATCAGATTTAAATATTGCAAATCGCTACATCGAATGACATCATGATTCTTCATAAAAAAATGGCGCTTTTTGCAAAATCTAGGGATTTTTTAAGTATATTTGAGCAAATCTGGGGATTTAGGGATTTTTAGCGAAATCTAGGCATTTTTTTTCTTCCCCGCTAGGGATTTAATATCGGAAGACTGGCTTCCAGTATCGCAGCGTTGATCGTCGCTGATGTCGAAATGGAACCTAATGCCGGACATACTGTAACACCTCCATTCCTCAATTCCGGTGAGGAATACGTCTCTACCCTTAACTCAATATAAATATACAAATTGATAAGTGAGTGCTTTAGTCTCCTGAAAACAGAATTGCGAAACTTAAAATTGGAGAAAAATGATGAGTAAATGAAAAAATGGAACCAATTGATGGAAAAGTCGCATGCCATTCTGACACAAAATATGGCGTCTATCGAATCACCTTAACTAAATAAAATAACCAAATTTTCAACTCTCAAACTATCAACTATCAACTATCAAAATTCAAACTATCAAAATTTCCAACAATGACAAAAATGATTGTAATATACCTATAATGTAATGAAATATACACGCTCTAATCATTTAATTTGTATTACCTTTATGTTATGTACCTACATGTTATACTATTTTTATAATAAATTTTGCCAACATGCTTTTCAATTCAGTCTACAACATTTCATTCCGACGTGGCAATAATGATTTATAATGCCCCTAAACATTAAAATGAATTACAATAGTAATGCCGCATTATAATGTCGTATTATACATCGCAACGATTCATGTCCTACTGATTATTGATTATTGTAAGATGAATTCTGTTTTCTCTGATTGTATGTTTCATACGTGCGAAGCAAGTACGGGTCACTAGAAACGTGGTTCGTACGGGTGGCTGATGAAATTGATCTTCGAATACCTTTTGATGAGCTAGGGAAATGGAACCATCTGCATCTCATGGACAATAAATAGTTGCCGTAATTAAGGTCATCCCGTGATTAAGGTGCCGTGATTTAAGTCATAAATTCTTCATCTAATTCTTGATTCATCTCCAAAATGTCTGCTAAAGCTTTCATGCGCTTCTCCTTGTATGCATGAATGAGCAAATTGGGTATCGAACAAGCGGACACTTTTTGAAAATTTAGATGATTCTGGACAATATCGTACAGAAGTCCACGAGCTGCAGATAGAACCATTACCTCTAGCTCATCAAAAGTTATTCGAAGATCATTCAACAACCTCTTTGACAAGTTGCAAAAACTTTTCGTTAACAATAGTGTCACACGGTACTAGGAATATTTACTATTTAACGAACCTTATATTTCCCTGACTCAGTCCTAAATTATAGAAGTATGCGTTACTTTTCCAGCAATCCAAAAAAAACAATTATACAAAAAACCAATACCTACACTTTCAGATATAAAAATGCAAATTTTTTGCAGCCTCGCTAAACGACTTATCAACCAGAGATTTTTTAGGAAGCGGACCTCCAAAGAGCTTTCAAAATTAAAAGTATACAACAAGTGATAATGCCATGTATTCGCCATATCAAAGCCCAATACACATTTATACA
Source organism: Bemisia tabaci (assembly GCF_918797505.1). Lineage (NCBI taxonomy): Eukaryota > Metazoa > Arthropoda > Insecta > Hemiptera > Aleyrodidae > Bemisia > Bemisia tabaci. Next base: position 11,006,686 of record NC_092801.1, on the reverse strand, counting down.
CCGGCTACGTAAATCTGCTAAGTTACAAAACATGAATCGACAGTTGTCGGATTGTACATCAATGACAAAATGTGTCTAGGCCCTCATTCTTGACTACAACTACTGCCCCCAGAGCCGCTCTCCGACGCCAATGCGTTGGAGCTTCCTGCTTGTTTCATTTTCGTGCTGGGCCAGTTTCTAAACAGCCGTAAGTGCTATCTTTTGCATGCTATCATGGTTGCGTTTTCGACGCACATAAAAACGCATTTTAAGGTTAGAAATGACGGGTTAGGTTATGGAAAAGGTTCGAAAGAAGAGGGCGGCACTTCACTTGAAAGCAATGTTCTCATTGGCTCTTTGGAGGAATATTGTCACTTACTGCTGTCTTGCTGAAAACTACGTCATTTTTCGCGCAGTTACGGGTTTCTCAGCTGTCTCTTTTTGATACAATCAAGATGAATTTTGCTGTTTTGGCTATTTCAGTGATTTCATCTAGAAGGGATTCGACGAATTTTGAAGGAAACTCGATTTCGACAATTTGACCCTTACCGCTCTCTTCGCCATTCTGCCGTGATGAAAAAGGTAGAATTCAGTTTCATGTTAGGTAAGTATTTGGCAAGACAGCCGTAAGTGCTGTCTTCTGCGTGCTTTCATGGTTGCGTTTTGGACACACAACAAACACATTTTCAGGTTAGAATTGACAGAGGAGGGCGGCATTTTACTTGAAATCACTGTTTTCATTGGCTCTCCGAAGGTATGTTGTCACTTACTGCTGTCTTGCTGAAAACTCCGTCATTTTTCGCGCAGTTACGGGTTTCTCAGCTGTCTCTTTTTGATACAATAAAGATGAATTTTGCTGTTTTGGCTATTTCAGTGATTTCATCTAGAAGGGATTCGACGAATTTTGAAGGAAACTCGATTTCGAAAATTTGACACTTAGGTACTGCTCTCTTCCCTATCACGGCAGTACAGCCCGGAAGGGAATCGGCTCCCGAAAAATCGATCGCCTCGACGTCAAAGGGTAAACAGGCGGTCGGCGCAACCCCGGGCGCGGAGGGGAGGGGGGGGGTTGCAAGCGAAGGGCAGCAGGGCAGGAGACCGGGTGCACCCCGTCGCCGTCCGCAGCCGAAGCTACTATCGATCGACCGGGGGGGGGGGGGGGGGGGGGGCTTGTGGGGCGCTGCCGTCCCACCGACCCGTTGACCCAATTCGCGGCTCCGTCCGTGACATTGGGAGCCCCTCCCCCCGGCCCCGCGCGGTTCGTCAGTAGTTTTTCCGCTCTCCCGACGGAGTTGCACTTCTGCCGTGATAGCGAAGAGAACAGTAAGTGTCGAATTTCCGAAATCGAGGTTCCTTCAAAAATTCGTCTCAACTCTTTTAAATGAAATCACTGAATTAGCTGAAACAGCGAAATTAGTCTTATTTTCATAAAAACAAGACATGAGAAAGCCGAAGGTGCGCAAAAAATGACGTACTCTCAAACAAGACAGCAGTAAGTGACACTATTCTTCCAGAGAGCCAATGAAAACAGTGCTTTCAAGTAAAGTGCCGCCCTTTTCTGCCAATTTCTAACCTGAAAATGTGTTTGTCGCCGTGTTTTCAGTTTTAGAGTCCCCAAATAAAGTGACAGCCCTGACAATGAATTTGCTTCCTATCTTTGCATGGAGAGTTTGCCTTGATGTAGAGATGGACTCTCAGGATAGCGTAGGATATCCCCTCCATTTTGGCCTCAACTTGAGGGCTTTTTTTGAGCTTGGGAGTTGATTTCAGAGAAAATTAGTGGCCATATCGTGTTTTTCGCGAATTTTTACATAATAATTAATAGTCAAATCGCAAATTCCTCACACATGCAACATCTCCATTGTATGAAAACGAGACTTATGATAGGGCCGTAAATGCGCAAAGAATGACGTTGTTTCAGGCAAGACAGCAGTAAGTGACAGTATCCCCCTAGAGAGCCAATGAAAACAATGCTTTCAAATAAAGTGCCGCCCTTTTCTGCCAATTTCTAACCTTAAAATGTGTTTGTCGTGTGTTCAAAACGCAGCCACTAAATCATGCAGAAGATAGCACATACGGCTGTCTAGCATGAAAATGAAAAATACCTTTTTTATGTAATTGAAATAAAATCGGTCGATTTTTAATCATCCAAACGATTTCTGCGAGTCTCTTGGATGATTAGTGGCAATTTGACAAAGAACTGAGACTGCCTTCAATAGAATTTTCCGGTTTCTGACCGGAAAATTCTGGCTTCTGAGCCCGTTTTCTAAAAACTTCATTTCTGCACTTACTGCTCTCTTCGCTATCACGGCAGCGCAGTGGCGTACGTAGAGTGCGTGTCGTATCCATGCAGTCTTGCAGGCATTAACATGGCGCACCGTGGAGTATACGCAATGCGTGAAGTATTTACGTAGTCTTGCAGGCGCTAACATTGCCGTGATTGTGATTATTACAATAAATTCGGTCAATTTTTAATCATCCAAACGATTTTCTAGGAGTCTTCCGGATGATTAGTAATATTCCTCCAGAGAGCCAATGAGAACAGTGCTTTCAAGTACAGTGCTGCCCTCTTCTGCCGATTTCTAACCTGAAAATGCGTTCGTTGTGTGACCAAAACGCAGCCGCGAAAGCATGCAGAAGATAGCACTTACGGTTTTCTTGCCTTAAACTAGCCTGGCATGAAAATGAAAAATACTCTTTTTATGTGATTGAAATAAAATCAGTCGATTTTTAATCATCCAAACAATATCTGGATTGCATTTTGCAAAAAGGAACCACTAGCATTGCAATGATGCTAAGATTGTGCAACTTCATCCTTTGCAATAAAATTGCGGAAATTGTGAAAAACTATGAAATTTAGATGGTAATTTTTGTCTTAAATCTACAGTTTTTAGCGAGTAAAATAGAAACTATTAAGGGATAATCGGGTTTTTTCCTCCAAGACAAAAGAAGTTGCACAATCTTAGCAACATTGCAATGCTAGTGGTTCCTTTTGGCAAAATGCAATCCATCTATAAGTCTTTTGGACAATTAGTGGCAATTTGACAAAGAACGGAGGTTTCGTTCAATATAGTTTTCCGGTCAGAAGCTTCTGAGCCCGTTTTCTTAAAACTTTATTCTTGCACTTACTGCTCTCTTCGCTATCACGACAGTGTTGCACGTTGTCTAAATTTTAAACGAAACGGGGAGACGCGACGACTAAAACGCGCACCGTGGCGTACGCGCAATGCGTGAAGTATTCATGCAGTCTTGCAGGCGCTAACATGCCTTCCGCACCGCGCACCGTTTACCACGATCATTCGAACTGGCGCAGGACTTTTCAACGTGCGATTTTCAAGTTTTTTGCAAACCTAACCGTCTTCACGTCTGATAAGCCGTTAATCTGATAAAAACTTGATGCTTCCAGTTTACTCACACGATCAACCTCTAACTCTTCGCCGTCCAGCCAGATAGCGCTGCTCGTATTTAGTGAATTTTTAAACTCAAAATCGTTATCCCAAGATGATTTTGCTCAACGATGCAACATTTTCCAACTCAAACCGGTGTATCTCAACCTGGTCCACCTTTTGCTTGATCTGCAACTTGTTTCCTAGCTCCGTTGGAGGGTGGGTTAGCACATTCGGTGGCCATCCCGGTGAGCGGTGGGTGTTTGAGCTTTACTGGCTGACTTCGTAGGGCCTTTCAGTACCGGGGGATCTCCTGTTACGCCATCACACACTAGCTGAGCTAGTTTTTCACAGGGATTCGGGATTGTGCCCGGTCCGTGGAGTATTCTTAAAAATATCAGGGCACACTTTGCCAAGTGCCCTCTCCGCAACGTAAGTATGAAAAATGTGGTGGGCATACAACTTTGATCCCTCCCACATGAACGACTAGCCGCCCGCGTCATATAACATAATAAGTGTCTTCGTAGATGCGCTGGAAATCGTACTTCTTTCGGCACCCATTAAAATTTAAAATGTGACGGAATAAACATATTACAATAAAAGCTCGTTCAGACGAAGAATGAAGGGACCGAAAAAAATTTCGTCATAAGCGACTTTTCGTCTTAACCGTTCTCAGCTTAGGACGAAATTTTTTCGGCGTAAGCGGCAACTGCGCAACAAACTTAAGACATTCTTCAGTCAAAATGACGTGGACGATACAGTTTTTAACAACCTCCAAAATTTAGAGGCAGTTTTAATATCCGGACAGCTTTCAAAATCCACATAAACTAAAATTAAAGATTACTTTAAGTGAATGACTTTTTGAAAGATTATTATCCATATAAAACAAATTTTGAATTTTTTTAAAATACGCAAATCGGTTTATCGTCAACTGTCGATTGCATCTCAGTCATCCAGCAAAACAGAGGATACCCCCGATCTACTCTCAACCTACTCTTTTTATGCCAAGGTGCGTAAAACTAAGTCTATTTTCCCTAAGGATTCGCTCTTTTTGTCGTTTTTACCCAATATCAGAGGAAAAAATCGGAAATTTTTCTTCGTCTTAACCGGCTTTGGTTACGGGTCAAAATTTCGAAATTTCGTCTTATCGGCATTTTTTTACATTGACTCTTACGGAAGTGTCAAGGGACCGAAAAAAATTTCGCCTTAAGCGGATTTTCGTCTTAACCGTATTTCGTCTTAACGAGCTTTTACTGTGTGTAATTTTAGTCAAAAAATTAATGTCCGACCTTATCACTGGCTCGATCCACTGTGCGACGGTGAAAATAGGAGCCCGGTCGCGGCAGCGGCGGCACGTCTTGACCCTTCCGGGACTCCCTCGGGTCGCCAGGGTGACTTTCAAACCCGAGTAACGAAGAGGTATCAATTTGACGGATGAGACCGTCCGAAAAACGGCCTTGAGGTTGCAGGGTGTCTAGTTTTTTTCCCTTTTCAATCATATTGGAAAATCCTGATTTTTGACTGCTGAATCCTGATTTCATAATTTTTGCAAATCCTGATGAACTCCTAATTTCTTGCGGAGAAAAATTAAACTAATCCAATGAAACTAAAAACCTTTATGTTTTACAAATAATCTAAACAATCTTTGTATTTTACAACTGGGATATTGGGAAATCCTGATTTTTGACTGCTGAATCCTGATTTCATAATTTTTAATTTTTCCAAATCCTGATTTCTTGCGGAGAAAAATTAAACTAACCCAATTAAACTAAAAACCTTTATGTTTTACAATTAATCTAAAAATCTTTATACTTTACAATTAAACTAAAAACCTTCATGTTTTAATATCTCTAAAAAAGAAGGCAGAGAATTTTACAATTTCTGTTTTTTTAGATTACCATTGATCATCTAACGTTACCCTGTAAATTTAATGCGATTCGTTTAGTTTTAGTTTTAAATCATGTAGATAGATACAAAGAAATACTTGTAGTATAGTTACGTTAAATTTGAATAAAATTCCTCCCAAAAAAAAGAAAAATTAAAATTTCTGCAGGAGCGTAAGCGAAAGCAGGACTCTAAAATTACGGACGGCCGACTTTCCTCAAATCCTGATTTTAAGACCGATTTTGCCTCAGATCCTGATGAAATCATGATAAAATCCTGATTGACCTCAAATTCTGATAAAATAGGGAAAATCCTGATGCTAGACACCCTGTAGGGATCGTTTAAGGATTACGTAACGCACTTAAGGGGTAGAGCCGGGGGGGGAGGGTTGAACCAGCGTTATGGTGTGTTGCAAGGGGGAGGAGGATTCGAGCCCGGCGCAGCGTTGCGTAACAAATCTGAGCCGAGGGGAAAAAACTTTGAAAAAAAGTGCAAAAAATTGTAAATCCCACCCTGATTAAATTTCGCAATAGCTGGTGTGGCTTGGTTCCTTTTCTGTTAAACGCTACCCAATTCTGCCGAGCGACGTAAAAACGCCGTAAACGCCATTTCAAATTTTTTGGTAACAATGTATCATAGCAGAAAAACTTGTGTGCCTTGGGACAATGTTTTTACGACATTTTTCTGCAAAAACTATCAAGAACTTAACCTAAAAATTTGAGGTACATGCGTAGAACAGTTTCTATTTTATCAAGTGTTTAGTTCCAAAAAATGCGGGAAAATCTTGATGGATTTACGGCGTTCTTGCTTCAGCACGGCAGAATTATCCTCTCATGAATTCCCTGACTTTCCAGGTTTTCCGGGTCGCCGGAGACCCTGCGTGCGTGTTACTTCAAACACGGAGAAAAACCTCGTGCGTGGGACCTGAAGTTTAGGTCATATGGATCTCTGAAGTTTTCGGATTGAGCATCTGAACACTTTAGGTCTAGCTGTCGAGGTTCCGATCATACATCTGAAGCTTCATTTCTTACATCTGAAGTACTTCAGTTGTGAGAACCGAAGTTTTTCGGATGTGAGAACCGAAGTCATTCGGATGTGAAAACCGAAGTACTTTGGATGTAAGAACTGAAGTTTCAGATGTGTGATCCGAACCTCGATAGCCAGATCTAAAGTGTCCAGATGCTCAATCCGAAAACTTCAGAGATCCATACGACCTAAACTTCGGGTCCCACGCACGAAGTTTTTTTCTCCGTGAACGACCCCTGAAACAACAAACAAGTTTCGCACCCCTCCGCCCCTAAGATTTCGCTCAAATGACGCACCTTTTCAAATCCAGTTCAATCCTACGCACGCTACGGGGCACACATACAACAATATTTTTTCCGTTTAATTGTGAGTCGTTTTTTCCGGGTGACAAAAAAATTCCGGATCGGTTTCCCGACCTGTTGACACTGCGGCGCGGCGCGCACGAACCCGACTCACGCTAGCGCTAATTGGATCGTTCTCGTGTGTGCATTGTGCATGTTTTTCGCGGAAAATTGACCGTCGCACAATGGACCCACTCAATCAAAAAGGTCGGACATGAAATTTTGGACCAAAACTCCAAATTTTGCCACATTTCAAGTATTTAGGAGTTCATCTAGAAGAAAATTTCACGAGGAAACCGATGGAGCCAGTTTAACCACCGCAAATTTTGGTATGAATAAAGTTATAAGCTTTTAAAGTTTCCAAATTTGGTCCGACTTCTCCAATTGACTCGATCTACTGTGTGTCGTTCAAACGAAGTCCAAAAAGGTCGGACATGCAATGGAGATGTTGCATGTGTGAGGAATTTGCGATTTGACTGTTGGATCTTGTGTAAAAGTTCGCGAGAAACACGATGGTGCCACTGCTTTTCTCTGAAATCAACTCTCAAGCTCAAAAACAGCTCTCAAGTTGAGGCCAAAATGGAGGGGATATCCCACCCTACCCTGAGAGTCCACCTCTACATCAAAACAAACTCTCCACGCAAAGATAGGGAGCAAATACATTAGCAGGGATGCCGTGTTTTCAGTTTTGGAGTCCCCTAATAAAGCGGCAGCCCTGTCAATGTATTTGCTCCCTATCTTTGCATGGAGAGTTCGTCTTGATGTAGAGGTGGACTCTCAGGATAGCGCTGGATATCCCCTCCATGTTGGCCTCCACTTGAGAGCTTTTTTTGAGCTTGGAAGTTAATTTCAGAGAAAAGCAGTGGCACCATCGTGTTTCTCGCCAACTTTTACACAAGAATCAGTAGTCAAATCGCAAATTCCTGAAACATGCAACATCTCCATTTTGGACCAAAACTGCAAAAATGTTTATTTTCTCACATTTGAAGTTTTAAGGAGTGCATCTGACAGAAAATTTCACGAGGAAACCACTAATGGAGCTTCTTTGAATACCTCAAATTTATGAATGAACGGAGTTATGAGCATTTAAAGTTACAGATTTTTGTGCAACTTGTCCAATAGACTCAATCCACTGTGTGTCGTTCCGACGAAGTCCGAAACTCCGTGGGCCACTCGTTCGATTCGACGTCGCATCTGTCCGATTGACGCGCGACGACGTCGACGTCACCGCCAATTATTTATTCGCGGAGCACGCACGCGCTGCCTGCCATGGCGCAGATAGCGCCGTCAAGGTAGAACCACGTATCGCACAGTGGCGTTGCGTGCTTTGCGAAAAATCGATTTATCTGCCATTTGGATCTCAGAATCGTGTTCGATACATCGAACAAGAGAGATCGTGTCGATATCGATCGGTTCAACATGTAAACATAGCCTCAAAAGTCAATGGGTCAGTTGCGCTGGTAACAGAATCGTGTTTTGATGCTTGGTTCATACGGATTAGCTAAAAATAACAAGATCTGTCCAAAAAGCAACTTTCTAAGTTCAGTATTAACTGAGATATCGCACCTCGAAAAACTTGATTTATGACGTCATCCATTGCGGTAGTACATACCATGTTATGCACTACCGCGGTGGATGATGTCAAAACCCCGACTTTTCAATGGGCGCTCTCAGTTTTAATATTCAACGTAAGAAGTTGCTGTTTGTACAGTTCTTGTTATTTTTACATAATCTACAGGAATCAAGCTCAAAACACGATTCTGTTCCCAGCGCAACTGACCTATTCATTGAGTAATCTGAGGGAACGGGTTTTTTGAGATAGATTCTTGATTCTAATGACTACAAAATGGCAATGAAAGGAGAAATTGTCAGGAGTTTTCTCATTTTCGACTTATATAGCTTAAATCGAGTTATGTTCTGGTGTTTAGAACCAAACGATACATCGAACCACTATCGAATACGATCTATGGAAAAGGATCAATAAAAAGAGTGTTCTCGACGAGGACTTTACTAATCGATTCTTTACCACGGTTTCAAACGGGGAAATATCGATAATCGTTAATTCACGCCTCGCCGCTACACACAACCGAATTATTCGGTCCGTTCAACCGAATTGTTCGGTTTGTGCGACCGAACCATAATAAATTCTTACAGATCGGTTCAGTGGACCGAACAGTTCGGCTGAGCAGACCGAATAATTCGGTCGTGTGCACCGAACAAAATCGTGGTTCCATATGATCCTAACTAGTTCGGATTTACCGAACTTTCTTTTTTCAGTGTTGAGATACACTTGCTTCTCGCAGTGGATTCGCGGGTCATTTCAAAAGAGGCAATAACCAAACCCACATTTGAAAAACCACGCGTCCCTGAGCAGCGTTCCTTTTTCATATTTTGTAAAATGCGGGAGGGATGTCACAGTATCCGCCATTGCGTAATTTCCTGCATTTTCCTGTTTTTCCGCCGGATGATTTCACACTCCGACTTTCCTGCTTTTCCCGGAGCTTGAAACCTTGATACAGTTAGAATGACGGGTGGCGTGAAAGACACCCGGAAGCCGGGTCACACTTACTGTTCTTCATCTGTTTTCAGTGAATTCGTGACTAATTCCACACCTAACAGGGTCGCCACAGAATTTAAAAAATTGAATTCCCTGACATTTCCCTGATTTCCCCTGCTAAAAATGGTGAGTACAAATGAGTAGAAAATCAAAGTCATATGGATAGAATTTCAACTCATATGAATATAATTTCAACTTTTATGAATAGAATTTAACTAACATGAGCAGAATTTCTCTATTCACTTTTCGCCGACTCATATGACTTGAGATTCCAACTCACATGAGTTCAGCGTTGAATCTACCGTGTCCGATACCTATCTCAGAAACTAGTCACCGCATCAAAAAAAGTATAAGAACAAAATGCTCTTATTTTTCAAATTTACAAATTACGTCGGTGTCTCCTGGTCAAAAACACCCCATCGGAAAAATGAAAAGAATTGAATTCATATGAGTTGAACTTATCTACTCTTATGAGTAGAATATTCTATTTCTATATGAGTAGGATTTCTACTCATATAAGTAGGAAATTCTACCCATGTGAGTCGGCGAATTCTGAATAGCCTACTCATCATTTTTAGCAGGGTCCCTGACACATTTGGGTGAAATTCCCTCATTGGCGAATCCAGCAAATTGGCAACATTGTTTTTTTCTCGATTTAAACCCATGGAAATGTATAGATTTTTGGAGGGGCCAGGTGCTTCAACAAGAATCTATTATTTAACATAGGTTCAGATGAAGGAAATACGGTGTTGTCAAATTGCTGGATCTGCCTTTGAATTTCCTGACAACTGAAGAAATACCAGATGATTAAAAGGACATAATAAGTAGAAACAGTTTTCAGGCAAAATTTGTTGTTCGAAACGGCAAACCCATTCTAAAAAGCAAGTAAAGGTGACCTGACAATTTTCCCTGACATTTTCGTTATTTTCCCTGACTTTTTACAATTCACTGACATTTCCCAGATTTCCCTGCCGGTGACAACCCTGAAACCACATTTTGATCCGAAATTTTTTTAATGTCAACTGACGAAAAGTCAACTTTCGTTCGGATGGTAGAAAATTTCGAAGAAAATATTGTCTGAATTAAAGTTCCGCGGGTGCAGATAAAATGGAACTATCTATGACTTCAGCTCCTACACATGGCGAGGGTCTATTTGGCGACAATGAGTTAACGTGGAGTATTTCGGGACATAGCGGACAACCCTCCCCCTTCCCCAATCACAGCAACGTACGGCATGTCGACCGCACCCATTTTGGCATCGGTGGCACACATTGGATCGAGTCAATTGGAGAGGTCGGACATGAAATTTTTGGCTGAAACTGCCCATTTATATGTTTATTTTGCCACATTTTAAATTTTAAGGGGTGCTCCTAGAAGCAAATTTTACGAAAAACCAATAGAACCACTTTTGGAATCTCCAAATTTTGTGTAAACGTAGTTATGAGCATTTAATTTTTAAAGTTGTCAAATTTCGTTCAACTTCTTCTATTGAATCGATCTGTGTGGCAAGCTGAGAGGCTCATTTGTACGCGGCAGGGGTCTACAAACCATCCTTATCAGAACATACTGTTGTTATCCGGCGGAGAAAATAGGGCAAACAATACTGCCATGCCAGGAAAACGAACAGGATGTGCACTGGCTGTGCATTGTTTTTTTAGAAATTTAAAGAACGCACTGCCGTGCTAAGGCAGAACGCCGTATGAACATTCGACGATTGCCAAATTTCCCTTGATAAAACATTTACTTTTGACAACATTTGTGCATGTTCCGTATTATTCCTTGAAAGTTTCAAATATTTTAGATAAAATTGCGTAAAAAATTGTCTGAAGGTTTGGGCAAATATTATTCACGATTTTCCCAGTAAATTCGGGTTTTACAGTTCAGCTCAGGCCTTCCGATCACAGAGGAAAAAGCTAATTCCAGCACACATTTCCTTCAGAGAGACACGGAGACAGTGGGAACCTACCGCTGCCGTAATAGCGAGGTGATCAGTATGTGTCTAATTTTCGAAATCGAGTTTCCTTCAAATTTCGTCAAAACTTTTTGGATGAAATCGCTGAATTAGCTAAAACAGCGAAATTCGTCTTATTTTCATAATAAAAAGACATAAGAGAAAGCCGTAGGTGCGCAAAAAATGACGTACTTTCAGGCAAGACAGCAGTAAGTGACACTATTCTTCCAGAGAGCCAATGAAAACAGTGCTTTCAAGTAAAGTGCCGCCCTCTTATGCCAATTTCTAACCTGAAAATGTGTTTGCCGTGCGTTCAAAACGCAGCCACTAAAGCATGCAGAAGATAGCACTTGAAAATGAAAAATACCTTTTTTATGTAATCGAAATAAAATCGGTCGATTTTTAATCATCCGAACGATTTCTGCGAGTCTCTCGGATGATTAGTGGCAATTTGACAAAGAACGGAGACTTCTTTTGATAAAATTTTTCGGTCAGACGCTTCTGAGCCCGTTTTCTGAAAACCTCAGTTTTGCACGTACTGCTCTCTTCGCTATCACGGCAGCGCAGTGGCGTACAAGAAGTGCGTGTAGTATCCATACAGTCTTGCAGGCACTATCAAAGCGCATCGTGGAGTACGCGCAATGCGTGAAGTATTCACGTAGTCTTGCAGGGGCTAACATTGCCGAGGTTGTAATTTATGTAATAAAATCTGTCAATGTTTAATCATCCAAACGATTTTCTAGGAGTCTTTCGGATGATTAGTGGCAATTTGACAAAGAACGGAGGCTTCTTATGATACAATTTTTCGGTCAGACGCTTCTGAGCCCGTTTTCTGAAAACCTCATTTTTGCACTTACGGCTCTCTTCGCCATCACGGCAGCTCACATCAGATACCAACAGGACCGCAATAAACAGAAAGGAACCAAGCCACATCAGCTATTGCCAAATTTAATTGGGCAATTTAATTTTTTACAAGAAAACAGTTGTGCGGATTTTCGTGCAAATTTCAGTGGATTTTCTCCATAGTACGAAGCAAATTCCTCAAAATATTCAAAGGAATCCATACACACGTTCTCTCGTAAAAAATTAAATTGCCCAGTTAAATTTGGCAATAGCTGATGTGGCTTGGTTCCTTTCTGTTAAATGCGGTCCAACTAATCGATAAGTTTATTATAAGTTCGTCGATGTGGCAACGTGGCACGGGGACGCACCGCGACGTCTCGCACTCGGACTTGCAGTCGGATCCTCCTCCGTCGGCGACGTCACCTTCGTCAACTGACTCATCGCCCGACGTCGATCCTCCACACATACAGCACGCTGCCGTGCTGAGGAAAAACGCCGTATAAACCTTCGGGCGTTGCCAAATTTCCTTCGATCAAACGCGAAGTCCCTGATATACTTTTGAATACCTCCCTCCGATTTTTCGGATAATTTTGTTCGCGATTTCACTTGAGGTAACTGAAAATTCCAAGGAAAAATATTCATGACGTTCCGCAAAAATGAACGTTTTATCGAAGGAAATTTGGCAACTTTCGAATGTTCATACGGCGTTCTTCCTTAGCACGGCAACATAGCATACCCGACCGCAGAGGATGTGCTGCGGGCGCCCGCGCTCCCCCTCTCCCCCAATCGGCCGCCGGAGGAAGGGGGGGGGGGGGGGTCGATGGAGTCGATTTCACTTCGGCTCTGCTCTGGAAGGTTCGCCGAGCGATGTAATGAGCGCATACGGTTCGGTCCCAACCGTCATCCATCAAAAATTGGACCGCGTTTAGCAGAAAGGAACCAAGCCACGCCGGCTATTGTCAAATTTAATGGGGCAATGGAGATGTTGCATGTGTGAGGAATTTGCGATTTGACTGTTGATCCTTACGTAAAAGTTGGAGAGAAACACGATAGTGCCACTGGTTTTCTCTGAAATCAACTCCCAAGCTCAAAAAAGCTCCCAAGTTGAGGCCAAAATGGAGGGAATATCCCATCCTACCCTGAGAGTCCACGTCTTTATCAAGACAAACTCTCCATGCAAAGATAGGGAGCAAATACATTGACAGGGCTGCCACTTCATTTGGGGACTCTAAAACTGAAAACACGGCAATCCTGCTAAGGTATTTGCTCCCTATCTTTGCATGGAGAGCTTGTCTTGATGTAGACGTGGACTCTCGGGTAGGTTAGGATGTCCCCTCCATTTTAACCTCAACTTGAGAGCTTTCTTTGAGCTTGGGAGTTGATTTCAGAGAAAACCAGTGGCACCTTCGTGTTCCTCACAAACTTTTACGTAAGAATCAAAAGTCAAATCGCAAATTCCTCACACATGCAACATCTCCATTCCCACTGATCCAACTGCACGTTTTCCCGTGCAAGTTCCATACGTCTCAGGCCAGCTGACACAGCGATGATCCGAACCCGCGAGGGACGGAAACTCGCCCTGCGCCAAACCCCGAGCTCTTGACTCGTCTCCAACCCATAAACCAGAGAACAACCCGCGACAACGCCACGGCGGGGGGAGGGCTTTTGAAAGGAGGGGGGGTGGGGATCCCTTTCGCGAACTCCCGTTGCGCATAGCGCATTGCGCAAAGCCTCGATACGGTTGGCGACCGCGACCTTCACCCATATCCGGGCCGTCCCTTCGCCCTATCCTTGCCCTCGTCCCTCCGTGCCGCGACCCCCATTTCCGTAGCGACACCTTTCGCAGGGGCCGAAGGGAAAAATCCGGCGCTGGGGCAGAGCTATCGTTCCCCGGAATCAATTCCGAATAGCGGAACTTTCCAAATAATCGGACATTTTCCCGGCATCTCCGAAATTCGTGGAATGGAGATGTTGCATGTGTGAGGAATTTGCGAGTTGACTGCTGATTCGTTTGTAAAAGTTCGCGAGAAACACGATGGTGCCACTGGTTTTCTCTGGAATCAACTCCCAAGCTTAAAAAAAGCTCTCAAGTTGAGGCCAAAATGGAGGGATATCCCTCGCTATCCTGAGAGTCCACGTCTAAAGTTACGTCTAAAAGTTACTTCTGAGGACGCTGGGGATTTCGCGCTTGTCTTGCCGTGATGGTGACTGATTAGCAAGGTTGCCAGATTGTGTGAAAAGATATGGATATTTAACACACAGTTGATGGAGATGTTGCATGTGTGAGGGATTTGCGACTCGACCATTGATTCTTATGTAAAAGTTTGCGAGAAACACGGTGCTGCCACTGGTTTTCTCTGAAATTAAATCCCAAGCTCAAAAACACCTCTCAAGTTGAGGCCAAAATAGAGGGGATATCCCACGCTATCCTGAGAGTCCACCTCTACATCAAGACTAACTCTCCATGCAAAGATAGGGAGAAAATACATGAGCAGTGATGCCGTGTTTTCAGTTTTGGAGCCCTCAAATAAAGTGGCAGCCCTGTCAATGAATTTGCTCCCTATCTTCGCATGGAGAGTTCGTCTTGATGTAGAGGTGGACTCTCAGGGTAGGGTGGGATATCCCCTCCATTTTGGCCTCAACTTTGAGTGCTTTTTTTGAGCTTGGGAGTTGATTTCAGGGAAAACCAGTGGCACCACACTGAGAAAAAACTATGGCTTATAAACCTATTAGTGGTAAATATGGAACACCACTAATAGTAGTACCTCTACATATAATAATACACATATACCTTAGTTATGGTCTCTGTACCTTAATTAGGTACAGAGACCTTAGTATGGTTCACAGACCGAGAATCATTAGTTTATTTACGACTATTATAGGTGTTCCATATTTACCTCTAATAGGTTTATAAACCATAGTTTTTTCTCAGTGCATCGTGTTTCTCGTGAACTTTTACATGCGAATCAATGGTCAAATTGAAAATTCCTCACACATGCAACATCTCCATTCCGGATTCTGAGGGATGACGACTGCGTCGCGCTCCGACCTACTTGAGTCGGGGGATCCAGCCCGGCCCGGCCCGCCCCCCGCCGCCCGTTGGGGTGGGTCAGTGGCAAGGTCGCGGAATTAAGGGTGATTTTTCGAGGCCGAACACGGGCAACTCGCACTGAATAAAAAAAATTACGGGCTAAACAGGGTGGTCCAGGGATAAACGGCCAGACTGCAGGAGCGTGCTCTATAGGTCAAAATAACTACTTTTTGTTCATAGAGTATATGGAGTCGTAATGTAAATGGGAGAGCTGGCGCCATGTTCTGCTCGACGAGTTCCGAGCCCGGTGTGCGCCGAGTTCGGGTCGCTTTTTCGATACATTTTCGATCCAAAATGGTGGTGTGGAATACGTGGTAATTCCTATCTCCATTGTTGTTGTTGTCATCGGATGGCCGGGTACCCGTGTATCGCAAACAATCGATTATGTATCGAAAAAGTGACCCGGCGTCACACAGGAGTCTCGGAATTCGGGACATGGAAAATGCTTAAAAGTGGCGCCAGCTCTCCCAATTACATTACGACTTTATGTACTCTATGTTTTTGTTGTATGAAGTTTTGTCTCGGAAAGTGAATCCTTTTTCCGGAATTTTGGCAACGGTTGTGGACACTAAATCTCATGAAACTTTGTACTCCCCTCACTGGAAAAAGAAAACTTTGGATCTAGAGCCCAGCCCAGACTCTTGAAAACATTGAGAAGAAAAAATACTCTTGATTCAATCGGATTTTTGCTTGAATCAAAACGAAACGAAATCCGCTTAAATTAAGAGGCTTGGTCCTTGATTTAAGCTAGATTCCGATTGAATCAAGAGTACTTTTTCTTGTCGATGTTTTTAAGAGTCTGGACTCTAGATCCAATGTGTTTTTTTTCCAGTGCTGTACTTCTATGCCCTGAATTCATCAACGATCTAAAAAAATCGAAATCGTGCACGGAATGTGCGTATTACTGCTTAGAATGAGGAAATATTTGGACTCATTCCCATTTCAAATGAATCTCGATACGAAGATTGATGTTAATTTTTCGCCAAATCATCATTCCCGCACGCGCGCTTGTGGCCTATCTGCTCGCGGGATACCCCGCCGCACAGTGGATCGAGCCATCGGGAAAGGTCCCACAAAATTTGAAAACTTTAAAAGCTTATAACTCCGTTAAATCAAAACGTTGAGATTGTAAAAATGATTCTATCAGTTTCCTCGTAAAATTTTCTTCCACAAACACCCCTCAAAATTTAAAATGTGACGAATCAAACATCAAAATTTGCAGTTTAAGACAACAATTTCATGCCCGACCTCTCTAATCGACTCGATCCAGTGTGCGGCGACTCGACGATTCAATTTATTAACACTTTTCCTCGTTTTCGCGAAAACTCGTCGATCTCACCGGACGAATTTTCACTCGTTGATTTTCCTGCTTCTTCCATACCCAACCCGCGCCTGGATTGTCGAATTACTATCAAATAAACCCAATCGATACATCCTTATCTTCTCAATGAAATCTATCGATCGAGGTACAGCGATTTGCCGATCGACCTGCTGCTGTCCCGTCGGTCGTGGCGTGCTTTGGGATATATCGATTGATCTGCCGTTTCAGCCTACGGAAAAAGATCGATAAGCAGTATGTTCGCAATGAACACCTCGATAATCGATTCTTTTTCATAGCGTCAAATATGGAAACATCGATAATCGATCATTCACGCTTCGGTGTCTTTGGCCTTTTGTTCGCCGCCCGTGACTCATCGATGACTCCGGGTACGTGGCCCGTTGTTGTGACGTCACACAGGTCCGAGGGGGAGGGGCGGGGGGCCAGGATTGCCGCGGTGGGAGAGAACAATGAAACTCGCTACGAGTCTGGCAATTTGTCGTCTCCTAGACGAAGGAGCGTAACTCCATTCCAAGATTGTCAAAGTGACTCGAACAATTCTGCCGTGCTAAGGAAGAACGCCGTATGAGCCTTCAGGCGTTGCCAAATTTCCTTCGATAAAACCCGAATTTACTGGGAGAGTTGTGAATATTTTTCCCCGAATATTTCAGACTATTTTGTACGTAATTTAATCTAAAATATCTGAAAATTTCAAAGAAAATGCGCATAAATATCGTCAAAAATACATGTTTTATCAAGGAAAATTTGGCAACTCTCGAATGTTCATGCGGCGTTCTTCCTTAGCACGGCAGCATTGGTAAATTTTACAAAAATGTACTCGTGCAATTTTTGTCCCTTATTTTTCTGACTTTCGCATGAAATCTGAGGAAAAATCGGTGAAATTTTCAGTGAGAAATACCCAAGATTCTCCTGGTTATGTAATTTTCTAGGGGAAATTTGGCAACATCGAAATGGAGTTACGTTCTTTCGTGAGGGGAACGACGAATTCGGCGCTTCCCAGACGAAAAAACGTAACATTTCAGGATTGCAAAGTTTCCGATCGCACTTCGCTTTTTTATCGGGAAACCGTTCGGAATCAGTTACTGAAAATGTCACCGATTTTTTTTCTGATTACAAAAAACAGGGTTGCCGCAAAATTCAGAGAATGAAATTCCCAAACGTTTCCCCGATTTTCCTGACACATTTGAGTCAAATTCCCTGACAATTCTGCAGTGCTGAGGAAGAACGTCGTATGAACATTCGAGAGTTGCCAAATATCCTTCGATAATTTTTTTTTTTTTTTTTTAGGAAAGTTGAGAATATTTTACCGGGAAATTTTCAGGAACTTTAGGTGAAATTGCAAACAAAATTATCTGAAAAATTGGAGGAAAAATATTCACAAATTTTACCGAAAATTCGTGATTTACGAAGATTTACGTGATTTTTTTATTCGTGAAAGGAAAAATGGCAGCACTTAGAGGCTCATTCGGCGTTTTTCCTTAGCATGCAGAATTGAAGATAGGCAAAATGGTTTAAAAGGCATACTTCGCAATCGCATTCACGCAAAATTTGTTGCTCCAGAGGTCAAATCCGTTCTAGAGAGGTGATTTTCCCTGACACTTTTATCATTTTCCCTGACATTTTCAGGTTTTTCCTAACTTTGTAAATTCCCTCACATTCCCCGGTGTCTGACTGTGGCAGCCCTGCAAAAGAAGTCAGTAAAATTTCACACTGAAATCGCACGAATTTAATTCTGTTCTTTCATGGATGTACGAATTTCCCTGTCTTCCCTACTGTTCCAAACTTTTTGTCCGAGTCAACATATCCGTTCTGACGTGCTAAGGAAGAACGCAGTATGAACATTCAAGAGTTGCCAAATTTCTCCGGATAAAACGTATGCTTTTTAGTAAAATTATGCTTATTTTTCTTTGAAATTTTCAGATATTTTAGATTAAATTGCAGACAAAATTTTCTGAAAGATTCAAGGAAAAATGTTAACAATTTTCCCGGTAAATTCGGTATTTATTGAAAGAGATATGACAACGTATGAAGGCTCATACGGCGTTCTTCCTTAGCACGTCAGCGTTGCTTTTCTGTGCGTTTAGATGGTAATAAAGTGGAATGTTGAGAGAAGTCTGTGAGGTTAAGTCGAGGAGGTGATTGACGCCCGGTACTTGACATTTCCTCCTATCTGAAGTCGAGCTCTTAAGTAAGAAGTACTAATATGATAATTCGTCGGGATATCAGCGCTTACCATCGGGAGGGACGTGATCAGGGGCTTTTTCGGGCTTTGACCGAGTTCGGTCGCCCAATTTTCCACACAGATAAACCAAAAAGACCTTTTTATTTTGAAGTAAACTTGTCTTTATTCATTCTCCTTAATATTGTAAAGGTAGTACTTTTTATAAAATGTGTTTAGAATTAGTTTAATTTTATTTAGACAGTTAAGAAAAGCTTTTAAAAGACTTTTTATAAAGTCTAAAAGTGTATTTTGTACAAAATCTCTTATGTGCAAATGAAAAAAAAAAAAAAAAAAAAAAAAAAAAAAAAAAAAAAACCATCGGGAGAAAAACAAAGAAAAACAGAGTGCCACTCATTACACATCCTCTCGCTTATTAATTTGATCACATAATTCGCTGATTACCGGATCCGGTAACATGCACTTTTGGAATATTCGCGTGTTCATCAGAGGAGAAGTTTTATTTGAAAGTATTCAATCGAATTGGTCGTGGAATATTTTGGAAATGAAGTGGGATGGGAAGACGTTTCGAGATGATACTTCAAATAAAAGTGACGAGACGGAAGACCGTGGCAAAAATTGATGAGCCGCATCTCCCTGGTAAAAATTGGCGATAAGAGCTGCGTTTCAAAATACCATAGGAATTCTTATAGCCGGCTAAAGGAGGCTACAGAAAATCATATAGCTGGCTGTAGAATGCGGAGAAAATCATACGGCCGGGCTATAAGAAGCGATAAAAAATTATGCAGCCGGGCTATAGTTTCTATCGCTGGGCTTTACACTTTATCGCCATTGGCTATAAGAAATTGTGTAGAAATTCGTGTGCTTTGGAAATCATCAAGTTTGATACGGAACCACCTTAATATTTACAAAACACACTTTATATTTTCCTTTGATACATATTTTTTTCATCAATTAAAATGAGAATAATCCATACAGGATGTGCAAACATTTCAAAATCATGAGTTGAATAACGCTGACTCCGCCAGATTATATATTAGAGCCTACCACAAAGCGGAGCGGCGACGCACTGGCGCCTACAAACCTAACAGGGATACTTCACGCATTGCGCAACGCGTGAAGTATCCCTGTTAGGTTTGTAGGCGCCAATGCGCGTTCAGCGCTGGCTGCCCGCCCGCCGCGCCGCAGCGTACCACGGCGCTTGAAGCAACTATTTCACACTAGAGGTATTGCACAGTATCATACGAGATTGAAGGGGCTCCAACATATTAGGAATGGCAGGCATCCTTCAAAAGTACGGAGCTTTCCTCGCAAAATAAATCAAGATACTACGGCCCAAAAAGAGAGCAGTATTCCAAAAACTCATTAAGTCCTAGCATCCGTAATTAGTAACGTTTAGCATACACTTTATCGCCTGGCTGTTGCTTAGTCGCCATCGGCTATAAAAGGCTATAAGAAATTGTGTAGTCGGCTACAGAAGCTATTGGAAATCTTACAGCCGGCTGTAGGTCTATGGTATTTTGGAACACAGAGTCTACTGCCAATTTTTACCAGGGCTGTAAGTTTCAGTGGCGAGGCGTGAATGATCGATTATCGATATTCCTCCATTTGAACGTATGCATGGTAAAAGATCGATTTGTAAGGTGTTCGCTGCGAACACTCTGTTAATCGATCCTTTTCCATAGGTTTGAATGACACATCAATCGATGTATCGCAAAGCACGCCACGCCACTGTTAAGTTTACTTAGCCTTTTTAGAGCAACAAGGGGATACTTTTTGGAACAACCAGCATTCCGTCGCGGTACATTTTTAAAATTGGTCTCTTCTGATTTATAAAAGAGAAAATTCCTCAGTCTGCACTAACCGTGGACAAAAGTTTTTTCAGAGGTCGCGTTGAGCAATTACTCAAGGCAGTTTGTCTGAATAGGTCTTGCTAGTTACAGGGTGTCTAGCTATTTTCAAAAAGAAAATTCCCTGACAAAAACGGCCAAAAAGCCTGGGAGAAAATTCCCTGACATTTCCCCGACAAAAAGGAAAAATATTCCCAATTTTTCGACACGGTGGAACTGATTAGATGTAAGATGAATTTGGCCATGTTTTAGGGATATAACGTTATACATAGAGCAAAATATATGGGGCCTAAACATTTACGAGATACGATTGCGTCGTTTTTAAAATTTAAAAGACATCAGCGGGAATTGTGGTGGAAAGTTTGGTATCAATTCCATTTTTCTGAAGCTGGGTTCATCATCAATTTTGAATAAAAAAAAAAATCCGTTTTTTTTCGATTCCCCTGACACGAAAATCAGACTTTCACCAGACATGCAGAATTTTTGCGGATTCCCTGACGTTTTCCTTGATTTCCCTGGCATTTCCCGGTTTTCCAGATCGCCGGACACAATGATATTTACTGCTCAAAATGTTGCACAACAGTCATTCTTTCGCAGGGATCTTCGTCAATCCCCAAAGTAAGGTTTACAGCGCGCGAGAAGCAATTAGTGTGTGGGCTTAAAAATCCTTTGTTGCTGCCTACACCGTATTATTAAGCGGTAAATTATCCCACGAATGGCAACTGCGAACCGAGGGAACAGTCACAAGAGGTTATGACAGTTATGACCTTACATGCCGATTCAGCCGATCGACTGCTTACTCGCAGACGAATTATCGAGTATTAATCGTTCAGCTTTCATAGTTGGATGTATTTCTGCCCAACGGAAGTATGCGCATAATGACGTGAGCCCTGTTATGTATATATTCTCATGGGTCTCAGGGCTCATGTCCTGATGCATATAGTTCCGTTTGGCAGAAATACGCCAATTCTGCAGCAATACAACGAATTTCTGTCAACATCAGTCATGCCAGACGGCGGACGGGTCATATTCGGATCGTTACGCCAGCTACTCGCCTTTTATGTCACCGGCTACGAATTAACAATAAGAACAAAGGCGTAAATATGTACATGTACAGTTACAAAAATAAACTGCCGAGTCGAAAAGGGAGTTAGCGTAAAATTTACGGAACAGACAGGGTTGCCACAGAGTTTGGAAAATTAAATTCCCTGACATTTCCCTGACACATTTTGGTGAAATTCCCTGGCAATTGAGCGGATGGCATATTGCTAAAAAGACATAGTTAGAAATAGTTTTCAGGCAAAATTTGTAGATCGAAACGTCAATCTAATTCCAGAAAGGGAATAAAGGTGATTTGACGATTTCTCCCTGGCATTTCCCGGTTTTCCCTGACTGTGGCAACCCTGAACAGACCTCAAAACTGGACAGGGCAAAAAAAAAATTAAAAAAATATGGAAAAAAAGACATGAAAATAAACCAAAAGGGGCGGTAAGTCTTCAAATCGACTCTACAGACCATCTGGCGGGTTAAAACCCCGCCGCCAAAAGAAAAACCCCGGTTCCCCGTCGCTGAACGTTATCAAGTCCTTTCGGTAGCGACAAAGTGACTCTGTTCGGCCGGTTAACCACTAACGAGTGGAGTAGCTATGTTAAATTAGAGCACGGCCTCAGAATACGACACGCAAAGGGCTGTTTTGCGATTTACTGCGTCGCAGGTCAGACCGCGCGCGTGGGAATCGCGGGATTGAGTAGCGGATTAGGGTGGGTCAGCAGAGGCTTTCCCGGGAAATTTCTGCCCAAGCGGCAAGGCTGCCAGGTTGTGCAATACAATTTGGATGACTTACAAGGGTTTAGATGGGGAAAATGATGACTCTTCGGCACAATCAGGCAACACAACCACGCGGGCGCACGAAGCATAGAGTGCATAGAGTCGTAATGTAAGTGGAAGAGCTGGCGCCACTTTTAAGCATTTTTCATGTCCCGAATTCCGAGACTCCTGTGTGACGCCGGGTCACTTTTTCGATACATAATCGATTGTTTGCGATACACGGATACCCGGCCATCTGATGTAAACAAAGAAGATAGGAATCACTAGAGTCCCTTTATACTGAGAGTCAAGACAACACCCCTCATGGAGTCACAAAAGGGAATAAAGATTACAGAAATTGAACGTTTTTCGTAATCTTTGATCGGCCCATGCTCGAACTCCTTTCTTCGTTCCTTCTCTCGTTCCGTTTGTTCCTTGCCGAACCCGTAATTCCCCGGTCCATTCCAGATTATAATCTTTGCAATCGGTGAAACTGTAATCTTTATTCCCGTTTGTGACACTGTGAAGGCCTAAAGTACGGGAACCAATCAGAAATGGATTCACATTGTCTTGACTCTCAGTATAGAGGGACTCTAGGAATCACCACGTATTCCATACCGCCATTTTGGATCGAAAATATATCGAAAAAGCGACCCGAACTCGGCGCACACCGGGCTCGAAACTCGTCGAGCAGAACATGGCGCCGATCTCCCATTTACATTACGACTCTATGTACTCTATGGCACGAAGCTGCGAGGCATTCGGTTTATGCGCGCGGGATAAACGGGCGGAAGGGATTTTCCGCCGAAAGACCGCCCCCCCTCGGAGCCGTTTCCGGGAAGAGGCCTCAACCTGCCTTCCGACGCAGGCTTCCGCGGAAGGGCGCCCGGGTTTCGCAAATAAGATAAACGCTTTTCGTCCCTTTCAAATTGCCCAGCTTTCCGCTAGATTTCCCTGAACGGCTTTGAGAGAGGCTTTTTTTTCCATTTACCGAGAACTAGGAAATGGAATTCAGGGACTTGGACCCACTTGCGTCGCTCCTCTGACGTATACGGAGAAGCAAAATTTCCTGCGTGGGATCCGAAGTTTAGGTCATATGGATCGCTGAAGTTTTCGGATTGAGCATCTGAACACTTCAGGTCAAGCTGCTGAGGTCTGGATCACACATCTGAAACTTCAGTTCTTACATCTGAAACACTTCGGTTTTCACATCCGAAAAACTTCGGTTCTCAGTTTGTGGAACTGGAGAAAGAACTGAAGTTTCAGATGAGTGATCCGAACCTTGACAGCTAGACCGAAAGTGTTCAGATGCTCAATCCGAAAACTTCAGAGATCCATATGACCTAAACTTCGGGTCCCACGCACGGGGTTTTTTTTTCTCCATGTAAGAGGGTATCTCGATGGTGAAACTGCAGGGAAGCATTTTTAGGTTTACAAGCACTTAACAAAAAAGTTACGGACTGTAAAGACATACCGTCCGTTCCAGGCTCAGAGGCCGAAAGTTCCGGGTGCTGGAGCCGTAGCTTCGATTGCTCCGAGTGCTACGCCCGGAGTTTTCGGCTTCTGAGCCCGGCACGCGGACGGTATGTCTACATAGCCCGTAAGTGCACTGAAAAAAAACATTGGATCTAGAGTCCAGACTCTTAAAAACATCGACAAGAAAAAATACTCTTGATTCAATCAGATTTAAGCTTAAATCAAGAACCAAGCCTCTTAATTTGAGCGCATTTCCTTTTGATTCAAGCTTAAATCTGATTGAATCAAGAGTCCTTTTCCTTGTCAATGTTTTTGAGAGTCTGGGTTCTAGATACAATGTGTTTTTTTTTCCAGTGTGCGTCTTTCAAGGCCGTAGTTTTTTAATCAGTGTCCAGAGAAGCGTACATCGGTTTGCGGCGTTGCAAACTTTCTGGCTCTGTAAAGTATGGTTTAAAAACTCACGATGACTAATGCTTTTGGATTTTGGAAAATCTCGACACTAGTGCGCGTCTGCGCGTTGTATATTAAACGTTTCAAGGTGCACAACTGTCATTGAGGATTATTTTAATCTAAAGACAGGATAGAACAGGTGGATGGTTATACGGGTTATAGATATTCTTTGGATTTAAAGTCATGTTTTTGTACTTCTTCATTGGATACATTCCATTTTTTAAAATTTTCTTTACTTCATTTGTACATACAAATAATGTTTGCTGAAAATTTTGCGACGACAACGTACAAGCATCGTAAGCACCTAGCCATGATTGGTGTCTAATACGGAAAACCATTACAATGGGTCGTTAAAAAATTGTAGGTATTCCTGTCTAGTTACTAAACAATGGTGGCTGGAACTAAAAAAAGACTTGCCTTGTAGGCACCTTATTGAATGCTAATTCGTTCAAACGTGCTCACCTAAGACGTCTATAATTTTTAAGCGATGGCTGAAACAGAATCTACTCGGCTTTTATCTCTGAAAATTTGAAAACTCAAAGCACGAGCACATGTAGACTGTATTCAAATCCTCTGTTGTCAAAGGAAATTAAAATAACTCAATAGTTGATCTCATATTTGCACAATAGCTATGTTATGCAAATAATACACAAATAATGTTACACGATTCATGTGCTTACCCAGAAACTGAAACAGCTGTCTGTGCAATCAGATGAAAAGGGTGAACGTATCCGAAACAGGGTCTAATGAACCGTGCATAGAATACGGAACGCTGAAAATCGGTTTTATGACAACCCTCTCGTAAAGCACTTAAAACACAGGTCTAATACCCCCCCCCTCCCCACAAAAAGTACGTCATTACTACATTTACGTGTAACTACATTTCAAGGTTTCAAAATTGCCTTTAACGATTCAGTTTTTTCCACGAATACGGCTATGCCATTAGTGTTCAAAATTGGACTCATTTTTTCTTGTAATTAGAGGAAAAATTAGCGACATTTTCAGTTAGGAGTGCGCAAAATATTTCTGGTAAAAATAAAATTTCGAGCGATAATTTTTCAGCGGTGAAACGTAATTATGTCCTCTCGTCAAGGAAGACAAGTCAAACTAGTTTGATGCGTTAGGTCATTCACTGAAGTCTACTTACGAACTATACATGTTGCCCGCGCAGACTTCTCATTCGGATTGAAATTCTTACCTAAAACATAAAAAAAACAACATTAGATTAGTAATATAATTAAACAAGTTAAATAAAACAATGTTCCTTATCACTTCTTTGTCTATCTACTTGTCTATCGATTCCAATAATCAACCAACTGCCGAATACTTGTCTTACGATCTGCTTATAGATAGATCCGCTCTTTGTCATGTGCGTTATTCGGACTTTATTCTGATTTTAAGGAGTATCATAAAAGCACCCGACTTTTTCCGGATCATAGTATTATCTAACGTTACCATGTAAAATTAATGCAATTTGTTCAGTTTTACTTTTAAGCCACGTAGATAAATACAAGGAAATACTTGTAGTAGTTACGTTATATTTAAATAAAATTCCTGAAAAAAAAAACTTTTTCCGGACTTTCCACGACGCACTCTCTTGCTCAACATGGCACTGAGCATTGTTGCCAGATGGTGCTGGAAAGTCAGCACATTTCGTCACCTTCCAGGCAAAGTATCACAAGCGCCATGCGACGTTTAAAAATTTCCGCCGCCATTTTATTTCTTTACTGAGAAATTGTTGGTTGAATCTGTTTGGAAATTTCACTAAATTTTATCGGCAGCACAAAGAAAATTCAGTGAAATTTTCGGACAGCTTCGTTGAACAATTTCTCTGTAAAAAAATAAAATGGCGGCGGAAATTTTTAAACGTCACATGGCGCTTGATACTTTGCCTGGGAGGTGACGATTTCTCCATTTAACTGAGTATTAAATATCCATATCTTTTCACACAATCTGGCAACCTTGCTAATCAGTCACCATCACGGCAAAACAAGCGCGAAATCCCCAGCGTCCTCAGAAGTAACTTTTCCAAAAGGGATATCGTCGGAACTTCTCTCAGGAACGTAACTTCATTCCAAGGTTGCAACATCGATTCAAACAATTCAATATTTTACAAAAATGTACATGAGAAACTTTTGCCCAACATTTTTGTGACATTCGTTTGAGATTAGGAGAAAAATCGGTGAAATTTTCAGCTTGAAATGTTCAAGATTAACCTGTTAAAAATTCAATTTGCGGGGGGAAATTTGGCAACTTCGAAATTTAGTTACGTTCTTTCGTGAACAGAACGACGATATGTGTTTGGCTCAGGGTAAAAAAGAAATGAAAGAGAGGGAATTTCAGGGAAGTATTTCGTGAATTTTCACGAGGCTGTAAAATATTTCATGTATTTCAGGGGCTAGAGTATGCAACCCGCACTCAAACATATAATCATAGAAAAAAGTCACAATTTTTACATTTTGCGGAACATGAAAAGGAACCAGTATTTTTCAACATCTTTGATAAATTTCTGAAATTTCATGAAATATTTCACGCGAAATTTCAAGATTTTATTTTTCATGAAATTTCGCCACCCTGGTCGGGCTCGACCTTTGAAAAGGAAACGCTGCGGCTACGAAACGGAGCGACAAAAACGGGGAGAGAAAAAACTCGGTTATTCGAACTTTCTCACGGGATCCCGGCGAAAGTTTTCCGGAAGTTTCAAGAATATCCCTGAAACTCAAGCCGTTCGACGCTTGACGGAAACTCGTACGAAACTTGGAAGGGCGCGACCGACAAAGGTGTGAAAGCCTCCCCGAAAAAAAAATAATAATAATAACGGCGGAAAAGGTGCGACATAATAAACACCCATGCGGGAAATCGTCGCACATCTAAAGTAAGGGCGTATCTCGATTTTTGCTTGAGCCCTGTTTACCATATAAAACCATGCTTTCTGGGGCTCATAAGGAAATTGAGTTACGCCCTCACGCCAGAGGAGCGACAAAATGACATACACGGGAGGAAAAAAGACATCCCTATGAAAGGGGAAAGGTAACCGAATACACGTAGTTTGCGTAAATAATGCACCTTAAGCAATATACTGCCGTGCTACGGAAAAACGCCGTATAAACCTTCAGGCGTTGCCACGTTTACTGGAAAAAAAAACACATTGGGTCTAGAGCCCAGACTCTTGAAAACATCGACAAGAAAAAATACTCTTGATTCAATCAGATTTTTTAAATCAAAAGGAAATCCGCTCAAATTAAGAGGCTTGGTTCTTGATCTAAGCTTAAATCTGATTGAATCAAGAGTATTTTTTCTTGTCGATGTTTTCAAGAGTCTGGACTCTAGATCCAATGTGTTTTTTTTTCCGGTTCACGTTTCCTTCATTAAAATGCGAAATTATTGGGAAAGTTGTGATTATTATTCTTCCAATTTGTTCGCGGTTGAATCTAAAACGTCAAAATATTTCAAAGGAAAATTTTCATACTTTACCTAAAAAATACTTGTTTTATTCGGAGAAATTTGGCGATTCTCGACTGTTCATACGGCGTTCTTCCTTAACACGGCAGTATTATTCAACAGAGTTGGATCAAAGTCTTCAAGAGGGATGGGGTTGTTAGGTTGTTGTTTTTGGGGGAGGGACTCTCGTCCTTGCTCAATTTTCTTCTTTTCCCTCTACCATTTAGCTCCATGACAGAACTCCATAATACGTCCAAACTCTTCTGAACGGCGATCTTAGATGTTTCCTGAACGAAGAAACGCAACTCAATTCCAAGGTTGCCGAATTGGCTCGGAAAATTTTAATATTTTGCAAAAATGTACCTATGCAAGTTTTATCTAACATTTCTGATTATTGCACGAAATCTAATGAAAAATCAGTGGAATTTTCAGTTAGGAATGCCTAAGACTCTCTTGCTTGACATGCAATTTGCGAAGGGAAATCTGGCAACATTGAAGTGGAGTTACGCTCTTTCGTGAAAGAAACGACGAATTGGAATGCTGCCATGCTAAGAAAAAACGCCGTGTGGACCTTCAGGCGTTGCCTAATTTTCTGGAATAAAACACGAATTTACTGGTAAACTTATGAATATTTTCTTTCGACATTTTTAGATGATTTTGGTCGCAATTTCACCTGAGGTACCTGAAAATTTCAAGGGGAAATATGAAAAATATTCCTCAAAAATGATATTCTCCTGGTAAAAATGCAATTTGCGGGGGGAAATTTGGCAACCTTGAAATGCGGTTACGTTCTTTCGTAAGAGGAACAACGTGTTGTCGGATACCGTTAGGGGCGACTCACATTTACACGACGCGGTATCTCACATACGCAGACTAGAGACGGCCATCGCATAGCTGCTACGGAATGCAGTCAGTCGGGGGAAACTCATTCATTCGAAGGGCACTCCTCGAATACTGCCGTGCAAAGGAGGAACGCCGTATGAGCCTTCAGACGTTGCTGAATTTACTTCGATAAAAACTGAATTCACTGGGAAAATTGTAAATATTTTCCCCCAAAATTTTCGGACAATTTTGTACGCAATTTAATCTAAGATATCTGAAAATTTCAAGGGAAAATATGCTAAAATTGCGTCAACAATACATGTTTTATCAAGGGAAATTTGGCAACTCTCGAATGCTCATACGACGTTCTTCCTTAGCACAACAGCATCGCCGTGCAAAGGAAGAACGCCGTATGAGCATGCAAGTGTTGCCAAATTTCCTCCACGAAAAAATGCATTTTTTTAAGGAAGTCGTGAACATTTTTCCCGGGAGTTCTCAAACGGTTCACATCGAATTAAAGACACTCTGAAAAATCAGACAAAATACCCCCAAAAATTCGTGATTTGTCAAAGGAAATTTTGCAACATCAGACGGCTCATACGGCGTTCTCCTTTAGCATTAGCACGGCGCACGACGGATCGAGTCCATGGGAAGGTCGGACAAAATTTGGAAAGTTTAACAGCTTATAACTCCGTTTATACAAGGCTTAGAAGTTCTAAGAGTGGTTTCATTGGTTTCCTCGTGAAAGTTTCTTCAAAACGCAACCCTTAAATTTAAAATGTGACGAAATAAACGTAAAAATTTGCAGTTCTAGTCAAACATTTCATGCCCGACCTCTCTAATTGACTCGATCCACTGTGCGGCAGAATAAATGTCGCACCGGTAAGATACGAGAGCCGGGATGAACTACGTATGAAGAAGGACCTGAAGGCCCTGATCCCTTTTTCCATAGCACGGCAATATAGAACACAGAACCTACATGCTCCGGAAAAACGCCGTATGAACATTCGATAATTGCTTAATTCCCCCTAAGAAAATAATTACAATTGAATAAATTTGCAGTAATTTTCCTGGAACTTTGCAGACACTTAGGACCAAACGACGAACAAAATTCCCAGAGAAATGGGGGGGGGGGATACAGAAAATTGTCCTGGAAACTCACGATTTGTCACAGAAAATTTGGCAACGTCTGAAGCGGCGTTCTTCCTCAGCAAGGCAGTGCGGCAACGGTTCGTCATGGCCGAAATTTTTTTCTCAGCGATACTAAGTCTTTCCTCACAAGTTTAAATTAGGCAAAAAACTAAAACTAAAAATAAATTTCCGAATTTACGCACGACTTGGCAACGTCATCTCAATTTCTCACGGAACCTAGTCGGTATCGAGGTGTCGTACGGAAAATTTACGACCGACCGACGAAAAACCAGTCTGGAAAAGCGTAAACCACGGTTAATGGTATTCTCTCGCACTGAATAATGAGAGACTTTCGGCAAAATTGAGAGGCGCTCGGCTAATTCTCGAAACAGGCCGTAAATCATCGAAAACGCCGAGGCTATATTCTGCCGTGCTAAGGAAGAACGCCGCATGAGCCTTCGGGCGTTGCCAAATTTTCTTCGATAAAATACGAATTTTCATGGAAACTTCTGGATATACATCTTCCAATTTTTCAGAAAATCTCGTTCAAAATTTAATCTAAAGTATTTGAAAATTTCAAAGAAAAATAGTCATGACTTCTCTGAAAATTTTTTGTTTTATTAAGGAAAATTTGGCAACTCCTGAAAGCTCATACGGCGTTCCAGCAAGGCAGCGTTGGAGGAGAGAACAAAGAGCAACAAGTGAGAATCCGACTTGGATTTACACCTCGGATTATCTTAAGTGTGGGCGAATCCAAAAGTTTCGCGCAATCGATATCCACGGCCAAAGTGGGAAACCGCGTATGTCCATCGCGGAGTTTGGAAAATTTCCGCTCCTATTTTCATTTTTCGAATAGGAACAAGCAAGCTTTACAGCTTGAAATTTTCACCGAATATTCTTCCAACAGAGAAGGAAAATCGAGGAAGTTTTCGAAAAAATACGTCACATAGCTTTCCACAGAAAAAATAAAGAAGGGCAGGAAGTGTGCTACGTCGCAAACGGAGATACGTGGTTCCGCACTCTGGCCATCGATATCGTTTGGTCTGAAATATTTGGACGTATTTATGCTAAAAGGAGCTATGTGCATAGGGTTTACGTGAGACGCCGTTCTTTTTGGCATAAATACGTTCATTTCTGCCGTGCTAAGGGAGAACGCCGTATGAACCTTCAGGCGTTGCCAAGTTTCCTCCTATAAAAATCGAATTAACTGAGAAAATTGTGAATATTATTTTCGGCAATTTTCAGACGATTTTGTATGCAATTTCAGCCAAAATATCTGAAATTTCGAGAAAAAATATGCATGAATGTTGTCAAAAACACATCGACGGTGAAACTACCAAACCACGTATCTCGGTTTGCGACGTCGCAGACTTCCTGTCATGCTTTATTTTTTAAAAGAAAAACTACTTAACGTCCAGTCTTGAAAATTTCTGTGATTTTTCCTCTTCGTGCGGAAAAAATTCTGTGAAAATTTCAAGGAATGATATTGATTTGGTCTACTTCAAAAAAATAAAATGTGAAGGTAGATTTTTAAACACCGCAAACGAGATACGTGGTTTGGTAGTTTCACCGTCGACATGTTTAATCAAGGGAAATTTGGATACTCTCGAATGTTCGTACGGCATTCTTCCTTGGCACGGTAGATTTGGTCGTAGGTGCATGTAAAAGAGGTGATTTTTTTCCCTGTTGCCAGGGAGCTATGAACTCATCGATCAAAACAGGAAAGGACTTGTCTTCAAAGGCGATAAACATTTCGAGTGCGAGTGCCTTAGCTAAAAAAAAAAAAAAAAAAAAAAAAAAAAAAAAAAAAAAAAAAAAAAAAGCGATACTAATAATCAGTGCGAGCATAGATTAATTATTCTCAGTTTAATAACTGGTTTAAATTTATCTAAACAATTCAGAGGTCATAAATAACTCCTCAGTTTTTTTTCAAAACTTGACATCCTTCACGCGGAATTGAGTTTCCTCGGTTAAGTTTTGATAATAGGACGAACTTATGGGTTTTTTTTCGAGTTTGCGACTATGTAACACTGTGAAAGCCTAAATTACGGGAACCAATCAGGAATGGATTCACATTGTCTTTACTCTCGGCAGAAAGGGACTCTAGCCTGAATGGAGATGTTGCATGTGTGAGGAACTTGCGATTTGACTGTTGATTAAAATGTAAAAGTGAGTGAGAAACACGGTGGTGCCACTGGTTTCTCTGAAATCAACTACCAAGCTCAAAAAAAGCTCTCAGGTTGAGGCCGAGATGGCCGGGGATATCGCACGCTATCCTGTGAGTCCACCTCTAAATCAAGACAAACTTTCCATGCAAAAATAGGGAGCAAATACATTGATAGGGCTGCCACTTTATTTGGGGACTCCAAACTGAAACCCAGATTACCGCTAATGTATTTTCTCCCTATCATTGCATGGAGAGTTTATCTTCATGTAGATGTGGACTCTCAGGATAGCGTGGGATATCCCCTCCATTTCGGCCTCAACTTGAGCGCTTTTTTTGAGCTTGGGAGTTGATTTCAGAGAAAACCAGTGGCACCATCGTGTTTCTCGTGGACTTTTACGTAAGAATCAACAGTCAAATCGCAAATTCCTCACACATGCAACATCTCCATTCGCTCCTAGAAAAAAGTGTCTACGTTCCGGTTACCTCGAGTCGGGGCCTATAGAGTCCCTTTATACTGAGAGTCAAGACAATTCGGCTCAAGGATGTCACAAACGGGAATAAAGATTACAGAAATTGAACGTTTTTCGTTATCTTTGATCGGCCCATTCTGAAATGCCTTTCTCCGTTCCTCCTCTCATTCCGTTTGTTCCTTGCCGAACCCGTAATTCCCTTGTCCATTCCAGATTATAATCTTTGCAATTGGTGAAAATGTAATCTTTATTCCCGTTTGTGACACTGTGGAGGCCTAAAATACGGGAACCAATCAGAAATGGATTCAAATTGTCTTGACTCTCAGTATAAAGGGACTCTAGTGTCTACGTTCCGGTTACCTCGAGTCGGGGCCTAGGCCTCGAGAGGTCCTTTGTCTCGGACAGTGACGTCACTGTAATGATGGTCGACAAAGGGAATCGGATGACGAGGGGAATTCTTTCGTTCATCGGGCAGCGCCGCGGAGCGCGTGTCGCGGCCTCAGTGAAAGTTCGCCTGCTCGCGCCGTTGCGCCGCACCGCCAGATCGCCGCCAAAATCAATTACCCTGAAAACTTTTTATGCGCGCCGCGCCGCAGCCCCGAGCTTGGAGTGGTCTGTCAGCTGAGAGCAGGGAGGGGCGAAGGGGGGGGGGGTTTCTCCGCTGGGGCTCGGCCGATCTGATTAGAAAGTTGCCGGCGCTGATGCCGCGAAGCCACGGAAAGAACCGGATTTTTTCTTTAAAATTCACACTCGAGTACCGACACGATGAGCAGTGTTCGAAGCTCATACAGGCGCCAACGCGCAAAATGCGCCTAAAAAATCGGCCATGGCGCCTGAAAAATTTTGGCTCTACGCCACACTGGAAAAAAAAACCACATTGGATCTAGAGTCTAGACTCTTAAAAGCATCGACAAGAAAAAATACTCTTGATTCAATCAGATTTAAGCTTAAATCAAGAACCAAGCCTCTTCAGTTGAGCGGATTTCCTTTTGATTCAAGCTTAAATGGACGGAGTTAAACAGAAAGGAACCAAGCCACATCGGGATCAAACCGAAAAAACGAGGTTTAAAGTTTGGCTCCTGCATAAGACTCAATGTAAAAGATAAACTTCAAGTTCAATTTCTGCAAATTTTGCTCCAACAAAAACTTTGAATTTTTGGCGATAGATAGTAGAGCAGTGGTCGAGTTCAATACCACTCATAACTCAATTTTTTCCAAAATGTGGGTTGGTTCCTTTCTGCTTAACTCCGTTTAAATCTGATTGAATCAAGAGTCTTTTATCTTTTCAATGTTTTCAAGCGTCTGGACTCTAGATCCAATGTGTTTTTTTCCAGTGCAACGTGGCCCCTGAAAATTGTCCCCTAAAAATCTGAATTTTCATATAGGGTGATTATTCGAAATTCTGACGCACGCTGTTACGAGCGAAAACATCTTGCGTCTAACTTTTCACTAAATGCGCCGCAATACATGGGCAAAAAGTCAATTTGGCCTCTAAAAAATCTTCAATGGCGCCTAAAAATCGGGCTTGATGCGCCACATGTCTTCTAAAACTCAAGAGTGACTTTCGAACACTGATAAGGAGAGGGCGGGCAAGTCGAAATATCTGCCGTGATAGTGAAGAGAGCAGTACTGCCGTGGTAAGGAAGAACGCCGTATGAACATTTGAGAGTTGCCAAATTTCCTTCAGTAAAATGTTTATATTTGAGGAAAGATGGACACACATTTTCCCTTAAAATGTTCACGGACTTTAGGTGAAATTGCGAACAAAATTATCTGAAAAATTGGAAGGGAAATATTCATAAGTTTGCCAGGAAATTGGTGTTTTATTAAAGGAAATTTGGCAACGCCTGAAGGCTCATACGGCGTACTTCCTTAGCACGGCAGAGTAAGAGTCAAATTTTCGAAATCGAGTTCCCTTCAAAATTCGTCTAAACTCTTTTAAATGAAAAATCACTGAAATTGCTAAAACAGCAAAATCCATCTAAATTGTATCAAAACGAGACATATGAGAAAGCCGTAAGTGCGCAAATAATAACGTTCATAGTTTTAGGCGAGACAGCAGTACGTGACAATATTCCACCCAGAGAGCGAAATGAAAACAGTGCTTTCAAGTAAAATGCCACCCTCTTCTGCCAATTTCTAACCTGAAAGTGTGTTTGTTGTGTGTCCAAAACGCGCCCATGAAAGCATGCACTTACGGCTGTCTTGCCTTTAACTAGTCTAGGATGAAAATGAAAAATTTCCTTTTCATGTGATGGAAATAAAATCTGTCGATTTTCAATCATCCAAACGATTTCTATGGGAGTCTCTCGGACGATTAGTGATAATTTGAGAAAGAACGGAGGCTTCTTTCAATAAAATTTTCCGGTCAGAAGATTATAAGCTCGTTTTCTGAAAACTTCATTTTTGCACTTATATTACTGCTCCCTTCGCTATCTCGGC
Organism: Bemisia tabaci; assembly: GCF_918797505.1. Classification (NCBI taxonomy): domain Eukaryota; kingdom Metazoa; phylum Arthropoda; class Insecta; order Hemiptera; family Aleyrodidae; genus Bemisia; species Bemisia tabaci. Next base: position 10,972,055 of record NC_092801.1, on the reverse strand, counting down.
AGCGCAGTGGCGTACGTGCAATGCGTGAGGTATCCATGCAGTCTAGCAGGCCCTAACAATGCGCACCGTGGAGTACGCGCAATGCGTGAGGTATTCACGTAGTCTTGCAGGCGCTAACATCGCCGTGACTGTAATTAAAATAGAATCAGTCGACTTTTAATCATCCGAATGATTTCTAACAGTCTTTCGGACGATTAGTGGCAATTTGACGAAAAACGGAGGCTTCTTCCAATAAAATTTTCCGGCTAGAAGCTCCTGAGCCCGTTTTCTGAAAACTTCATTTTTGCACTTACCACTCTCTTCGCTATCACGGTCGAAGTAACAAATCGAGTTATCCGCGCGTGAGCGCGACCGACTCCACGCTACGCAACGGCGACGCGCCGAAACAATACTGCCGTGTGCTAAGGAAGAACGCCGTAAGAACATTCGACAGTTGCCAAATTTCCTTTAGTAAAATGTTTATTTTTTAGGAAAGTTATGATTATTTTTCCTTAAAATTTGCAGAAGCTTCAGGTAAAATTGTGAGATAAATTATCTGAAAAATTCGGAGGGAAATATTCATAAATGTGCCAGGAAATTCGCATTTTATGAGAGGAAATTTGGCAACGCTTGAGGGTTCATACGGCGTTTTTCCTGAGCACGGCAGAATAACTCGGCGGAGACATCCGTCATGATTCATGAATGGGGTTTCACTCGGGAAGCATTAACAATGCAACTGGAGATTCGAAAGTCCGCAGCGGCGGCGCCGAGGAGGCTGGCGGAGAAAACTTAGTTTCCGACGAAAGTTGGCGCGTGGGAGAGGATTTTACACCGGAAACGGGCGCCCGCCAACTTAAAAGAAACACTCTGTTACTCGGTTGTAGCCGGGAAACTTTTAATGGAGTTGCAGCAGGTGAGTCCGACCCGGGAGGAATCCAGACACCGGACGAATTTTGCTGTAATGCCCATTTCCCATTTGGTTTCGAGCAGAAAAAGGGAGGGGTGACACGCCCGACGTGGTGACAGGTGAAGAAATTGCAACTGTGTCGCCACGACAGAATTTGCAAAATGTCAATGGAGAATTTGCACGCAATTTTTTTATTGCTTCATCTGAAAGTGCCTAATGAGCTGAGTTCGCAATATTTTTCATAATTTTTTTCTGACATGGGAAATTGGAGAAAAATTGATTTAAAAGTGAGAAAATGCGCCGCCTTGTGACGTCATCTGGCGGCATTTCCCATTTAAACACATGTATTTTAGCAGAATCGGTTATTTTGTCATATCTCCTCTAATAATCGCTCAATCTATGAATCAAGGGTATCTTCGTGTTCAGTTCACTCAGAGGATTCCACTTAAACAGGAAATTCATCACATTTCAGACCCTTGCAAATTCTCCATTCCGGTGAGGATCTTTTGTAAGAGCTAACTAAAAAGCAATAATAATTGGTAATAAATAATTTTTTAACACGGAAAAAAATAGTTCTGTTCACAGGGCTCCTGCACTTTCTTTGTAACAGTCACATAAGCTTCCGTTACGAGGACAAAGTACTCTGTTCCAACGACCGAAGTTCTGTTCTCACAACAGAAAATATGGATGATATTGGATCCACCCTCCTATTAATTTGATATTTTCTTACTCTTATGATCTCTAGACTTTTGGAGATTTATGATCCACACAGGTTCTTTTATAATCTCAGTCTTAATTGATTTCCTGCTATTTTTGACTATCTATCTTTTTATCGATTTTGAGGTCACAAATCAAAAAAAGTACTTCCGGGCAAAATTTGTTGTATTTCGGGCTGTAGCGTTGTTTTCTTTGGAGTCAAGAATGCTAACCCGTTACTTTCGTCAAATTCACAGGAAAAAAAAACACATTGGATCTAGAGTCCAGACTCTTGAAAACATTGACAAGAAAGAATACTCTTGATTCAATCGGATTTTTGCTTGAATCGAAAGGAAATCCGCTTAAATTAAATGGCTTGGTTCTTGATTTAAAAGCTAGATTCTGATTGAATCAAGAGTATTTTTCCTTGTCGATGTTTTTAAGAGTCTGGACTCTAGATCCAATATGTTTTTTTTTCCAGAGTGTCTTTTTCTTTGTTTGAGATCTCAAATAAAAAAAAGTGCTTCCGGGCAAAATTTATTGCATTTCGGGCTATAGCGTTGTTTTCTTTGGAGTCAAGAATGCTAACCCGCCCTGGAAAAAAACCACATTCGATCTAGTCCAGACTCTTGAAAACATTAACAAGAAAAAGTACTCTTGATTCAATCAGATTTGGGCGTATTTATGCTAAATGGAACTATGTGCAAGTAGAAAGATGGGGTGTGCTTATTAGTTGAAGGCCTTAAGAATGAGTGGGACTTTTAAAGCGCCAGTGACGTCAGCGGTAACTAACGAGAAGGCACGACGGGGAGATCGGTGGCGTGACTCTTTAACTCATAAGCCCTATCCACAACGCTCTTCTCGCATGCCCACGGCTCACGAGTTAGCGCTCAGTTCCTTTTGATTTTATGTCAAATCCCGCTTTTCTATTTTCTCAAAAGGAACTATATCCACTTTTACATTGTTTCTTATGCAACTTTCACGAGCACACTCCATCTTTCCACTTCCACATAGTTCCTTTTAGCATAAATACGTCCATTTAGGCTTAAATGAAAAGGAAATCCGCTCAAATTAAGAGGCTTGGTTCTTGGTTTAAGCTAGATTCCGATCGAACCAAGAGTATTTTTTCTTGTCGATGTTTTTAAGAGCCTGGACTCTAGATCCAATGTGTTTCTTTTTCCAGTGTTGACGATCCGGTCCATTTTCCATCGATTTCGAGTTTCGACCTCTGTCGCGGTTCCGCGGCTCCTGACGTCACCGAAGCGAAAAAGCGCGCATCGGCCGGGATGAAGATCGAGAGCGACAGTGTGTCAGTGACACAAAGAATAATGAGGTTAGACATCGGAGACGAGCGAAGCCAAAGAAAGCAAGCTCCGGTCCTGGATTAGCGGCGCGCCAATGGCTTCGCGCCGCCGCTCAAAAAAATCCGCCGAGCCCAGGGTCTCGCTCGAGAGCGCCGCGGAAAAATTACTCCGGCTCATTGTTTTTTTAGGACAATGTGAGTTACGTCACCTAGAGTACCTTTATAGACAGAGTATGGCCATTTCTGTTCCGGTTTTTCATTGGTCGCAGTATACTAGAGTACCTATATAGCGAGAGTATGGACAGATCGCTTCATGAGGGCTTAGGGCCCAAAAGTGCAGCCACCTTTCTAACCAACTTCTAACGCACAAAATTTCACTACAGTCTTTTGATTCCAATTCTAACGATGATGGCTAAGAAAGTACATAAGTGAGCGTTCTTCCGCAAAAATGAGTAAATTTATGCAACAAGTAAGTCAAATACGTGTTTTATGAACGATGGTTTGTAACAATTGTATTAGTAAAGCGCTCTGGATTATTGAAATTCATAGGTTGGCTGCATTTCTGGGCCCTAACTTTATTCGCGAAGACATCGGTGAAGGCCTGATGGATTTTCGGAGTTTCACATCTGCCTATACTCTCGCTATACAGGTACTCTAGGTAAGGCTGAAAGAAACTCCCATTTCCTCGGGAAGGGGACACAGACACACGCACAGTGGATTGAGTCAATTAGAGAGGTCGGACAAGAAATTTTTGACTAAAACTGAAAATTTTTAGGTATACTTCGTCACATTTTAAACTTTAAGGTGTGCTAATTGAAGAAAATTTCAGGAGGAAACTAAAAGAACCAATTTTAGAACGTCAAAATTTTGTAAAAACGGAGTTACAAGCGTTTAAAAATTCCAAATTTTGTCCGACCTCTCCTATTGACTCGATTCATTGTGACGCGGTGGATCGTCATCAATTCAATAGGAGAGGTCGGACAAAATTTGGAAACTTTAAACTCTTATAACTCGCAGGATGTCTAGTAAAACAGGCTAGCCAAAAATCAGTACTTTTTCAGTACATTTCTAAAAATTTCAGTGGTTTTTCAGTACCTCCAATTGACGGAATTCGAGGAATTTCAAAGATTTGAATTTCTCGCTTAAAATGCGACAAAAATGACAAAAGAAATGAAGAAAATTCCGGACCTTCTTGCAGAATTTCCGGAATTGTTCAGTGCTTCCGGACCGCCCTTAAAAAATCAGTACTATTTCCGGACTTTCCGGAAATTCCGGCCTTGTAGACACCCTGGAGATAAAATTTGATTTGGGATTTTTCTGATATTGGATAGAGTGTCTCGTTTCTTTTCATTTCGGGAAATCCTGATTTTTCCTGGTTTTTGACTGCGAGTTCAACAGCGTCTTGCAGCGCTCTCTTCCGTCCGCGCAAAACCACTTTTACATATTGACGAAATGCTACGATGAACGCTCTCTAACGTCTTAACGTTGGAACCGTCGTCTAGTTTCACCTCTGAAAAAGCCCGCGACCGCGCAAAAGAAGCGCGATTACTTCAAAACAACGCGATGCTATTGCGCGCTTTCGAACTTGGCCTTTGGCTACAGATCGACAACACGCTTAGCGGCAATAATTGGCGTCGCAATATTTCGGCTGCGAACGATAGGTTTCAATGTTAATGAACGGGGTTCAAGGCGAATGTTAAGTGATAATGGCGCGTGCCGTCGATATTCGGCTATCAAAATCGGCCGCGTTTTACAATGGGTTTATTTCGGGACGCCGAGTCCGGAAGTATCGACGCGATGGTGCCTGATGGCCGTTAGTAATCCCGCATAGTTAATTGCGCATCGGTGCATTCTTTGCACCATGTGACACACTTCTGCACTTGGCGATAAAAATAGACGCCGTCGCTGCAATTTGCAATGCGAGCGTCGCTTGCCTTGGGACGCCTTGGGTGTTTTCGTCTGCGGTCATCACTTTTCGGCTCGGTCTGTCGCGCTGGAATTCGGACACTCCCCGAGAAGTTGTTCGTTCGACCGGGTTTCAGTTTCAGTAATTCGCTGCGATTCTGCACTGTTCTGCCGGAATACCGAAGAGACTACAGTCGTGCCGTACTACTGCTGTGCTAAATGCATGTGAACCTTCATGCGTTGCCAAAGGATGTGTCCCATTAAGGAGGGTATTTTGGCCCTAACTTCGGTCGACAATTGAAACAGCTTAGAATAATGTCATGTATGGTCAAATCGACTCTTAATCATCTACCCAGTGAGAGCTTGTCCTTATTTGTGGTGTTTTTGAAAGGTTTTTTGCCTGATTCACCAGCGCAAAGAAGTGAAATTTTGCAGTTTTCTCGAATAATTGCTCATATTCGGCCCTTAATTAGATTGTTTAAGTATGAGCACAAGCGACTACCACTTTCTCCTTTGAATATGTTGTGATGGGTGTACTAAAGATTGACATATTCGAATATGAAAGTGGCAGCCCTGTTGTGCTCATACATAAACAATCTAATTCAGGACCGAAAATGAGCAATTATTCCAGAACTCCAAAACTTCACTACTTTGCGCTGGTGAATCAGGCAAAAATCTTTCAATAACACCTTAAATAAGGACAAGTTCTCACAGGGTAGATGATTAAGAGTCGATTTGACCATACATGACATAATTCTAAGCTCTTTCAATTTTTGACCAAAGTTAGGACCAAAATACCCTCCTTTATGGGACACATCCTTTCTTTAGATGAAACACGAATTTTCTGCTTAACTTATGAACATTTTTCTTCCAATTTTTCACAATATTTTGCTCGCAATCTCAACTAAAGTTTGTGAAAATATCGAGGAAAAATATTCATAAATTTCCTAAATGATAAACGTTTAACCTGAGTGTTAAGCTCTCTTGCTACGGACTACAGGAAGCATGATCCATTTTCTTCAGAGTGCTCGATAAGCGAACAATTTTTCCAATGGGAGGGGGGGGGGGCAGGGGGAAAAAACTGCTTTGTGAAGTTTAAATTTCGGAGGCTCATTACCTTTCAATGACATTTTTCGGGCGACGCTGCCAATTCGTCGTAAAAATATCGAATTATTTGCTGAGGAGGCGGGGAAGGGAAGGGAGATCCCGACGAATTGACAACGTGGCGGCCTTGGTCCGACGACACACCTCTTCAACCACGCGCTGGGTTACCGAGGCGATGGTTGTCGCACCGACTGAAACTCTTGAAGAGGATCACTGAATAAAAAGGGCGATTTGAATCGAAATCCGACAACGATGCGAAACGTAGGAGTGGATTCGATCGTAAACTTGCGAAAGCTCACTTTGAAAATAGATCACGGAAGTAATGTTGAGTGTAATCTTCAGTGGACCCCTTGCAGACTAGAGCTCAGCCTGCGGGCTGATCATTGAAATTGATAGACAAAGTCATAGACAAAGACAGGGTGCACTGGAAAAAAAAACATTGGATCTAGAGTCCAGACTCTTAAAAACATCGACAAGAAAAATTGCTCTTGATTCAATCAGAATCTAGTTTAAATCAAGAACCAAGCCTCTTAATTTAAGCGGATTTCGTTTTGATTCAAGCAAAAATCCGATTGAATCAAGAGTATTTTTTTTTTGTCAATGTTTTCAAGAGTCTAGACTCTAGACCACTGTGGTTTTTTTCAGTGTGTCTAGATTTTTTTTTTTTCCTTTTGGAAAATCCTGATGGAATCCCGAGTTTTCCTGATTTTTGACTGCCAAATCCTGATTTAATAATTTTTCCAAATCCTGATTTTTGGCGGAGAAAAATTAAAATTGCTGCAAAAGCGTGATGCGAGAGCATAAAAAATCCGATCGGACGGTCGACTTTTCTCAAATCCTAATTTTATGACCGATTTTTCCTCAAATCCTGATTAAATCGGGATTAAATCCTGATAAAATCGGGAAAATCCTGATGCTAGACACCCTGAAAGATGACAAAAGGGATATGGAGGGAACCTATGGGTGGGAGCTGGTGGTTGCAATGGACAAAGGCAGTAGGTAATAGACTCGTCTGACTAACTTTTGAATAATGTTTTGAGAGTAAAGTAATGAAAAATCAAGCGATAACGTTTTTCAACACCTTGACCAGCAAATTGAAAGTAATGTACAGGGAAAGTTCCGTCAAAATATTCCTTAACCAATTGAAAATAAAACTAAAAAATAAAGCCTATTATAGTCTATAAGAATTTTTCGAAGAACCTATGTATAATTTCATTTTGATTTAATTGTTACATGTTGTATAAATTGTAAATTTGACTTGTGCCAGAGCTTTTTACTATTGGCTGTGTGCATCAATAAATTCTATCAAATTCTATCTAATTCTATCTATCTATGTATGTTCATACGGCGTTCTTCCTTAGCATGGCAGATTTGCCCTACTTCCCACGCGTACACGAACTTGAGTTTCCTTTCCGCTCATTCCATTTGAAGGGGTTCAGCGGAGTCCAATACCGGGAACCGCAGTTCCTTAGCGTTAGCCCCCCGATGCGACAGGATTTCAAGCTTCGAAGTCTCCACGCCCCCGCGGATTCCGTGGAGTTGACAAATCCTCGTCGCACAGTGGATCGAGTCGAAAGGAGAGGTCAGACGAAACTTGGAAACTTTAAAACCTTTTAACTCCGTTTAAACAACACTGAAAATAAATTCTCGGCGTTTTTACTAAGGTCAGTTGGTACCTTTACCATCTCACTTTTTTTTACTAATTATTGGTAATTTTACCAAGACAGACCGGTAAGCTTACCTAAAAACCGGTATTTTTACTGTTTTTTACAGGTAAGAATACCACTTTTATTGGTAATCAATTCTCGGTGACTTTGTCATTTTATCTCGGTAATTCTACCACAGTCGATAAAAAATATTGGCGTTTTTACCAAGGTCCAGTAAAATTACCGAGAAAGTGCAATAATTTTACCGAGATTTCTCAGTAAAGTTACCAATTCCATAAATGGTAATTTTACAAAGAAAAAACTGGGATCAAATAGATTCCCGAAATCTTGGTAATTTTACCCTTTCCTTAGTAAATACACCGAGATTTTTTTTCAGTGAAAATGTTGAGGTTCTAAAAGTGGTTTCATTGGTTTCCTCGTGAGATTGTCATCTAGATCTACTCCTGGAAATTTAAAATGTGACGAAATAAACATGAAAATTTTCAGTTTAGTTAAAAATTTCATTTCTGACCTCTCTAATTGACTCGATCCACTGTGCGTTGGCCGAGCCCAGGCCTCTTTCCTTTTGTTTCTGCCGGATTTCCGAACGGACACCAGGAATGCAGTGGCGTGGCGCGCTGCGATATATCGATTAATCAGCCATTTAAACCTATGGAAAAGGATCGATTAACAGGCTGTTCGAAACCAACACCTTAATAATCGATTCTGTACCATATCTGCGAATGGAAAAACATCGATAATCGATTATTCACGCCTCGCCACTGCAAGGACTCGGACAGCTTCTCACGCCCTGCGGGACCTCCAAGACCGCCCCCGCGAGTCTATTGTTCTGCCGTGCTGAAGAAAAACGCCGTATGAACCTTCAGGCGTTGCCGAATTTCCTTTGATAAAAAGCGAATTTCCTGATAAACTTGAGAATATTTTCCTCCCAATTTTTCAGATAATTTCGTTCGCAATTTCACCTAAAGATTCTGAAAGTTTAAAGGAAAAATATTCATAACTTTCCTCAAAAATGAACATTTTATCGGGGGAAATTTGGCAACTCTCGAATGTTCATACGGCGTTTTTCCTTAGCACGGCAGTGTATACACACAGACCCTAAAAACGTGTGACTCTATCACGGCCGTGCTAAGGACAAACGCCGTATGAGCCTTCAGCGGGCTGATTATTGAAATTGATAGACAAAGCAATAGACAAAGAAGACAAAAAGGATTTGGAGGGATCCTATTGGTAGAAGCGGGTGGTTTCAACGGACAAAGAAGGTAGGTAATAGACTAACTAACGGCAACCTACGAGGGACCCGATAGTTAGTCTATCATTTTCCCCCTTAGTCTATGAGAATCACCCATTTCAACCAATAGGATTGCTTTATACCCCCTAAGTATGTCTTCTTTGTCTATAGCTTTGTCTATCAATTTCAATAATTGGCCCGCAGGTGTTGTCAAAATCCTCCGATAGAGTACAAATTTTCGAGGAAACCCTTGGATACTGTTCTTCCGATTTTTCACAGAATTTCCCACGCAATTTGATTTAAAGTTTGTGAAAAATTCAAGTAAATAAACTCATAACTACCCTCAAAAATTACCGATGTGGAAAATAATCGGTTCAATTACACTTACGTTCTTCTATCCTCTGTGCCCGCGGAGGCATTGTGCGAGAAGTGCGGACTCCTTCACGGAGCCTGAACAAACACGTGTCGCACCGTACGCTTGAACCCTCCACAACGTGTGGACATACCCCAAACGGAGCTCAATCGAAAGTTGAATTACGCCCTTTCACGAATACTGCCGTGCTAAGGAAAAAAGCCGTATGAGCCTTCCGGCGTAGCCAAATTTCCTGTGGCAAATCTCAAATGGACCAGTAGACAAGGCACGAATTTCAGAATTCTGATACACGTTTCACAACCGAAATTTCACGTAGAACACGATGCGCACAACGAAAATTACCGAAATCAACTCCTTACGAAGATATTTAATGATTCTTGATGCGTGAATTCAAACCTCCCGCTCATGAAAACTCAATGCTCTACGTGACTCACATCGCGCGCTAAACGTTATTATAACAGTCTCTGCGATATAAAAATCTGGCATCCTCAATCTTGACGCTTTGGCTCAGTTAGGTACAGCAAGTTGTTTATAGTTTCAACAACACATGGTGGAAAATGAACATTGCTCGATTGAGAAGCTTGCTGAAACCGTTGCAGAGCACGATTTGACTCACGTAGAGCTTTGAGTTTCTTATGAGCGGGCAGTTCAAATTCCTCGTAACCAATGAGAAATAAAAACGTTAATATCTTTGTTAGGAGTTGATTTCGGTAATTTTCGTGGCGCGAATCGTGTTCTACGTGAAATTCTTGTCAAGAAACATGTATCAGAATGCTTAAATTCGTACCCTGTCTAGTGGTCCATTTTCAGGAAAGTTTTTAAACACTTTCGAGCCAATTTCTCACATAATTGTGTTTGTAATTTGATCTAATGTGTCAGAAAATTTGAGGGAAACAAATTCATAAATTCCCTAAAAAATAAACATTTCATCCGAGGAAATTTGACGACTCTCGAATGAACATACGGCGTTCTTCCTCAGCACGGCAGAATAGAGTGTCGGTTGGAGGCGCGCTCGGACAATGGAGCGTGGAGTCTTTGACATTGAAAGCGATGTCCCCATTATCAAGTGTTCCAATTTGATTAATTGCTAATTGTGGAGATAAGTGACGTCGGGCATTGCAAAATCGATTCCAATTCCGGCTCGATTATCAGTGGGAAGTCGATCGCTTTATCTATATCTGGTAGGCCGATCGACAGTGTAGGCAGAGAGAGGTTGGTTAGACCGCAGCTGCTATTATCGAAAGAGCTGGCGGGTCGACTGTTGAATCGCTATCGAATGACCTTGATCGATAGATAGTATTGCCAAGATAGGGATTTATCGATCAACAATCGACCCACGCACTGGTGGGATTCCACTTTTCTGGAAACGGTTTTGCACTTTCCTTCTTCTCAGCCTTCTTTCTTACTCGGGCGTATTGGACTCAGCGTGTTCAACCATAACCGTATCCAGCACGTTTTAAAGTGATAATTGATAAAAATTGATAAAATATGTCTTTATCCTAACTGACAGTCGTTAAAAATTGGTCGTTAAAACTTGTCTTGTGGCACAGATTGCGTTGTCTCCCCATTTTGTGCTCACGTTTTGCAGTATTTTTTCCTCCGGGTGAATGTAATTGTATCAGAACCACACTGTCCTGCTAGGGCAAAACGCCGAATGAACCTTCAAGCGTTGCCATATTTACTTTGATGACCGACGAATTTAACGGGAAAATTCTGAATATTTTTCTCCCAATTTTTCGGAGAATTTAATTCGTAATATGATCTAAAATATCGAAAAATCTTAAAGAAAAATACGCACAATCACGTATATTCGAAACTTACGGAAACTCCCACTGAATGCTCATTCGAAAAGAGAGCAGATTTTCTTACCTGTAACAAAAAAGAAAGTAATCATGAAATGAATTTATTACAGATGTCACCAACTTCGAATAGCAAACTAGGGAGGAAAAAATCGCAAATAAAAATGCTAAAGTCACTGATCATGCGAAGCTAATTCAGCAGTACTTGAGTCAAAAAATTTTTGTTTTACGTTGTACAATTAATATACTGGAATAATATACAATAATATACAATTAATATCATCACTGGAACTCGTCGAGCCTCGTCCCTGACGTTTTCCCACGAATCGTCGTTTCCGCACAACGAACGTAACTAAATTTTAATGTTGCCAAATTTCTCCTGGCAAACTACATATTTACCGAGAGAATCTTGAACATATCTGACGAAGAATTTCGCTGAATTTTCTTCTGATCCGATGCAAAAATCATTTGAAATTCCGCAGAAAAATTGCACAGGTTTCTCTTTGTAAATAATTGAATTGTTAGAATCTATTTGGCAACCTTGGAAGGAAGTTACGTTCTTTCGTCCGGGAGATGACGAGATCCCCTGACTTTTCTCGGCGCTGCGAATCCAATTGCAAATAGCATAATTACCGAGAGAATCTTGAACATTTCTGACTAAAAATTTTGCTGACTTTAGTTTTGATCTGACGCAAAAATCGTGAAAAATCCGGGAAAAAATTGCACAGGTATATCTTTGTAAAAAATTGAATACTGTTAGAATCAATTTTGCAACTTTGGAGGAAACTTACGTTCTTTGGTACGGAAGCGACAAGATCCCCTGACTTTTCTTGGTCGCTGCGCCTTCCCCGACTTTCCAGGTTTCCCGCAACGCACGGTGGATCGAGTCAATCAGAGAGGTCGGCCATGAAATTTTTTACTAAAACTGCTCATTTTGATGCTTTATTTCGTCACAATTTTAACCGTAAGGTGTGCTTCTGGAAGAAAATTTCACGAGAAAACGAATGAAACCACTTTTGGAACCTCCAACATTTCGTATAAACGGAGTTACAAGCGTTTAAAGTTTCCAAATTCTGTCCGACCTCTTCCTGTTGAGTCGATCCACTAAGCAAAGGCAGAAACCCTCACTGGAAAAAAAACACATTGGATCTGGAGTCCAGACTCTTGAAAACATTGACAAGAAAAAGTACTCTTGATTCAAGCAGATTTAAACTTAAACAAAAGGAAATCCGCTCAAATTAAGAGGCTTGGTTCTTGATTTAAGCTTAAATCTGATTGAATCAAGAGTACTTTTTCTTGTCGATGTTTTCAAGAGTCTGGACTCTTGATCCAATGTGTTTTTTTTTCCAGTGCTGCATCCCAGCGAACAAACTAACCCCCGCATGACCTTTCCGATGCCTCGACATTCGAGGGCACAGCGAACCCTGAGCGATCACCTCCTCTCCTCCTACCACCTCTCCTCCTACCTCCTCACCTCCCACCTCCCTCCACCCCCTCCCCCCCCCCCGCAACGACGGAGAGGGAGGTGTCGGCGCTGTTTGACCGGACGTGACGTGAGAATTCCAGGATTCGATTAAAAACGAACGAAAATACGCGAGTGTCGGGCCGCGAGATGCTGCGCTCCCCTCCCCCTCCCCTCCCTCCCCTCCCCCACCCCTCCCGCGATAGCCACGCTCCCGGTACAAGGAAAAGGACTCAAGAAGCGAGCGCGAGTGGAGATGAACAACTCCCCCTCCCCCTTCGGCGTTTTCTGCCGTGCGAAGGAAAAACGCCGTATGAACCTCGAGGCGTTGCCAAATTTCCTTTACTAAAACAAGAATTTCCTAGTAAACTTATGAATATTTTTCCTCCATTTTTTCAGATAATTTTGTTCTCAATTTTACCTAAAGTTCCTGAAAATTTTGAGGAAAAATCTTCATTGCTTTCCTCAAAAATATATGTTTCGCCGGAGGAAATTTGGCAACTCTCGAATTTTCAATGCGGCGTTTCTCCTCAGGACGGCAGTTTTCCTTGCATTGGGGGCTCGGTTGCCGGACGCATCTCTTGTGGGAGGGTACTTTAGTGGGGATAAGGATTCAATCGAAATGTAAAAACGTAATCGATCGCGATTCGACGACAACACTCAGTCGATTCACAGGTTTTGTCGAACAATGCACGTGTTTGTCGATCGATTCACGGGTTTGTCGGTCGATGTACGGATGTACCAATATACTACCGTGTAAGGAAGAACACCATATGAACTTCAAGAGTTGCCAATTCCGGCGGTAATGCGTATATATTTGAGGTGAATTACAATGTTTTCTCTTGAAATTTTCGGATATTTTAGATTCAATTTGTAAAAAGTTGTCTGTAGAACTGGAAGAAAAATATCCAGCAGTTTCCTTGAAAATTCGTATCCTTTCGAAGGAAATTTGGCAACGCCTGAAGGCTCATGCTGCGTATTTCTTAGCATGGAGCATGGCGCTCACTGGAAAAAAAAACACATTGCATCTAGAGTCAGACTCTTAAAACATCGACAAGAAAAAATACTTTTGATTCAATTGGATTTTTGCTTAATCAGAACCAGCCTCTTAATTTGAGCGGATTTCCGTTTGATTAAGCTTAAATCTAATTGAATCAGATATTTTCTCTTTTCAATGTTTTCAAGAGTCTGGACTCTAGATCTAAAGTGGTAGACACCCTGTTCATCAAAGCTTGATCTCATAGACCTCCTTCCAACAGACAAAAAAAACAAGGCACTTTCAGCCCCGTCAAACCTAAAAATTCACGAGAAATTCAAACAAAGGATTAAGCCAAAGCCAAGGCCCCACGTTCAACGTCAAAAAAATATTTGACGTCGTTGGGAACACTACCGACTTCAGGGCCCTAAACGAGTTGGCAGAAAAGACGAAACAGGAAAATCACCAAATAAGCAGACGTTGAAGCTTTTTCCAGACACACGTGCAGGTCCCGACGTTTCAGAAATCTATCATTTTGCGGTCGCGTGTGGAAAAGCGATGAAATCGCGGGCAGAAATTAGCGCGAACGTAGGCAAGTTGCGACAAGGAAACGAGCCCAATTTATCCGAGGTGCCATCGCCGACTAGACGGGTCGCGCCGGTTTTCCTCCGCACGTTTTCCGGTGACGTGGCGTGCTCTGCGATATATCGACTTATCTGCCATTGAAACCAACGGAAAAAGATCGATAGACAGGTTTCTCCAACGCACTCGTCAGCGATCGATTCTTTACCACAGCTTCAAATGGGGAAATATCGATACATTTTCCAGTGACGTGGCGTGCTCTGCGATATATCGACTGATCCGCCATTGAAACCAACGGAAAAAGATCGATAGACAGGGTGTTCCCAACGCAATCGTTCGCGATCGATTTTTTACCATAGCTTCAAATGGAGAAATATCGATGATCGATCGTTCACGCCTCGCCCGACGTTATCCGTTTGAAAAATCGACGTGGGCGATGATTTCGCGGATTCTCCGACTCCATTACTGCCGTGCTAAGGAAGAACACCGTATGAGCCTTCAGGCGTTGCCAAATTTCCTTCGATAAAAACCGAATTTACTGGGAAAATTGTGAATATTTTTTTCCAAATTTGTCAGACTATTTTCGCAATTTAATCTAAAATATCTGAAAATTTGAAAGAAAAATGCGCATAAATATCGTCAAAAATACATGTTTTATCAATGGAAATTCGGCAACTCTCGAATGTTCATACGGTGTTCTTCCTTAGCACGGCAGACTACTGACTCGCTAAGGTAAAACGCTGTACGACATTCCAATGTTGCAAAATTACCTCTCGGGAAAAGTTTATTTCCGAAAAAAGTTACGAATATTTTTCTTTGAACCTCTCAAAACTCTTGGATAAAATTATGAACAAAAGCCTCTGAGAAGTCGGCGGAAAAAGATTGAAATATTTTTCCGAAAAATCATGATTTGTCAAAGGCAATCTGGCAACGTCTGAAGGCCCATACTGCCGTGCTGAGGAAGAACGCCGTATGAACATTCGACAGTTGCCAAATTTCCTACGATAAAATTGTTATTTTTGAGGAAAATTGTGGATACTTTTCCTTGAAATTTTCAGGAACTTTAAATCAAATTACAAACAAAATTATCTAACAAATTGGCAGAATAATGTTTAAAAATTTCCCTGAGAATGAGTGATCTTCCAGGGGAAATTTTGCAACGCCTGAAGGTTCATACGGCGTTTTCCCTTTGCACAGCAGCATACGGCGTTTTCCTTAGCCCGGAACACGTGGTCAATTCTGCGGGAGGGTAATTCGTCATCGGTCACGCTAGAAAATTCACCATGGCCGCACAGTGGATAAAGTCAATCAGGAACGTCGGACATGAAATTTTCAACTAAAATTGCAAACTTGTGTGTTTATTTCGTCGCATTTTAAACTTAAAGGGGTGCTACCTTCAAGAAAATTCCAGGTGAAAACGAATGGAGCCACTTTTAGAACATCAAGGGCTCGCATAAACGGAGTTAAAAGCTTTTAAAGTTTCCAAATTTTGTCTGGCCTCTCCTATTGTCTCGATTCACCGTGCGCCACGCGGGCGCGCCCCAGTTGCTTTTAAAGCGGTCCGAAATAATAGATTTTTGGGGGGTTTCCTCGTATGATTAGCGGAGTCTTTATCTTGAGCTAGGGTCGCTTTTTCCTCCTTTGACTCCGGCCCGACTTCCTTGACAGATAATAAAAGCGAATGCCGCGGTAGGGAAAAAGACAGGAGGTGCGAAAAATGGGCTTTTCAATATCGGTACCAAATAGTGAAAAAGCATAGAGAAAATACAGAAGATGGTGGCAAGCGGAGAAATGTACATTTCTACGACACAACTAAAAATGAAGCCGCCCTTCTGATTGATCAATTGATCACCTTTTGTATTTTCTCTATGGTGAAAAGGGACCCACAGGGTTGCCACAGAATTTAGAAAATTAAAGTCCCCGCCGCGTTTTGGTGAAATTCCCTGACAATTGAACAAATGCCAGATTGTTAAAATGGCACAGTTAGCATAGTTAGAAATAGTTTTCAGGAAAAATTCGTTGTTCGAAACGTCAAACCCACTCATATCAAGAAAGCGAATTAAGATGACTATACGATTTTTCCCAGCCATTTTCGTCATTTTCCCTGAAATTTCCTGGCTTTCCCAGTATTCCCTGATTATGGCAACCCTGAACCCAACTTCGCTTCAACCATTTCGACATTTCGGGGGAAAATTAACCCTCTCCAGGTTGAATTCACTGACTTTCCCTGACTTCCTCTTCGCTTTTCCCTGACGCCAAAATTGTCTGATTCCCTGACTTTTCCTCGTCTTCGAAAAAATGTACACCCAATTTTTTGCGAATTTTCGCGATCGAATACGAAAGAGGATACCGACCGGTGTAAACCACGATCAAGATTCCCTCTAAAAGAAATTTATGTTTACATTTAAGACGGGGTTGCCACAAAATGTAGGACAATCAATTCCCCGAAATTCCCCTTACTTCCATGACATATTTGAGTAAAATTCTCTGACATCGCAGTTATGCTATGCCAAACAATGCCAAACAAACATAATTTGAAAAAGTTTTTAGGTAAAATCTGCTGTTCTAAACGTCAAATGCATTCTAGAAAGCTAATAAAGAATTAACACTTTTCCCTGACACTTTCGTCATTTTTCCTGATATTTCCAGGTTTTCCTTGACTTTTTAAAATTCGCTGATGTTTCCCGGGTTTCCCTAACTGTGGCAGCCCTGTACAGCTTTGATCCGACTATGTCTCCATTCAGTTGCTTTCGTTTGCTAAGATACAACCGGACTCCGCTGAAAAATTTGGACGATTTCCGTGGCAAAAAATCGCCTTTGTATAGGATCTTCATTGAACCGGTTCAATACATCAAGGTTATCAGTCATCTTTGGGCGACTACGAATGGCAACTCCCGAAAATAACTTTCACACTAGCAGAGAGACAGCACTGCTGTGCTGAGGAAGAACGCCGTATAAACATTTACGAGTTGCCAAATTTCCTTTGATAAAACACGTACTTTCTACAACATTCATGCATTTTTCTCCTTGAAATTTTCAGAAATTTTAGATTAACTTGCGTACAAAATTTTCTGAAAATTTTAGAAAATAATATTCGCAATTTTCCCAGTAAATTCGGTTTTTATCGGAGGAAACTTGGCAACGTGTGAAGGCTCATAGGGCGTACGGCGGAGCAGCGCGGGGTCCTACAAAATATGATATCTCCGGTTCCAAATCGACTTAATATCTTTCCGAGAACACGCTTGAATCATTATTCTAAGCACTTTTTCCCTTCAGGTGAGAACGAAAGTGCCACCACGTTCGCGTCCGAAATTTCAGCGGAACCGGTTCGATACCCTGATTTCTGCCGCGCTAAAGAAAAACGCCGAATGAGCCCTATGTTGTCGAATTTTGTGCAATAAATTATGAATTTTCATGAAAACCTGTGAATTTTGCTCCGAAATTTGCAGAGAATTTACCACGCGATTTCTTCTATAGCAACGGAAGATTCCAAGGTATTCTGTTCATAATTACCCTGGGGGCATCGGCTATTAAGAAAAAGTTAACTAAATTATAAATCACACAGAGAAAACTCATTAAAAAAAACTATGAAAATACTCCAGTTGAAACATTTTGTTTTCATCCTTTTCCGTATAAATGTCGCCTTCCACTTTTAAAATTTTTGAACACTTTGTATGAGTTTTCACACAAATTTAACAACTGTAAAATTAGTTTTTCGTGTTGCATAATTTATAGGTTTTTGGTGGTCCTGGCAGCAATTTTCTACAAAGAGACTTACTCAGGTGCGGATTCCTTTAAAATTAGAGGGAATTTGCTACGTACTATGCAGAAAATTCACTGAAATTTGCGCAAAAATCTGCACAACTGTTTTTAAGTCAAGAATTAAATTTCTCAATTAAATATGGCAACAGCTTATGTGGCTCGGTTCCTTTCTGTTTGACGTGACCACTTGAAAACTGGAGGAAAGAGCTTCCTATTTATTAGATGCACTTTTTTTTTTTTTTCTTTTTTTATTAGCGTTTTTTGAAGGTCCTTTGATAGTTAATGCTAGGCACCGAACTTTCATCAAAAATAAACATTTTATCAGAGACATTTGACAACATCTGAACGTGTATACGGCGTTTCTTCCTCAGCGCGGCAGACATCCTGCTGGACCCGCGGGCGGGGCGCGGGGTCCGGCGTTGGAAAGTCGGGGTTTACGGGCGGCAGCGTTGCCAGAAATTGCTCAAAAATCAGTGCTTTCCGTTAGAGAACCTCCATAGGGAGAGTGTACGTTTACGTGCTTTTATACATTTTGATCATTGTGAGTAGTTGAAATGAGAAAATTAGTATCACAGGATAATGGAGTGGAGATATTGCATGTGTGAGAAATTTGCGATTTGACTTTTAATTCATATATTAAAGTTTGCGAGAAACACGACGGTGCCACTGGTTTTCTCTGAAATCAACCTCCAAGCTCAAATAAAGCTCTCAAGTTGAGGCCAATATGGAGGGGATATCCCACGCTATGAGTCCACCTCTACATCAAGACAAACTCTCCATACAAAGATAGGGAGCAAATACATTGACAGGGCTGCCACTTTATTTGGGGACTCCAAAATTGAAAACACGGCAACCCTGCTAATGTATTTGCTCCCTATCTTTGCATGGAGAGTTTGTCTTGGTGCAGAGGTGGACTCTCAGGATAGCGTGGGATATCCCCTCCATTTTGGCCTCAACTTGAGAGCTTTTTTGGGGCTCGGGAGTTAATTACAGAGAAAACCAGTGGCACCATCGTGTTTCTCGCGAACTTTTACATAAGAATCTACAGTCAAATCGCAAATCCCTCACACATGCAACATCTCCATTTAAAAGATCAAGACATTGAAACTGAGAAAATTAATACGAAATCTCCCTATAAAGATACTCTACTTTCCCGCGTGGAAGATCCCCGATCGATCCTACAATCCGGCAACCTTGGCGGGCGGCTAGGGCAACAGGGCTGGCGGGGGGGGGGGGGGAGGCGGCGGCTGGAGCGGAGCTTTCTTAATATGGGAAAATATGGAAACCGGTTTCGTAATTCGTATCTTTCCTTATCACATCGACACCGCCGCCGCCGCAACCGCGCACCGTGCCGCCCCGCGAGAGCGCCGCGCCGCTCCGAGGCGAGATCTCGGGTCGGCGCCGCGCTCCGATGCCGAATCGACGCCCAAGTCCGACGCTCCTGTTTCTGATTATTGGGACTGATAGACTAAACCATAGACCAAGAAGACAAAGAGGAAACAGAGGCAATGCCCCCATTCCACGTCCGTCAAAAGTTCCGGGATTCGGAACTTTTTTGATCCAATCTCTCACACACCATGACCGTCAAAAGTTCCGGGATTTTTTCAGATTTTTCCGAATAAGTTCCGGAATATTCAAAAGATCCGGAACATTAAGGGAATTTCCAAAGTTCCGGGAAAATTTAAGGAAAATCTCAAAATTTCCGGAGTTCAGAACTAGTTCCGGGAAGTGGGAGCACTGAATGGAGGGATCAAATGGGTCAGTTGCACTGGTCATAGAATCGCGTTTCGAGATTGATTCTTAAAAAAGGACCATTAGACCAGAGTACCTTAATAGGGAGAGTATGGACAGCTCGAATATTGGGAGGTTAGGTTCGATTTTTTTAGGTCGCGCGTTGATGACGGGCGCGAGATCGACAGTACGACTATTCGTGCTTGATGGATGTCCGTGTTGCATCTGAAAAAATTGAAGGCGTGATGGCGCGAGGCTCGAACTCGCATGAATCACCTAATGTGCGTTACACCGACTGATGAAAGCAAGACGGAAGGAACCAAGGGTGTCTTTAGAGTCCCTTTATACTGAGAGTAAAGACAATGCGAATCTATTTCTGATGGAGTCGAATTGACCATACATGACATTATTCTAAGCTTTTTCAATTTTCGACCAAACTTAGGGCCAAAATACCCTCCTTGACGGGACATACCCTCTGCAGTTCCAGTCAGAAAGTTCACGTCCAACCTCTCTGATTGACGCGAATCCACCTGTGGGCCGTGCACCCTCCGTGCAATCGACTAGGAGTCGACTCCAATGAAAAGTGCGACGAACCCGATGATGTCGATCCGAACCCCCTCAACCCCTCCTCCCCCCCCCGTCCCGGGCCTTAATTGAATGCCGTCTTGTGTGACAACAGGGGAGATTAGGCCGGTCCGCCCGGCTGGCATGGGGGTTTAATGACGACGCTACAAGGGCGGGGTGGGGGAGGAGGTCGTGGCCGGCGCGGGGTTTTAAAACACCTCATAACTATTCAAATCCTCGTCCGCTCATATCGTCTGAAATTCAAACCGTTTGATTAAACTGCACTCGCTGGCCGCCTCACGCCGCTCCGCCGAACGCGGCGTTGTCAAATTTTCGCGTAATAAAGACGTTGGCGATGACTGAGAGATCTGGTGCTTTTTTGAGGTTGTTTATTTCGAACTACACTCGGAAAAGTATAGGTCGTATTCGATACTGGTTCGATGCATCGCTATGTTCAAACAATAGAACGTAACCTCCAACAAAAATTTTAGGATTAAAGTTGGAAAATTTGAATTCGGAAAATTTCCTTTGAAAAAGTACAAATTTACTGGGGAGATTGAGCATTTTTTTCATTCATTTTTTCGGACAACATTGTTCATACTCTAATCTAGAATATCTGAAAATTTCAAGGTAAATAACTTTCTGACAAAATGAACATTTTATCGGGGGAAATTTGGCAACTCTCGAATGCACATACGGCGTTTTTCCTTAGCACGGCCGAGCAGGCATCGTGTTTTCTTTTCGCGTGGATGTGTCGGCAAACAAGTACAAATTGAAGTTCCGATCTGGAGGTCTGGAAAAGTCCGAAAATTTCGTTCCCGATGAAAGGGCCCCTTGTTTAAGTATTTCTTTCAGCAAGTTGGCAGGCGTCCGCTCGTCCAAAATCATTAACCCGTACGAGAACATGATAGGAATAAAATTTAGATTAGTGCGGTGGGTAATTGCCAGGGCCCTTGTACGTCCGATTGCCGCTGTCGCTTCGTGTCGATATACCACGGTTTCTCCGCAATTTAGGGCTTTAAATGACTCGAATTTTCATCCATTGTGGCAACGTTGTAAGTCGACGCGGTGCAGAGGCGATTCGAGTCGTCGTGAATAAAAATCTAGCACCCGGCTGGATCGGCCCAGGTGCGATACGATGATTCCAGCCGTCTGAGCCATTGAAATTCGATATTTTTGACCTGGGGATGAGGAGGTTCTGTCGATCCATCGATTTATATTGCAGTAATCTGCTCGTTCGAGCTGAGAGCTGGCGCGGCGTGAAAGATCGATTATCGATATTTCCTTATTTGAAACCACGGTAAAAAATCGATGATTAAGGTGTTCGTCGCGAACGCCCTGCTTATCGATCCTTTTCCATAGGTTTAAATGGCAGATCAATTGAGATATCGCAAAGCACGCCACGTCTCTGAGCTGAAGGTGGAGTTAGTGAAGAGAAGAGATATATCAGGGTCAATTTTGCACCCTTGGAATGGAATTACGTCCCTTCGTTCGGGAAACGACGAACACGGTGTCTAGCAGCAGGATTTTTCCATTCCCATCAGGATTTGAGATCAATCAGGATTTAATCCCGATTTTATCAGGATTTAAGGAAAAATCGTAAAGTAAGGATTTGGGAAAAGTCGGCCGTCCGATCGCATTCGCTTATGCAGAAATTTTAACTTTTAACCGCAAAAAAATCAGGGTTTAATCAGGATTTAGCAGTCAAAAATCAAGAAAAATCAGGATTTTCCTAAAGGAACAATAAGTACTAGACACCCTACACTGGAAAAAACACATTGGATCTAGAGTCTAGACTCTTAAAAACATCGACAAGAAAAAGTACTCTTGATTCAATCAGAATCTAGCTTAAACCAAGAACCAAGCCTCTACTTTAAGCGGATTTCGTTTTGATTCAAGCAAAAATCCGATTGAATCAAGAGTATTTTTTCTTGTTAATGTTTTCATGAGTCTGGACTCTAGATCCAATGTGTTTTTTTTCCAGTGTGACGAATAGCCCCCTTCAAGCCGGCTCTGTAAAGACGCCTGTCAAACTTTCATTTGACGTTACAAGTGAGCTTTCTCGAAATCTGGAACAATTAAACCTTCGTTTTTCCCACCAAGCCTCCTTCATCAATTTAGCGAACGTGCCTCGCGTTAGAATCGGAAATTGGTTTTTTATCGCGAATCCTCGACTAAACGGAGTCGGCCGAATCCGAAGTAAGTGGAAACAAACAATCAGGGCGAACAGAGCGAACTTTTTCCCTATCTCATTACGAGCGCGTTCGCAAGTTAAACCGCAAGTTCAACAGCACGTTTGGTCTCCGTTCCGCCGGGCTGTGTCAACAAGACGGCGATATCAACAGTTGCCTGTGATGAATCGATCCATCTTTCATTTAAATCTATAGTAAAGGGTCGATTATCAGACGTATCGATTATTCCGTAAAAATCGATTTTTTACCATGGTCGCAAATGGGAAAATATCGATTGCTGATGATTCGTGCCTCGCTACTTACGATTTCAGCGCGATTGGAGCCAGCTGCGCGCGACCCGCGGCTCAGCTGACGATATCTCTGCCGTGCTATAACACTGAAAAAAAACTCTCGGCGTTTTTACCAAGGTCCGTTGGTACCTTTACCATCTCACTTTTCTTACCAATTATTGGTAATTTTACCGAGATAGACTGGTAAGCTTACCTAAAAAACCGGTATTTTTACTGTTTCTCTTCAGGTAAGAATACCACTTTTGTTGGTAATCAACTTCCCGGTAACTTTGCCATTTTATCCCGGTAATTTTACCACAGTCGATAAAAAATATTGGCATTTTTACCGAGGTCCAGTAAAATCACCAAGAAAGTTCAACAATTTTACCGAGATTTCTTGGTAAAATTGCCAATTCCATAAATGGTAATTTTACCAAGAAAAAACTGGGATCAAATAAAACCATGAATTCTTGGTAATTTTACCCTTTTCTTAGTAAATACACCGAGATTTTTTTTCAGTGAAGGAAGAACGCCGTATGAGCCATCCGGCGTTGCCAACATTCCTCCGAGAAACGACGAATTTTTCGGAAAATTTGTGAATATTTCTCCTCCGATTTTTCGAAGGATCTTGTTCGAAATTTTATTAAAAAAGTCTGAAAATTTCAAAGAGGCAATATTTAGTGCTTTCCTCAAAAATAAACATTTTATCGAAGGAAATTTGGCAACTCTTGTATATTCATGCGGCGTTCATCCTTAACACGGCAGTATGTTGTCGCGCGAAGTGTCTCTATCCATCCACCCATCATCGTAATGGTGTCGAGTGCTTTTCGTACATCGATTGATCTGCCATTTAAACCCATGGGAAAGAATCGATAAACAGGGTGACCTTAATAATCGATCCTTTATCGAAGTTTCAAGTGGGGAAATGTCGATAGTCGATCGTTCACGCCGCACCACTGCATCATCCATCTGTTCCTTCGCCGATGACTAACGCTGTTTGCTTATCGCTTTGGCCCATGTGCGTTGATCGTTCTGTTTTTGACGTTCGTCTGAAATTAATACCGGTATCTGGATTGAATCGGTTTCAGCCGAGATCCAGGGCTCCCGACTGCTTCCGTCCGGGAAACAGTATGAAGCATCCAAAAACGGGAATCCGAAGAGAATGCTGCCATGCTAAGGAAGAACGCCGTATGTACATTCGAGAGTTGCCAGATTTCCTCCGATAAACATTTTTATTTTTGAGAAAGGTTGCGCATATTTTTTCTTTGAATTTTCAGACATTTGAGATTAAATTGCGGACAAAATTGTCTAAAAAAATTGAGGAAAAATATCCATAAGTTTACCACCTCAATATAAGGGGACTCTAGTACTTCCTAACGTACCTACCACGTACCAGAGGTCGACGGTTGCATGGATTTCCCGTTCCAAAAACCAAATTAAAAGAAGAAAGAGCTGGGTCACTTCGGGTCGAAATGAGCTTGCGTGACTGGCAGCTTTGCAATGCGCTGAGGAATGGCAAACGGGGCGACGACAGAGAAAAATTAAAACACAACGTCCGTCGCACAGTGGCAGGAACTGATAGACAGGGTCGAGCATAAATTTCTGTAATTTTTGGTTTGTTGGGTAGCCAGTGTCATGCGTTAAAATAAACTGTTAACCCACATTAACTTGAAATTGAAGCATTTATTAGGCCGAAAAGCTTCGACTAATAAAGCCTTCAATTTCAAGATAGTGTGAGTTGACATTTTATTTTAACGCATGGCACTGGCTACCCAATAAACCAAAAATTACACTAAGTGCTACTACCATAATGGTATACATCAACACTTTCAATAAACTCTGGCTAAAATTTCAAATCTTGATGTACACTTCGTAACGAATTCAATTTCAAGGGATGTCTCTGAGAGTAAACAAATGACAAAACTATTGAAACCGCTTTTAAACGTTTTTGTTTCATATTTTCGAAAATATAAGCTTTCGAAGTTTCCAGATTTTGTCCGAGTGGAGAATTTGCATGCAAATTTTTTTATTGTTTTGTCTGAAAGTGCTTAAAGAGGTGATTTCACAGTATTTTGGTCAATTTTTTTTCTAATATGGAAAATAGTATAAAAATCTATTTAAAAGTGAGAAAATGCAACGCCTAGTGGCGTCATCTGGCGGCATTTGCCCTTTAAACACATATATTTTCGCAGATTACCTAGATAATTTTGTCATGTCTTCTCCAATAATGGAGATGTTGCATGTGTGAGGAATTTGCGATTTGACAGTTGATTCCTATGTAAAAGTTTGCGAGAAACACTGGTGGAAGTATGACAGGGCTGCCACTTTATTTGGGGACTCTAATACTGAAAACACGGCAACCCTGCTAATGTGTTTGCTCCCTATCTTTGCATGGAGAGTGTGTCTTGATGTAGAGGTGGACTCTCAGGGTAGGGTGGGATATCCGGATATCCCCTCCGTTTTGGCCTTAACTTGAGAGCCTTTTTTTGAGCTTGAGAGTTGATTTCAGAGAAAACCAGTGGCACCATCGTGTTTCTCGCGAACTTTTACATACGAATCATCGGTCAAATTGCAAATTCCTCACACATGCGACATCTCCATTGTTCAATTAATGAACCGGGTTATTCTTGTGTTCAGTTCACTCAGTAGTTTCCACTTAAACACGAAATTCATCACATTTGAGACACCTGCAAATCCTCCATTCTGCTATTGACTCGATCCGCTGTGCGGCCGTCGGTGGTCAGCCGGTAAGCGCGGTCGATTAGCCGGGAATCACGGTGACCTACAAGTTGTACAAGTGCAGAGCTTTTCGCGGAAAAGAGCTCCGAGTCGCGCGACGCGTCCTAACGCCGGCCGTAACGCGCCGTCCACCGGTGTTGCGTGTTGCGTTAACGGGAACCCGGCTCTCGGGTCAATCATGGACTCGGCATCTCGGCCGTGCTCAAGAAAAACGCCGTATGAGCTTCCCGATGTTGCCAGATTTGGAAAAATACGAGTGTGTGGCGAAGGGTTGCATACAAATGTATGTGTCGCAGGCAAATAGTGAAATCAGGCATTTTCTCAAATGCCTAGGCAGATTGTCAAATTTTGACAGTCTACAAAATTTTGTGAATTTATGGTGAAGAGCTCACGATTTTTCACTATTTTTGGAAAAATGACTCATCAAACCTACGAACTCTGTTTCTCTTCCTCTTCAATTGCCTTTCGTATTTTTAAATTTTGAAATTCCACGCCATAACAGTTCGAGTGTTGTCAAATTTTCTTCGATTATAATGTTTATTTAAGAAGAATTGTGCATATTCTTACTTGAAATCTATAGATATTTTAAATTAAATTGCAAAGAAAATGGTCTGAACAATTTAAGGAAAAAAAAACATTTACAATTTTCCCGATAAATTTGGTTTTCATTGGAGAAAATATGGCAACGCCTGATAGCTCATACGGCGTTTTTCCTTATCACGGGAGTCCACGTGGGCGGACTTTCCAGGCGAGTCGGCGAATTTTCGGGAACGAATTAAAACGAAATCGATCGCGACGTCAGCTGAGAATAGTTGCCTCCTACGCGATTGACTCTCTGCGTGGGCCGCGGAACCCTCGACTATGCGGGTACTTCGAATGTTACTCATTACCCAGAAGAAGTAGTCACCTCCAGCTCTGACGGCATCGCGCCCACCTGAAACCGATAGCCGCAGAAATTCGTCAAATAGTCGCCGACAATTATTGAGATCGGTGACGCAGAAAGGAATGAACCCATTTAGCATTTATTTTTAGAAAACGAGGATTGAAGATTCATTTTCTCATTGAGTGGCGAATAATACTGCCGTGATAGCGAAGAGAGCAGCAAGTGCGAAAATGAAATTTTGAGAAAACAAGCTCACAAGCATCTGACTGGAAAATTTTATTGAATGAAGCCTGCTCCGTTCTTTGTCAAATTGCCACTAATCGTCCGAAAGACTCTTAGAAATCATTCGGATGATTTAAAGTCGACTGATTCTATTTTAATTACAGTCACGGCAATGTTAGCGCCTGCAAGACTACGTGAATACTTCACGCATTGCGCGTACTTCACGGTGCGCATTGTAAGTGCCTGCAAGACTGCATGGATACCTCACGCATTGCACGTACGCCACTGCGTTGCCGAGATAGCAAAGAGAGCAATAAGCGCTCCTTCTAAAACTGTCCCTGATCGTCCGAAAGACTCTTAGAAACCGTTAGGATGATTAAACATCGACTGATTTTATTTCAATTACATAAGAAGGGTATTATTCATTTTCATGCTGGGTTATTGTTAGGTAAGCCAGCCGTAAGTGCGATCTTCTGCAATGCTTTCGTGGTTGAGTTTTGGACACACAACAAACAAATCTACAGGTTGCCGGCCAGGTTGGCCTAGTGGATAGCGCGTCTGACTCTAGGTCAATAGGTCCCGGGTTCGAATCCCGGTGGTGGCGACAAATTTTCATGGAACTGACGAGTGGATCTGTAAGCAGAATTCGCTCGGCCTTAATCCGTGAAAAGTAAGCCTGAGCATGGATGTCTACCAAACTCCCTGATGTTTTCGGACAATAAATAGTGCCTATAGATGGCTGTACATTCCTAAAGGAATAGAAGCCACTAAACTCTCAATAAAAAAAAAAAAAAAAAAAAAAAAAAAAAAAAAAAAAAAAAAATCTACAGGTTAGAAATTGGCAGAAAAGAGCGGTATTTTACTTGAAAGCACTGATTTCATTGGCTCTTTAGAAGAATATTGTCACTTACTGCTTTCTTGCTTGAAGTGACGTAATTTTTGGCGCACTTACGGCTTTCTTATACGTCTCGTTTTGATACAATAAAGATGAATTTCGCTGTTTTAGCTATTCCAGTGATATCATCTAATAGAGTGTAGACGAACTTTGAAGGGAAGTCGATTTCGAAAATTTGACACATACTGCTCTCTTCGCTATCACGGCAGTGCTGCTCCTCTCATCGGCGAATCCACTGGGTTGGCAACATTGGTTCCTCTCCATTTAAACAGGCGGGAATATATCGATTCTTGGAGGGGCCGGTTCCTGCGACAAGAATCGATTATTCACTGGAAAGAAAACACATTGGATCTGGAGCCCAGACTCTTAAAAACATCGACAAGAATAAATACTCTTGATTCAATCAGATTTAAGCTTAAATCAAGAACCAAGCCTCTTAATTTGAGCGGATTTCCTTTTGATTTGAGCTAAAATCTGATTGAATCAAGAGTATTTTTTCTTGTCAATGTTTTCAAGAGTCTGGACTCTACATCCAATGTGTTTTTTTTTCCAGTGTTCAACACAGGTTCAAATGAGATTGATGTTGATGAATTTCGCTGTTTTAGCAATTACAGTGATTTCGTCTCACAGCGATTGGACGAATTTTGAAGGAACCTCGATTTCGAAAATTTGACACGAATTTTGAAGGAACCTCGATTTCGAAAATTTGACACTTGCTGCTCTCTTCGCTATTGCGGTAGTGTTGCCCCCCCCCCCCACCCACCCACCCAAGGGACCGGGGGGGGGGGGGGGGGGGGGTTGGATCCATCGCATCGCCTCGTTTCACACGCACTAGGCGGACGCGAATAATTTCGTCAACGATCCGGGCCGGAGGATTTCCAACCGCAGACGGCATGCGGTACCATTCGGCGAGGCGAGCCAATTATCCCCCCCCTCCCCCCTCGCCGAGCCGGAAGGGGGCAGGGGGTCCGCAGGGGGGTCAGGTCAGAAGACGCGAGGAGCGACCGACGCGTTTCACAACGGCGGGAGCAATGCGAAGCCCCCTGTTGTCGGGCGGTGTATTTTGGAATTTCAAAATTTTCGTTATCACCACGTACATAAGGACTGTTCAAAAAATACGTAACGCTTCAGGGGAGAGAGTAGAGCGTTAAAGGATAGAGACACGCTTCACAAAAGCGTAACGAGGGGGGCCATGCGGGTCAAAAATGCCGAAGAAGTGCGTGACGTAATTTAGGGACGGCCCCTTATCACCACGTACATAAGGACTGTTCAAAAAATACGTAACGCTTCAGGGGAGAGAGTAGAGCGTTAAAGGATAGAGACACGCTTCACAAAAGCGTTACGAGGGGGGCCATGCGGGTCGAAAATGCCGAAAAAGTGCGTGACGTAATTTAGGGACGGCCCCTTATCACCTCGTATGCATAAGGACTGTTAAAAAATACGTGACGCTTTAGGCGAGAGCGTTACACCATTTTGCTTTTCCGTTTTAAAGAATAGAGACACACTACACAAAAGCGTTACGAAGGGGGGAGGGGGGGGGGCACGCGGGTCAAAAATGCCGAAAAGGTGCGTTCCGTATTTTAGGGGCCACTACCCAGATAAGACAGGAATATTTAGCCAATATTTAAACAATATTGTTTTGGTATTTATGCAAACATTGGGCCAATATTGGTTAAATATTGAGCCAATGTTAAAAGTGTACACCATCTTTCCTTTTGGCATAAATACTGTGCCAATACTTTGGCTGAGAATACTGTGCCAGTACTTCAAAGGGAAAGTATTTGGATATCAATATTGAGACAATACTACACCAATATTGAATCAATTTAGGGGTTCGCAGCTAGGGGATGGTGGAAAAGGGTTAATTGTGGAAATAATTTTAGAAACCATGAAAAATAAAAATAATGAAACCACAGGGATATTATTGAATCGATTTTGCAGATTAGAAATTTTTCATCCACCTTGGGGATTGAACCCGGGACCTACCTAACACTAACCGACGACCCTACCGATTGAGCTTCACTAGACGATGTATTGTGGAGACTTAAAACCGGTATTTAACGTCGAGTTGGACGGGCAACTAGGATATTTTCCATCTGCCTGGATTTCTCCGTGTATTTATTTTACTTTTTACTTTACTATATTTTTTAAATTTATTTTATCGTTTTACTTTGTTTTATTTCCTTGCTGACTCTATTTTTTTCTTCACTCTATTTTTTATTTTTTTTTTTTCAAGCACTTCATTTTTTTTCTTTAATTATTTACTTCTTATTCCTTTACTTTGTTTTGTTTTACTGTAATTTATTTTAATACTTCATCATAATTTTTTTGACTTCAGTTAATTCTTTAAATTCATTCTATTCTTTAACCTCATTTAGTTTTTTCCCTTATACTTTATTTTTTTCTTCATCTCAGTTTTTTTACTTCATCTCCTTGCTCCCTCTAATGTTTTACTTCAGTTTAGTCTTTGACTTCATTTTATCATTAATTTGATTTACTTCATTTTATTTCTCTTCTTTTGTCTCTGTTATTCTATTATTTCCACCATTCTATTATTTTATTTATTTTTTTCTCTTTAAATTTTTCATCGACATTCTGAGATGCATTTTGCATTTGATTGCAGTTTGATGTCTTCCTCATAAAGACTATGCAGGTGCGATTGCCATAATCTCACAGCTGCACAGCTACTAAGTGCAAGTTCTACAGGAGACCAATAAGCACACGAGATCAAGAATTTCTTCTTCAGTCGAATTTAAATGTTTCATTTGAAATTTGAAAAATAAAAAATAAACAACCAGATGTGAATGAATGATAACATTCTCATTCAATGATAATATTCACAACAGTACATGAACTACAAACGAAACAAAAAAAGAAATAAACTGAGATCACGCGCAAATACATTGAAAATGACCTCAAGGAGGTGGAAATTCAACAATTTCTTGGGAGGCAAAAAATATATATTATATTATATTAAATTTGACAACAACTGCAATAACCTTTATGAATAATAAGGTTGAAAATAATGGATAATTGTTCAGAAAGAACACATTTGAGCTACGTCTTAAATCTAAGCCTTATTATGTTTAATACTTTTCGTTATGGGCAGGCATTTAGTATGATGACTTATACCGATTAGGATATCGAAAATATTTTAAAAATATTTTGAATAGCAGTATTATTGTTTAAAATATTTTCAAAATATTTTGAAAATACTTACTAATGCATTACTGTCTTTTAAAATGTTTTTAAAATATATGATAAATATTTTGAATATAAATATTATATGTACTGATATTTTAAAAATACTCTCACGATATAAATTTTTACAGTATCGAAATACAAATATTTTGAAAATATTTTTATGATGTTTTGGGTAAACATATTATTTTTAAAAATACTAAATGATGATTCTTTAAATATTTTCTAAAAAAATAATTTTGATTATAATATTATCAAAATATTGTCAGTATTGTGTAAATATTGCGACAGTACTGACAATATTTGCCCAATATTGTAAAAATATTATGTCTTATCTGGGTACTAAGGTACTAAAGTATTTTGAACATGAAGAAAGTCGCTGAACTTCGTCTTGGGCCGTCTCAAAAGCGAGAGTCAGAGTGTCTACTAAAACAGGCCGGCCAAAAATCAGTACTTTTACGATACTTTTTCAGTACATTCCCGAAAAATTCAGTACCCCCTCAACAGAAAAATTCAGTACTTATTCAGTACCTCCAATTGACGAAATTCGAAAAGTTTCAAAAATTTCAATTCCTCGCTCAAATTGCGACGAAAATGACAAAAATTCCGGATCTTCTTGCGGAATTTCCGTACTTTTTCGGTACTTCCGGAGCGCTCTTAAAAAATCAGTGATATACTGACTTGTAGACACCCTGGGAATGAACTTTAATGACTCTTTTTCTCAGTTCAAACTCGATGCGCACTTATGTATTGAACCATGACCATTACAACTCGGTCAAGTAAAGTTGAAAATAGAGAATATCAATTTAAAGCAAGCTCTGCGATAGACGCGTCGCGGCAACAGGCAACAGGGCGCAAAGATGACGAAAGCGAGTGCGATGATGCGTTCACCGCAAGACGTCTAAATCTGGACTAAGAGGCGGTCACGCAACGCTCTACTGTTCTTGTGATTTTCGTCTCAGAGCCTGCCACTGTGCGATGCCAACTCGCTACGCAAGCTCATGATCCAGAAGAGTAAACACCATCATACTGCTAGAGTACCTTTACAGGGAGAGTACGGACAACTCGAAAATTTTGAGGTTAGGTTTAATCAGGTCATGTAGCTCTTAGAGCCCAAAAGGGGAGCCAACCTATGAACTCGTATTATCCAGTGGTACTAATTTTCTCATTTGAACTATTTACATTGATCAAAAATTATAAAAGCACGTAAAAAACTTTGATTTCGTAGAAATTATCTAATTTTCTAAGTTTTAATCCTTAACGATGCTTGTTTGTAATGCGCTGTCGGCCAAATTGAGTGATCTTCCAAATGCATAGGTTGGCAGCGGCACTTTTCTGGTGATTTTCGTTTTTCACGTTGTCGCCCTTTTGGGCCCTAAGAGCTAAATAAACCGAGTTGTCCATACTCTCCCCAGAGAGGTACTCTACATACTGCCGTGCTAAGGAAAAACGCCGTATGAACCTTAAGGCGTTGCCAGATTTCTTGTGGTAAAACACGAATTTTTAGCTCAAGAATGACAAAAAATGAGCAAATTTCCGGACCCTCTTCTCGCGGACTTGCCGCACTTTTTCGGTACTTTCGGACTAGCCTTAAAAAATCAGTACTATTTCCGGACTTTCTGGACTTGTAGACACCCTGAAGATCAAAATCAAAATTTTCGGTTTTCGTTAGAACTTCAAAGTCCAATCTCTTCCATCCCACAGGTGGGTTCCACTGTGCGGCGGTAGCTAATTAGCGGATGCTGAGATTGAGAATGCGGTCTAAAAATATCACTGACTTACGAGCCGAGCCGCTGCAGGAAATTTTGAAACTGAACCAATTATCTCACCTGGAACACACGAAAAACAGACAGATTAGTAGATGCAGATCGCATGCAACCGGAGGGAACATCCACGCGAGATTCCTCTTGCGAAGATGCCGAATTTTCTGCCCGTTCGACAACTTGAAGAACTCCGGTGACTACGGACAGGGTGCTCAACGAGTCACGCACTAATATTAATACTACGGCTGTTTTGAGGCTCTTCTTTCGCCTATAGTCAAAGGCAATGTGGTAACCTTCCGGCCAAAGTATCACGCGCGCCACGCGACGTTTAAATATTATCTTTTTATCGCCATTTTATCTTTTTACAGAGAAATTATTCAACGAGGCTGTCCGAAAATTTCACCGAATTTTCGTGGTGCTGCCAATAAAATTTAGTAAAATTTTCAGGCAGATTCAACCAAAAATTACTCTGTGAAAAAATTAATTGGCGGTGAAATTTTTTAAACGTCGCATGGCGCTTGTGGTACATTGGCTGGAAAGTGACGATATTGTGTCTCAGACGACGGTATCGAAGGAAAACCTTACAAATTATTTTAACTGAATTATATTCTACAATAAGGAACTACTAGTATTGAATCGTTCTTAAAATTTTACATCGTATACAATTCCGACGTTTACAATAAATTAATAACAGGAAGCAGTATGGAAGCAAATCAATACATTCTTATAGTCTGTCCGAGATGGGAAGGTCCGTGGAAAGTCGGAATTAATTGCACTATGTAGAAACAAGGTAGCGTTCGAGCCATTGTAAGAGATGAAGACACTGAACCAACCCTGTGTCGTGGCGCACCGCACAGAGGGCTGACTCCTTATGAGTCGCTTGCCGCATCGCGCAGCTCGGCGCCTAGCACAGGAATTTGCGGCTCCAGGTTCATATCCCGGGAAAAACCGCCGCTCCGAGGCCCATAGCCTCCTGTGCGGTGGCTGCGGCGTGCGCGAAACATCGATAAGTGACAGTTGACGAGGGTCGAGACACCCCCACCCTGCAAAATAGTGCTAATTATTCCGACTTTCCACGGACCTTCCCATCTCGGACAGACTATACATGACAGTTTCATTTAATCATATTTTTATTTATTTTATTGAAAGGACACATCAATCAGTGGCGTGGCGTGCTTTGCCACATCGATTGATGTGCCATTTAAACACATGGAAAAGGATCGACAAACAGGGTGTTCGTTAGAACATTTTAATTATGATTCTTTGCCAAAACTTCAAATGAGTCACTCACGCATCGCCACTGACAGAAAGTGCTCAATCTTACATATTTTTCTTGGAAAATTTAAGAATGTGTACAGTTTTGGTATCATTTCAGTTACTAATCGTTCTAACACATTCCTAATTCTTTCAACCTCATTTTTCGCTCAAAAACTTCATTTTTGTACAACATACTGCTCGCTTCGCTGGCGCAGGAAAGTGGTGCGTGACTTACGAAACCTGCTGTACGTTTACGGCTACATAAGCAGCAACCGTGCGGAAAAGGTACGTTTAATTTAAACGCCAACGGAGCGTACTCATGCCACCCACGCCCGTAAAAGGAAAGCCGTGGAAATGCGGAATCTAAAGGAAAATTCCGCCCGAGGAGCGGATAGAGACACTTCCCGAGCCCGAAAGAACGATTCGTGGTGTATGTCGTACCACACCGTCATACTGCCGTGCTACGGAAGAACGCCGTATGAGCCTTCAGAAGTTGCCAAGTTTCCTTCGATAAAGACCGAAATTACTGGGAAAATTGTGAATATTATTTTCTCAGAATTTCAGACAATTTTAAGCACAATTTAATCTAAAATATCCGAAAATTTCAAGGAAAAATATGCTAACGAACCTGCGTGATTGCGACCTACTAAAAATTCGATTAAGAATTCGGACGAATTTTTATCAGTGAGAGTGAAGTGGTGGAATCGCTTTTTAATGCTCCATTAATAACATAACCTCGATATCAGCGAAAAGAACTCTTTTCGGAAACGATTTTCAAAGAACCGGATAATAACCGAAAGTGGTTCTAATCAGATTAGATTAAGGTTAACCATTAGAATTTTCGATCACTGCGAGGATAAGGCGAAACTCTGAGGTCGTATACTGCCATGCTCAGGAAAAACGCTTTATGAGCCCTCGGGCGTTGCCAAATCTTCTTCGAAAAATCGTGGATTTTCGGGAAAATTCCTTAATATTTCTATTCCAATTTTACGGAGGATTTTGTTCGTAATTTGATTTAAAAAATCTAAAATTATCGAGGAAATATATTCATTACTTTCTTTGAAAATAAATATTTTCCGAGAGGAAATTTGGCAACATTCGAATGTTCATACGGTATTTTTACTTAGGACGGCAGCATACGATAAGGTGATTCAATGGACGCCATATTTTGTGTCGGAACGGCATGTGATACATCGCATCAATTGGTTCCATTTTTTCAGCTACTCGTCATTTTTCTCCAATTTTGAGATCGCAATTCTGTTGTCAGGAGACTAAAGCACTCACTTACCAATTTTATCAAAGAAATTCAACGTAGTAAAGGCGTGGTTTTTTCAGAGAGAAAACATCGCATTCGATACTGATATCGAAACTGCACTCGAATGCGATATTTTCTCTCTAAAAAAACCACGCCTTTATTACGTTTAATTTCTTAGTTAAAATTGGTAAGAGAGTGCTTTAGTCTCCTGACAGCAGAATTGCGATCTCAAAATTGGAGAAAAATGACGAGTAGCTGAAAAAATGGAACCAATTGATGCGATATATCACATGCTGTTCTGACACAAAATATGGCGTCCATGGATCGAATCACCTTAAAGTCTTTTCGGTGAGCGAACGTGCTCCTTGGCACGTAAGAGGCACGAGCAAGGCGCCCCCGGCGGGAATCGAGCCGCGAAAAAACATTCGCTTGCATTACTTTGAGGCCGTTGAGTTGGGATTTTTTTCCGACCGAAAGAAATGATCGCAGCGCTGAGGTCTCGAGCATCCAACCCGACAGTCAACGGTAACAACCAAACCGATCATCAGAGATCATATCCGATCGCCGCCAAAAGACGGTCGCGCCGGCAAAAAAGGCGCATTTCGTCTCGCCCGCCGGAAATTCGTCGTTTTCTTAACGAAAGGACGTAAATACATTTCAATGTTGCACTGGGAAAAAAACACATTGGATCTAGAGTCCAGACTCTTAAAAACATCGACAAGAAAAATTGCTCTTGATTCAATCAGAATCTAGCTTAAATCAAGAACCAAGCCTCTTAATTTAAGCGGATTTCGTTTTGATCCTAGCAAAAATCCGATTGAATCAAGATTATTTTTTCTTGTCAATGTTTTCAAGACTCTGGACTCTAGATCCAATGTGTTTTTTCTTTTTTCCAGTGTGCCAGGATACTACCTGACGTGATAAAGAAGAGAGCTGTATGAGCCCTAAGGTATTACCATACGTACTTCAGGAATAAATATTTTTAGAGGAAATTTGGCAAAATTTTAATGCTTATACTGCGTTCTTCCTAGGCACAGCAGCGAATCATTCGAGGTGTCCGGGCGATATTGACTCCGGCCCAGAATTTCACTCCAAAATTATTAACGCGAGATTGCCGCAGAAGTTGGGAGATGAAATTCTCTCACATTTCCCTGTCCCGAAAAAATTCCCCGTCGATTCCCGGAACTCCCAATTTCCAGTGCGCTGGGCCCTCTGCGTTAATCTTGACGCGGGGGTTGAATCAGCGGCTCTTTAATTCGACAAATCTGATCGGAACATGTTTAATTCTGTCACGGATTGGATGGTGTGGGATGGGAGGGGGGAGGGGGGCCTTTGTGGCTGCGACTGACGATTGGCAATCAGCGAATCAGTCACGATCTTGGTCGGGGTCGAGCGGGGAGAAAGGTCACAAAGGCCGAGGAAAAGAAGAGTGAAAAGGTCGTCGTCGTCCACGTCGAGGCCCCAATCCAATCCCCGGGTAGCAGTGGGCACGGATTCTCGGATTCCGGTGAAGAAAAGGCCCGAAATCCGAGCCATGGTTGCCGGATTGCCCGTTTAAATTCCTCAAACAGGGTGTCTACTTTAAAAGACTGGCCAAAAATCAGTACTTTTGCAGTACTTTTTCAGAACATTCCCAAGAAATTCAGTACCTTCTTAACGGAAAAATTCGGTACTTTTTCAGTACCTCCAATTGACGTAATTCGAGGAATTTCAAAGATTTGAATTTCTCGCTTACAATACGACAAAAATGACAAAAAAATGAAAAAAATTCCGGACCTTCTTGCGGAATTTTCGCCTTTTCTAAGTACTTCCAGACCGCCCTTAAAAAATCAGTACTATTTCCGGACTTTCCGGACATGTAGACACCCTGGAACTAAAATCTGATATTGGATAGGGTGTCTAGTTTGTTTTCATTTCGGGAGATCCTGATTTTTCCTGATTTTTGACTGCTAAATCCTGATTTCTTAATTTTTCCAAATCCTGATTTCTTGCGGAGAAATGTAATGTAACTTCACCAAAATAGCTCGATCAAAATATACGACCTTCGAAATCTACCCTCCCCTCATAACACAATGATGCTTAAAAGATGTTTATGAAATATCTTTAAACATGATAAAACGTTTCAAAGGCATCATTTCTTTAAACGAAGAGATATATGAAAAATCTCAAAAACGATTCCTGGACGTCAAAGGGACAAGTTACTACGAAATGTGAGCGTTTTTAAAGTTTTTTGAAGTCACTTTTCAATTATTTTAAAAGAAACATATACAACACTTGAACAGTCATTTGATAGAAGTAAAACAGGTATGGACACGATACAACTAGCCTCTGATTGGCTTATCCGACTCGTGCATCCGACGGTACGTTTCCTCGTTTTGGGAGAGATGAAAAGAAAATACTACAAAATATTCGGAGGTGTCGCAAAATTGTCTTCACTTTCTCCTCATCGAAAATGAAAGGCTTTTCGGTCACTGTGGCAATCTTGAGTTAAGCCCGTTTACGCCCCCAAAATCCGATCTCCGAGACAAGAAAGGGGATGCTCCTTCGAGGTTGCCAAAAGTGCTAAAAACCACAAACTTCACAGTTATTTGAGGGGTGAAAGCTGGAATATTCGTAAATTATCGGCAACGCTAGATTCCGGGTCCACCGGGGTGTAAACGGGCCGCGTTATTTTGTGAGCCGAGTTTGTGACACGTGATTTAACACAAGACCAATGCACTCATCACTCCACAAACACGCATAATACACGCTCTAGCATGATTGCCGGGTCGGGCACAGGAGAGCAACAACTCCTTGCTTAGGAAAAAATGAAGACGGAGAAAGATAAGTAAAATCCAAAGGAACGTATTCCAATAAAATACTCGTACGTCTGTACCATACCATGTAACAACATCAAATATCAATAATATTGGATGTATTATTAATAGTGCTTTTATTAGTACTAATAGTGCTTTTATTATTACTAATAGTGTACCAATAGTATTATAAATAGTATACCACATGGGTGCAAAAAATTCCCGATCGGAAAAGCCCCAAAAATGTGGGAGGAGGGAACATTTTGACTTTGAGGGGCCAAAAGTCGAAAATCAAAAGGAAAACAGAAGAAAAACGTCATCTCTTTTTAGATTGGTGAGAAATTTTGTAGAAAACTGATGAGAAAAATGAGGAAAGCCGGCTGGTGGGCGCGTGAGAATGAAAACACGCCAACTCGAAAAAATGAAAATAATCAAGACACACGCAAAACTGCACAGCGATTGAAGAAGTTGGTAGTTAGTACAAGAAAAAGATTTTTGGTGCCGAAAGGCAAGTACTTAATGACACTTTAAAGGTCTATTTTGGAGCATATGAGTTTACTCCACTTACCTTTCCGAAAACTGACTCTCTTCAATAAAAATTGAGCATTTTTGAGTCACCGAGTTGGTGTGTTTTCGTTCTTAATGATTCAATTACCCTACAGGTGATTTATCTCAGAGTATTTTTCTTCTTTCTCATCTTGTTACGGTCTGCGCCAAAGGGGTGAGGGGTATGCCTTTTTTGTCTTTCTTTTTTTCTTAAATTAGTTTCAAGATATACAACATTTTGAAAATTTGAATTTCAAGCTCAACTTTAGACAAAAATGACAAAAAAGTGAGAAAAATTTCCGGACCTCTTGCGGAATTTCCGCACTTTTCCGATACTTCCGGACCCCCTTTAAAAATCAGTACTATTTCCGGACTTTCCGGAAACTCCAGACTTCTGGACACCCTGGTTACTTAATATAAAAAAAATTCAAAAAATCTTAAAAAAAAGGTCTAACGGCAACAGTGCACACACACGAAAGCAAATGAACACAGATGCATCGACGGAGATGCACCGCCGCGCCGACTCCGCGCACACAAGAACCGCCTACTACAATGGGCCACTTACAAAAAAAGAAAAAAAAAGAAGAAAATCCCCGAGAAAGAAGAAGAAGGGGGAGAAGATAGATACCCTTGTCGGGCGCGCTTCGAGGCCCGAAAGAGGCCCTCTCTTCCTGTTTCGGGATCGGGACTCGGGCTGGGACTCATTTCGTCTGAGCTCCAGATCACCCTCCGCCTCCACCCCTGGCGCACAGTGGAAGAGGTTGGACATGAAATTGGCTAAAGGATGGGTAACGTTGCATGGTGTCAACGATCATGATGTCATCAAACCTAAAATCTGATCGTGGAGTCAACAATCGTTGACGTCGTGCTCAGGCAGTAAAACGCAAAAATGGGCCCTGATCATGGTGTCAACGATCACGGTGTCAACAAACAAAAAAATATCTTCCTTATAAGTAAAATTAAAAAGTTGAGTGCACAGGAGAGGTCTGAGTCACGTATGGTTGGTTAGATTAGATTAGAACACAGGAAAAACAAGACTTGAAAGTTGAAAGATGTTATAAGGGGAAGTTTTAAGTTTTGTTGACGTCGTGATCGTTGACACCGTAATCATCTTTCATAAGAGTCAGAATTTGTTTATTTTTGGATGATCATGGAGTCTACAAAAACTTAGAGAAACTGTTTGTTGACACCGTAATCGTTGACACCATGCTACGTGATCGAAGGATATGTGTCCCATTAAGGAGGGTATTTTGGCCCTAACTTTGGTCAACAATTGAAACAGCTTAGAAAAATGTCACGTATGGTCAAATCGACTCTTAATCATCTACCCTGTGAGAACTTGTCCTTATTTGAGGTGTTTTTGAAAGGTTTTTGCCTGATTTACTAGCGCAAAGTAGTGAAGTTTTGCAGTTTTCTCGAATAATTGCTCATTTTCGGTCCTGAAATAGATTGTTTATGTATGAGCACAAGCGACTACCACTTTCTCCTTTAAATATGTTGCGATGGGTGTACTAAAGATTAACATATTCGAATATGAAAGTGGTAGTCGCATGTGTTCATACATAAACAATCTAATTCAGGACCGAAAATGAGCGCAATTATTCGAGAAAACTGCGAAACTTCACTACTTGGCGCTGGTAAATCAGGGAAAAACCTTTCAAAAACACCTCAAATAAGGACAAGTTCTCAGAGGGTAGATGATTAAGAGTCGATTTGACCACACACGACATTATTCTCAGCTGTTTCAATTTTCGACCGAGGTTAGGGCAAAAATACCCTCCTTTATGGGACACATCCTTTCCAATTTTGATGTAAATTTCGTCACAAATTCAATTTCAAGGAGTGTTTCTGAGAGAAAATTCCACGAAAAAATCAATGGAACCACCTTCAAACTATCTCGTTTTGTAGTTCCAAAAATAAAAGCTATTAAAGTTTCGAGATTTTGTCCGAAATCTCCTATTGACTCGGTCCAGTGAGCGGCGGCCGTCTTCCCACTTATCCGTTTGGCTCAAAGCCCTCTATTTCGAAATCCTAGTTGCTGTCACCCGAAATATACTTGGAGGAGCAAACTATCCTATAATAAATGAAGAGTGGGAATTCGAAACCTAAAAGGCGCCATCGAGTATAGCTAACATACTAAAAATACTTCTAGAATTTAAGGAGACTTCAAGGACCTAAGACTAAGAATGCTCCCAAAAGAAGAAGTCTAAAAATTACGGGTTAAAAGCCCCTGTTTAATCTTTTCCTCGCACTTGTCTTGCATGCCAAAAAAATTGGCCTCCGGCCAATTTATGCGCGGCGCTTCGCGCCGCGTACCGGCGCTACGCGCCGGCATTTGGGGGGCTTCGCCCCCCCATCCGCTTAGCGGATTGGTGCGGGGACCGCACGGGACTTTCTCGCTCGAGCCGGCGCTTCGCGCCGGCATAGACACTTTTACTGGAATATTTAGAAAAATACTGCCAATTTTACAAAATCATAAAGTTTGATTGGAATTTTGATCACAGGATAATAGTTATGAAATTTTTATTCAAACCATTGAACTTCATTGTAAATGTCTTCGCGATATGTGGTGAATTCATATATTCGGACTCGACTTGTTGATTTTATGAGGCATCTTCAATTAAATATGTAATTGATTAACTAAGTCTCCTGTCAAAGATGGCGATCCGTAAAAATCTTAGCTTTTCTACGATTCATTAGGATCCATTAGATTCATTGACATCATACTTCAGATACGATTTTATATTATAATCTCTCCTTAAGCACGGTCAAAAGCCATCAAATATCTACTTGAATGGGTAGAATGACTATTCGATGTTCAAATAGTCTTAAAACTAAACGGTTTTCGCTTAGCATCTCCCAAATTTTAAATTTGGCGGGCGAATCTACCTGCTGGAAGGTTCACGACACGCCCGCCAGGAGCGCCATCTCCTTACCGCGTATCCCCGTAACTTAAAGCGAAAACAATAGAGAGCGCCATCGACAAACGTCAACCAGAGACAAGTCAACAAACGTCACGTTATAACTATTATAACCTCCTTCATTAACAAGCATTAAATCAGTTATATTTGTGCCGAATTATTACATTATATTTGTGCTTAGTACCTCGTAAAAAGGAACCGCAAAAGATGGAATCTGCCGGGATTCTAAATTCATTAACAACAAACATATTAGTTTTTAATAAAGATCTAAGTGTCAGTTCTTGGCGTTAGCTTGATGATTCATAGTACCTTTGTAATGTGAGTATGTATCTAATTAGTTGTCTAATTTTGCTTTGTGATTACCTACGGAGTAATTTTGGAAATAGTATATGATGCATTATATAATGCATTTGAATTCCTAGGTTTCACCTGACTCAAAGCGTTTGCTGCTATTATCTAGAAGCGCTCCGACTCATTTATCAGAGAATTGAGCGTTTCCTATCGGCCCCTCTGCAATTATGAGATTAGTCCATGAATCCTTTAGGAACTTAAATTAATGACTCAGATGGTGCTTTTGAGCCAACTTTCAAAGAATTAAAGGCATTTTTTCAAAATCTACAGTCCATGAGCTCTCCGTGTGACCGAAGTGCTCTCCTCGCTATATGACGCGTAACCCTTCAATTTTTAGTTTAGTCCAAAGACCTCGTAGGAACTTAAATTAATGAACCAGGTGGTGCTCTTATGCCAACTTTTGAAGAATTGAAGGCATTTTTTTTTATTTTTTTTATTTTTTTAAAATTTATAGTCCTTGAAAATGAGCTGTTTCGCGGAGCAAAGTGCCTACTTTTGGGCCTCGTAATCTCTTGAATTTTGAGTTTAGTCCAAAGATCTTTTTGGAACTTAAATTAATGACCCAGGTGATGTGCTTGATGCCCATTGTTAAAGAATTAAAGACATTTTTCAAAATTTACAGTCTTTCAAAATGAGCTTTCCGTGTGATTTTGCTAAAAATGGACAATTGAGCGTAGCCCCCCCAAATTTTAGCGTACCTCAAAATCGTTGGACGTGCATAAGGAGACCATAGATAT
This sequence comes from Bemisia tabaci, assembly GCF_918797505.1. NCBI lineage: Eukaryota > Metazoa > Arthropoda > Insecta > Hemiptera > Aleyrodidae > Bemisia > Bemisia tabaci. The sequence continues at coordinate 10,929,988 of NC_092801.1, read as the reverse complement.
GGTGTCCTGTGCCAATTTTGAATGAAATCGAACAGATAGATTCTGAGATATCGCTGTAGACAGATTTGGGGGACGCCACACGGACGGACACACATTTTTTCAAGTATGGTTATTTTTACTCCTGGGACCTTAAAACGTCTAGAAATGATGAAATTTCAACTTTTTTTTTTTTTTTTTTTTTGGAGGATGACAATACTTCCTCTCTACCCTATGGGAGCGAGAAAGTAAAAATCTTTGTTCCGCGATGAGTTTGACAAATTACTACAATGGACGAGTTTAGATCTTTTCAGACCTGGAAAAACCACAAAAAAGTGAAGACGTCGGTGGTGAAAACCTCAGAAAGGATCGACTATAAGAAAAAATAAGGAAAAACCTTAAACCGTAGTACTTAATTGCATCGGCATATGCGGAAACGTCCGATGACCGATACAGTGTTCCATAATTTGAGTGGACGATTTCGTTGTAATTTACAGGCGCAAGATGATTCAGGACGTTAAGTTTAGTTCTCGGACGACTAAGAAGGAAATCGAGCTTTTCGAAACCAGAGAGACCCGATACTTGATTCATAGAAAATCACAATAGGCAGAGTGGCGGAAGTTGCGTAAGATTTTTGGCAGGAAATGTGTCGAAAAAATTGAACGGATTTCGACTTATGTAATTCCTGGCAAGCAGTGCCATGCTAAGGAAGAACGCCGTATGAGCATTCGAGAGTGGCCAAAATTCCCATTATAAAACATGTATTTTTGAAGACATTCATGCACATTTTTCGTTGAAGTTTTTCAATATTTAAGATTGAATTGCATACAAAATAGTCAGAAAATTGCGGGAAAATATATTCAGAATTTTCCTAGTAAATTCAGTTTTTACGGAAGGCAACTTGGGAACGTCTAAAGGCTCATACGGCGTTCTTTCATAGCACGGCAGAGCAAGCACTGGATTTGAAAACGGAGGAAAACTTTGCAAATCCCGAACGAGGAGGAAATCGCTCGTTGCGCAAGTGTAGCTAGCGTTTAAAACGGGAAAAATTGTAAATGAGTCGAGGGATTTAGGCACGCCACAGTGTTCGTTCTTCGGTGACCTTCGACGCAATATTTAAGGCAGCGTGCATCATCGCAGATTCTCATCAGTAAGATCGATCAGGTGGCTTAAATTATACCAATTTGGTTGACTTATGGAGCGAGGGAAAAACTGAGAACGAGAGGGAATATGGAAAATACAGGAAAACTAGGCGCGAGGCGTCAGATGAAACATATCCATAATGATTGGGTGTTTACAAGCTCAAGTAAGATCACTGAAGAATTTACATTACCAAGTTTTAGAATCAATTAGTAAGTTTCCCTCAAAATGCATGTTCTATGTTAGGATATTTGCATGTTTTGCCTCCGAAATTGCCCCACTTAGAAAGATTGGGGATTTCTCCTCATTCGGAATATCTAAATTATCGATAAGGCGATAGTTTAAAGGTGCTCTTTTTTTCAATTTATTTGGCTTCTATTCCTGTTCGTTTAGTAACTTCAACAGCCATCTACAGGCATGAGTTTCAACATTGAGATTATTTTATTGTCGTAATTTCGGCACATCCATGCTACGGGTTTCAAATTCAGGGATTAAAGTCGAGTGGAATCTGTTTCTGCAGATCCACTCGTCAGTTCCATGAAAATGTGTTGCTACCACCGGGATTCGAACCCTGAACCTATTCCGCCGTGCTAAGGAAGAACGCCGTTTGAGGCTTGAAGCGTTGCCAAGTTTCCTCCGATAAAAACCGAAATTACTGGGAAAATTGCGTACATTATTTTTCGAAATTTACGGACAATTTTGTACGCAATTTAATCTGAAATATCCGAGGATTTCAAAGAAAAATGTGCATGAATGTCGTCAAAAATACATGTTTTATCAACGGAAATTTGGCAACTCTCGGATGTTCATACGGCGTTTTTCCTTAGCAAGGCACACTGGAAAAAAAACACATTGGATCTGGAGTCCAGACTCTTGAAAACATTGACATGAAAAATACTCTTGATTCCATCAGATTTTTGCTTAAATTAAAAGGAAATCCGCTCAAATTAAGAGGCTTGGTTCTTGATTTAAGCAAAAATCCGATGGAATCAAGCGTATTCTTCTTGTCGATGTTTTTAATAGTCTGGACTCTAGATACAATGTGTTTTTTGTTCCAATGCAGTACAGGTGCTCTCGAAAATGAGGCTGCTGCCTTTGGAAATTTGGCAACGTCTGCTGGCTCATACGGTTTTCTTCGTTAATAAGACGGGAGTGCGGATGAGCAACACCCACTTTCCCTCCGGTCCCGCTGGGACCCTACCCTCCTTCCTCCACGAAGGGGGGGGGGGAGCTAAAAACGCGAAGCGGGATTCCGGCCCGGTTCGGAGAAGAATGGATTCCGAGCGGGCGAACCACAATATCGCTGCAGGTAGACACAGGTGCGCCCGGGCCGCGGGCCGAGTCCGAAGGAGAAATGATCCCGGATTGTAAAAATCCCCCGAAAAAAGTCCCGGAGCTCACAAAAGAGCCACCGCGGACCGTGGACCACGCGTTGCCGGACCTGCCGCCCGCCGTCCCCAAGTCCAGCACAGATCCTGACGTCATCGGAAGACCTCTAACCCGGCGAATAGAGTACACAGAGAGACAACTAAACACAAAAGTTTGGCTGAAACGGGAAGTAAAACACAAAATAACCCAAGCCTCCGATCGACTCTATGGGTTTCCCGGTCTCTCCATACACTGGAAAAAAAGGAATCTTAAATTTGCCGCCACGAAGTATTTCTTCTTAAATCAAGAATTTTGCTGGTTAATATAAACTACTTTTTTGCGTAACCCGAGCAATTTTTTTCTTGAATCAAGAAAAAGTCAGCTTAAAGCAAGATAAAGAAAATTCTTGGCGGCAAATTCAAGAATTATCATGCTTGATCCAAGCTACTTTTTTTTTCGGTGTAGTTTTCTGCGCAACTTCCGTGCCAACCTTCCGCAATCCGTCAGGGTGTCAAGTTTTTTCAGTGCTCCTAAGTATTCCATGTCCGTCGAGAGTTCGGGATTCGTAACTTTTTTGTTCCCATTTCTCCGACTACATGACCGTCAAAAGTTCCAGGATTCCTTTTAGATTTTTTCAAAAGTTCCGTGAAAGTTCCAGAAAATGTTAAAGATCTGGAACATTTCAGGGATATTGAAATTACCGGGAAAATTTCGAGAAAATCTCAAAAGTTCCGGAAAATGGGAGCACCGAATTTTTTTTCATTTTGCGAAATCCTGATTTTTCCTAATTTTTGACTGCTGAATCCTGATATCATAATTTTTCCAAATCCTGATCGAATCCTGGTTTTTTGCGGAGGCGAATGTAACTTCACAAAACGAAAATAGCTCGATTAAAAAATCCGATCGGACGGCCAACTTCTCTCAAATCCTGATTTTCCGACCGACGTTTTCCTCAAATCCTGACGAAATCGGGATTAAATCCTAATTGACCTCTACTCCTGATAGAATTGGGAAAATTCTGATGCTAGACAAACCCGTGCTATTTCAGTGTATCCGTACTTTTCCCTTACAGTAGACATCCTGTTGGAGGAAACATACACACAGCTTCCCCCAAAAAATTGAATGTATCGGAGGAAATTTGGCAATCGTTAAATGGACAACCGGTGCTTTTTCTTCCATAGCACACGCAGCAGTCTTTCGCCTACCGATCTCGCTAGCAACCAACTGATTTAGTGTGCGGGCAATGCGTTGAAGGGATGTTTCCGTACACGACAAAAAGATCCACAAATCAAGCGCCAATATAAGAATTGGGTGGGTGGAGCTGGAGGCCGAAATTACTTTGTGACGTCACTAGCGGAAACCTCCCTTGACTTTTCTTCGTGAGTTTTACGGGTTAGGGTGCCTCCATTGACAAATACTGCCGTGCGAAGGAAAAACGCCGCATGACCTGCCAGGCGTTGTCAAATTTCCTTTTTACAAATCACGAATTTTCGGGAATGTTAAAGAGTAATTATCTTCCGATTTGTCGGAGGCTTTCGTTCGAAATTTGGACCACATTTTGCAGTCAGGAACTAAAATCTCTAGCTCATTGTAGATACAACAAATGTACCATTATAGTTTCTTTAGCAGATAGGTATCTTTATGTACGAGCCAGGAATTGTAGTTCCTTGTTGCAAAATGCAGTTCATTTGAACTAAAATGTTTGAGAATTTCGCTGAATATTATTCATAATTTTCTCCGAAAATGAATATGTTCTGATGGGAAATTTGGTAACGCCTTCGGCACATCTACTATTGAACCTACGGAAAAGGATCGATAAACAGGGTGTTCGCAACGAACACCTTAATAATCGATTCTTTACCATGGCTTCAAATGGGGAAATATCGATACTTAATCGATCATTCGCGCTTCGCCACTGGTCGCGTCCGCAATGACGTCATCAAATGCCGCGTAAAATGGCGTAAGAGGTGCACTGAGAAGTACTGAACGCCCCTTACGACTAATCTCCAGATGGAAACTTACTGTCTTAACGAGCATCAGTTAAAGTAATATGAGTGTCTTTTTTTCCTCTATTAGTTACGAAAATAGCCACCAGCCGGACCTGAAGTAGAAAGAGCCGATCGGATCAGCTCTCTGGAAATTCCACACGGACAAGTTTCAGAAACTTACAGTTCTCACTGACATTTTACACTATCTTGAGCTTGCCAAATTGCCAGCAAACCCTCCCCATATCTTGAATTCAATTCAGATGTGAGAGCCAAAGTTTTTCGGATGTGAGAACCGAAGTTCTTCGGATGTGAAAACCAAAGTACTTCAGATGTAAGAACTGAAATTTCAGATGTGTGGTCCAAACCTCAGCAGGTGGACCTTAAGTGTTCGGATGCTCGATCCGAAAACTTCAGAGATCCATATGACCTAAACCTTGGGTCCCACGTACGAAGTTTTATCTCCGTGTAGACTTTGAAAAACATTGACAAGAAAAAATACTCTTGATTCAATCGGACTTTTTGCTTGAATGAAAAGGAAATCCGCCTGAATCAAGAGGCTCGGCTCTTCAATTCAAGGAAAAATCGGATTGAATCAAGAGCATTTTCTCTTGTCAATGTTATTAAGAGTCTGGACTCTAAATCCAAGCTACATTTTCTCCAGAGTGAGGATCCGACAACGCGGCGCGTGGACCAGGCGTGTTCACGCACCAACTTTGTAGCATTCGAGCGTAGGCGTGAAAATAAGCGGCTAGCGGTCATTTGGTTATCTAACCCAGATGACGACCCGGCCGACATCGGCGTCAACTTTAATTCGCTTGTCCTTATTCGTGTCTCGTGATAGCCAAGCTCCTCGTGAGCCTGAGTTATGACCCGAAAATTAAAATGAGCTACCGATTAGACGGATGTGCCGACTCAAATTCGTCGTCCCCGCGACGAAAGAGCGTAACTACATCAGGACATTGCAATATTTCCACTGACAAATTGTGTATTTACTGGGAAATTTTTCGGAATTTCTGACTAAAAATTGGGATGATGTATCTTCTGATCACACCGCACGGAAAAATCGGAAAACATTTAGACGGACATCGTACATGCCTATCCTCGTAATCAACGGACTTGTCAAAGACAATCTTGCAACTTTGGAATGGACTTACGTTCTTTCGCAGACGACAACGAATTAATGCGAGGAAAGCAAGAGGAGCACTGCGATGTATCATTTCGGTGATTTCCTGCTGGAGGAGAGACCTTTGTTTGAAATTGATTCTCAGAATTGAGTCGTTTTTTTTTTTTCAGGGACTTTGCTGAAACTGTGCAGTGCCGCTCACCATTGTGCAACTTTGTACTTCGTAAGCAAGGTTATTAGAGAATTTTGAAAATTAAATTCGCTGACATGTTCTTGGTTTCCCTGACAAATTTTGGTGAAATTTCCGGACAATGGAGAATTTGCAAGGGTCTGAAATTTGATATTTTTCGTGTTTAAGTGGAATCTACTGAGGGAACTGAACACGAAAATACCCTTAGTTCATAAATTGAGCATTTATTAGAGGAGATACGACGAAATAACCGATTCTGCTAAATTACATGTGTTTAAACGGAAAATGACGCTCGATGACGTCATAAGGCGGCACATTTTCTCTAATCATTTTTCTCTAATTTCCCAGTCAGAAAAAAATTACGAAATATACTGCGAACTCAGTTCATTACGCACTTTCAGATGAGGCAATACAATTTTTGTGTGAAAATTCTCCATTGGACAAATACCTGATTTTTAAAGAGACACTAGTTAAAAACAGTTTTCAGGCAAAATTTTTTGCCCGAACGTCACACTGGGAAAAAAAACCACATTGATTTTAGAGTCCAGACTCTTAAAAACATCGACAAGAAAAAATACTCTTGATTCAATCGGATTTTTCCTCAAATCAAGAACCAAGCCTCTTAATTTGAGCGGATTTCCTTTTGATTTCAGCTTAAATCTGATTGAATCAAGGGTCCTTTTTCTTGTTAATGTTTTCAAGAGTCTGGACTCCAGATCCAATGTGTTTTTTTTTTCCAGTGTGCTTTCCGCAAATGGTGCTCCGATTAATAAGGTTCTGAGCTGCGATTTGGCAACGCTTGAATGAGTCACCAGCGGATTATCCTGCGAGTCCTCGATCCATTACGATTCACGAAATTCTTATATCGGCGTACACGTTCCCCCTTTTTTTAGAACCCGTTCGTTTCCTCGTTTCCGTTGCAACGATTATCCGTCGTCGAGCAGAATATTGATCCAAGATTGCGTCAGCATTCGCGGAAGGAGTTCGAACAAACAGTCAGAATCAGTCTCGAAACACGTCTTGCTAACTCAATCGGTATCATACATTTAAACGATTAGATTTAGACGAACATTTCTGTCATTTTGCTGCATCTCTTGAGCGTTCGGCTGTAAATCATCGGGCGGACACGGCTGAAATCGCTCGCAACGAGCGAAAAATCGACAACTAACACCCCCCCCCCCCCCCCCCCCCCCCGCGCCCGACGGATACGGAGTTGTTTTGATTGCGCCCGACGGTAAACAAGATTAAATGCCCCAATTTTTTTTTCTTTTTTTCGCAGTTTAATTAATTTATTTCAATCGCTCGCCCGCTCAGCGCCGCGGTCACTCTCCCCGTTTCGCGCGTTTTCGTCCGAGGCGAAGGGTTATCGTCCGCGCGGATTCTTTGCTCGTGACGTCACCCGCGCCGGAATGAAAATCGCGATCAATAGACGCATTTAGTGTGACGTCACATCTCGATTTAACTTCAATATCTCGAAAGTCGAAATGTGCCCCGACAAAAGACTAAGTACTATGTCACGAGCTTGTTATATTATCGATCCGTGTGTAAGTGGTCTCAAACGTTTTGGAAAATAACTAGCTTTCATAATTTTACGGTCCCATGGATTTATGTTTTCATTTTGGGCTAGTTTTAGCATTCTTTCATCAATTGTTCATTTTGGAGGTTATGTTTGTTTGTTGGGGCACATTTCGACTTTCGAGATATCGAACCAACAATATCGCTCCGTGACGTCACCACTAAATGCGTCTATTCGCAAGACGACCACTGGAAAAAAAACATTGGATCTGGAGTCCTGACTCTTGAAAACATCGACAAGAAAAAGTACTCTCGATTCAATCGGATTTCTGCTTGAATCAAAACGCAATCCGCTTAAATTAAGAGGCTTGGTTCTTGATTTAAGCTTAAATCTGATTGAATCAAGAGTACTTTTTCTTGTCGATGTTTTTAAGAGTCTGGACTCTGGATCCAACGTGTTTTTTTTCTAGTGAGGTTATTTAGACGGATTATCTCGATTTTCCGTATGTTTTCGCGGAAAATCCGTACCTTAGCCGTACTTCCATACCAATACTTTCCGAAATCCGTGCTTATTCACAGTATCGTACTTTTTTCGTACCTACAGTAGACACGCTGAAGATGATTCGTGATGTTCATGGAAGAGCTAAATATACTCACTAACTGAGACCTGTTGTCACGGGAGGATATTCCCAAACGAAACGTATTTCTTACCTGAAACAGATAAACAAAAGAACAATTAAGTAATCATCAAATTACGAACGGGAGCATCAAATGCCTGAAAAGACAAGAAAGACAATGGACCATTAGACAAGGTACGAATTAAAGGATTCTGATACATGTTTCTTAACCAAAATTTCACGCAAAATACGATTCGCGCAACGAAAATGACTGAAACCAACTCCTAACGAAGATATTAACGTTTTTATTTCACATTGGTCACGAGGAATTTGAACTGCCCGCTGACAAGAAACTCAAAGCTCTACGTGAGTCAAATCGCGCACTACAACGGTTTCAGCAAGCTTCTCAATCGAGCTATGTTCATTTCCCACCACGTGTTGTTCAAACTATGAGCAATTTGCTGTAGCTGAGCCAAAGCGTCAAGACTGAGGTTGCCAGATTTTTATATCGCAGAGACTATCATGATAATGTTTAGCGCGCGATGTGAATCACGTAGAGCATTGAGTTTTCATGAGCGGGTGGTTTCAATTCACGCATCAAGAATCATTAAATATCTTCGTAAGGAGTTAATTTCGGTCATTTTCGTTGTGTGCATCGTGTTCTACGTAAAATTTTGGTTAGGAAACGTGTATCAGAATGCTGAAATTCGTACCTTGTCTAGTGGTCCATTGGGGACATTACGGTAAAATTTTTAATCGTGAGAATATTGGCTGTGTGCAGGGACGTACTATCATAATGCGCCACACAGTGGGTCCTGTCAATCAGAGAGGTTGGACATGAAATTTTTTAGTGGAATCGCAAATTTTGGTGTTTATTTTGTCACATTTTGTGTTGCCTTAGGACGAAAATTTCACGAGAAACCCAATGAAACCACTTTCAGAACCTCACAGTTTCATATAAACGGAGTTATAACCGCCGTGCAACGCAAAAACGCCGTAAACGCCATTTTACATTTTTCGGAAGCAATGTATCATAGCAGAAAAACTTGTGTACCTTGGGATGATGTTTTCACAGAATTCTTTCGCAAATACTGTCAAGAACTTAACCTGAAAATTCGAGGCGCACGGGTTGAACAGTTATATTTTATTCGAGTTCCAAAAACGAGGGAAAATCTTGATGGATTTACGGCGTTCTTGCTTAGCACGGCAGTTAAGCGTTTAGAGTTTCCAAATTTCGTCCGACCTCTCCTATTGACTCGGTCCACTGTGCGTCGGTCACGTGGCCGAGAGGTTTTGGCACCCTTGCACTACAGTCCCTTTATACTGAGAGTCAAGACAATTTGAATCCATTTCTGATTGGTTCCCGTATTTTAGGCCTCCACAGTGTCACAAACGGGAATAAAGATTACATTTTCACCAATTGCAAAGATTATAATCTGGAATGGACCAGGGAATTACGGGTTCGGCAAGGAACAAACGGAATGACAGGAGGAACGGAAAAAAGCATTTGAGAATGGGCCAATCAAAGATTACGAAAAACGTTCAATTTCTGTAATCTTTATTCCCGTTTGTGACATCCATGAGCCGAATTGTCTTGACTCTCAGTATAAAGGGACTCTACCTTGCACGAGGAGAAAAAATGATTTGCCAAAATCCACATTCTTGCATGTCACACTAGACCAGACTAGACTCGACTCGACTAGACAAGCGAGCGGCGTGTTTCGCGGCGTCTGCCAGCGCTGCGGCGCGTCGTCGGCGCGGCGTCGCGACGCCTTCGTCGAAGGTCCCGGTGCAGGTGACACGACAACGAGCAATGTCAATGCTGTTTTGTTCCGAGACGACCGACGATACCGACATTCACATCACCGTCGGCGATCTGCTGGCTTCAGGATCCGATCGCGGTTTTTCAGCACCGCAAGCCGCACAATAGAACACGTCGATGGGAAAGTAGCACATGATGCGGAAATTTTAAAAGCTCACGTGGACCTAATCAACAGAAAGGAACCAAGCCACATCAGCTACACTGGAGAAAAAAACACATTGAATCTAGAGTCCAGACTCTTAAAAACATCGAAAAGAAAAAATGCTCTTGATTCAATCAGAATCTAGCTTAAATCAAGAACCAAGCCTCATAATTTAAGCGGATTTCGTTTTGATTCAAGCGAAAATCCGATTGAATCAAGAGTATTTTTTTCTTGTCAATGTTTTCAAGAGTCTGGACTCTAGATCCAAAGTGTTTTTTTCCAGTGTATTCCCAAAAACTGGGCGATTCAATTTTTTACAAGAGAACGTTTGTGCGGCTTCCTTTGAAAATTTCGAGGAATTTGCTTCGTGCTATGCAGAAAATTCACTGAAATCTGCACAAAAATCCGCACAACCGTTATTATGTAAAAAAGTAAATTACCTTATTAAGTTTGGCAATGATGCAGCTTGGTTCCTTTTTGCCTAACACGGTCCATATTTTCTTCCATATGAAACGTGAAAGTTCGAAAAAGGTTCTATTAATTGGCCACAGATTTTTTTTTTTTTTTTGTTAAGAAACTCCATGATATTAAGACAAAATTATAATGTCTGGAATTCTTCATTTTTTCTATTCCCTGATAATCCCGTGAGTATATCTCGTTGGACAGAAAAATTCCCTGATGAAAATTCAGGGTATCCGTACTTATCCCTTTAGATTTTCATTTAAAAAAAAAAAAATTCTCCACAAAACTAACCGATTGCGGTAGAGGCACCAGGGTGTCTACTAAAACAGGCTGGTCAAAAATAAGTACTTATACAGTACTTTTTCAGTAAATTCTCAAGTAATTCAGTACCTCCCCAACAGAAAAATTCCGTACTTTTTTAGTACCTCCATTTGACGAAATTCGAAAAATTTCAAAAATTTGAAATTGCGATAAAAATGACAAAAACTTAAAAAAATTCCGGAGCATTTTGCGGAATTTCCGCACTTTTTCAGCACTTCCGCGCCGCCCTTAAAAAATCAGTATTATTTCCGGACTTTTCGAAAATTCCGGACTTGTAGACACCCTGAGCTTGGATCGTTAGACAGAAAGTTGGAATATTTTAGTGCTCGACACGCGGACGGTATGTCTATAATGTTGCCCTTTGGTACGGCTTCCACGGCCGGAGAATTTTTTCAGTGTGAAATTTCATGAAACATGTCACGAAAATTTTGGTTTCATGCCAATTCATTCAAATTTCTATCGCATGTCACCCTGTCCACTGCGCGCCGCATTGCCGCGGCGGAACCTTCGCTTCTCCTTCGCTCCGTCGCGCTCGCGCCCAGTCGCGTCGCCGCGCCGCCGGGGAAATCGCTTCCGATGGCGCGTCCGCACATCTTCCGGGCTAGCGAACCGACTTCTCCGGCCGCCGCATCCGACTCCAGAAAAGTCGCTTACTTTTCGGAGGTAGAAATGGTTGGGATGACAGCCTTAAAAAAGACCAGGAAGGGTAAACTAAGGAGGATCGGTGATAGGTTCAGGTGATCAGTACATTAAAAAAAAACTCCAGTCATGGAAGCTGTACTTACTGGCTATACCTCGGCTACCTCGAGTCATATCCATGACGGCGTTTCAATGGCGTCTTGGATTTTGCGGAGTGTGCTGATTAGGTCTAAAAAGGCAGGGCCGGATTTACCTACTTGCCGCCTGTATTTTGCCGGCCCCTTCTCATTCGTTTTGAAACATCAATAAAAACCATCAAGTGAACGTGCCGGAGAGGGAGGGGTGCATAAGACGCGTTTACTCGTGTTGGACACATTTTTTGCGAAAGTCCTGTCAACACTATAGCAAAAATCCACGTAACTTGGCGCGAAAGCTAGGTTCTGTAAACCTATCTCTGTGTAGACAAGGACTTCCATTTACATGAAATGAACGGAAATATTATGAAAGAACAAATATAAATGCATTTATGTTAAATTATTAAAGCACATGTGCTTTAATAATTTTAACTTTCACCGCCGCGCCGCGCTGTCCGTATTTTGTTTGGTGCAATGCGTGAAGTATTCCTACAGTCTTGTAGGCGCTATGCGTTTCACGCCGACCGCTGCTGCACGCACTAAGTTTGACGTAATGCATGAAGTATTCATGCAGTCTTCTAGGCGCTATGCGTTTCACGCCGCCCGCTGCTGACCGCAGGGACCGCCACCGCACTGTCTTTGACGCGATCCGTGAAGTATTAATGCAGTCTTGTAGGCGCTAATATGTGTTACATGCCGACCGCCGCGCCGAGAGTTTCTCCTTTTCATCTCAAGTTCTTATCATCATTTCTCTCTGCGCCGCGCCGTATGCACTTCCATTTGACGAAATTCGAAAAATTTCAAAAAATTTGAATTTATCTCTCAAATTGTGACAAAACTGAAAAAAATTCCGGACCTTCTTGCGGAATTTCCGCACTTTTTCTGTACTTCCGGACCGCCCTTAAAAAATCAGTACTATTTCCGGACGATCCGGAAATTCTGGACTTGTAGACACCCTGTAAATTCTGATTTTGTGTGGGGAAAAATGTAACTTCACAAAAATAGCTCGATAAGGAAATCCAATCGGACGGCGGACTGTTCTCAAATCCTAATTTTACCTCAAATCCTGATGAAATCTGGAAAATCGGGAAAATCCTAATGCTAGACACCCTGTTCACACTTATAACTTCCAAGAACATGAGCTTCCCGAAACAGGGTGTCTACTAAAACAGGCTAGCCAAAAATTGGTACTTATACAGTACTTGTTCAGTATACATTCCCGAAAAATTTAGTACCTCCTCAACAGAAAAATTCAGTACTGATTCAGTACATTTATTTGACGAAATTCGAATAAATTTCAAGAATTTGGATTTCTCGCCAAACCGAGACAAAAATGACAAAACAATTGAAAAATTTCCGGACCTGCTGCTGAAATTCCGCACTTTTTCAGTACTTCCGGAGCCTCCTTAAAAAATCAATACTATTTCCGGACTTGTAGACACCCTGCGAAAACTGGAGGGCTGACCTCGAGACCTTTGAGCTGGCAACGGGGGGCGCGGAATGACCGTAGGGTGGCGGCGGGGGGCGGTGGAGGGACGGGGATAATTTATTATTTCGCCGCGAAGGCGGAGCGAAGGGAGGGGGGGGGGGAGGGCGAAGGGTTTTGCATTGAAGTGCCAAACCAGTTCCGAGTCCCGTCGCATTCCCGGGCTTCCAATTGATTCCCGTCGACTTGAAATGAAGAGCGGCGGTGTCGGATTGCGCCCGCCGGCAATCCGGGCCGGTGCCACGAGGGACGAGGAATATCGGGGTTGCTTTCCAGGATGCCTAGTAATTTTCAAAAAAAATTCCCTCACATTCCCCGGACGAAAACGGCCAAAAAACCTGGGGAAAATTGAGAGTTCCCTGGCAGACGGAAAGTTTAGCATTTCCAGGTTCCCCCCGATTTATTATACAATTCCCTGTCATTTTCTTCATTTCCCCTGACATTTTTAGGTTTCCTGGCTTTTTACAATTCCTAGACATTTTCTTCATTTTCTCTAACATTTCCAGGTTCCCCCTGACTTTTTAAAAATCCCCCGACATTTCCTTCATTTTCCCTGACATTTTCAGGATTTCTAACTTTTTCAAATCCCCTGACATTTTCTTTATTTTTCCAGACAACTCCAGGTTTTTCCTGACATTTTCGTCATTCTCCCTGACATTTCCACGTTTTGTTGGGCTTTTTTAAGTCCCCTGACATTTTCTTCATTTTCCCTGACATATCCAGGTTTTCTGACTTTTTGAAATCCCCTGACATTTTCTTCATCTTCTTGGACATTTCCACGCTTTTCCTAAAATTTTCGTCATTTTCCCTGACATATCCACAATATATTGGACTTTTTAAATCCCCGGACATTCTCTTCATTTTCCTGACATTTCCACATTTCCCCTCTCTTTTTAAAATTCCTTGTCATTTTCTTCATTTTCCCTGACATTTCCACGTTCCCCCGACTTTTTAAAATCCCCTGACATTTGCGTTATTTGCCTAACATTTCCACGTTTCCCTGGCTATTTCAAATTCCCTTTCATTTTCTTCATTTTCCTGACATTTCCACGTTTCCATTAACTTTTTAAAATTCCCTGGCATTTTCTTCATTTTCCCTGACACTTCCACGTTTCCCTGGCTATTTAAAATTCCCTTACATTTTCTTCATTTTCCCTGACATTTCTTTCGTTTTCCCTGACATGTCCACGTTCCCCCGACTTTTTTTTAATCCCCTGACATTTTCTTCATTTTCCCTGGCATTTCCACGTTTCCCCTCACTTTTCAAAATTCCTTGTCATTTTTTTTCATTTTCCCTGCCATTTCCACGTTTCCCTAGCTATTTCAATATTCCCTTACATTTTCTTCATTATCCTGACATTTCCACGTTCCCCGACTTTTTAAAATCCCCTGACATTTCCGTCATTTCCCCGACGTTTCCCGGTTTTCCTGACCGCGGCAACCCTGGTCCACGCGGGATGCTGGGGTCCCGCGATCCGGCACCCATGAGGCGGAGCGCGGGGGCCCGAAGGCCGCGAGGGGGGGGGGGGGAGGGGGCCGCGGCTCGGAAAACAATGGGGAGCTTTTCCGCGGACGGCGGCGTCTGGCGGGGCGATGCGCCGCGATGTCTTTGTGGCCGGTTTCGCGTTTCGCCTGTCAATTCGCCTCATCACTGATCCGGCTCGTCCGTCACCGCCCGTCCCCCCCCCCCCACCCCCCACCCGCCGCCCGCGTTGCCCCGTCGACGTCCACAACGCTCTCGTTCCGCCCGATCATATCACGTTGCCAGGGTGTCTCATTTTTTATTTTACTTTCGGGGAATGTTGATGAAATCCTGATTTTTGACTGCTGAATCCTGATTCCATCATTTTTTCAAGTCCTGGTTTTTGTTGAGAAAAATTAAAAAAATCTGTATGAGCGTATGCGAAAGCATTTAGTTTTAAGTTCTAGACTTAAGTTCTGATATCACGTTGCCAGGGTGTGTAATTTTTATTTTAATTTTGGGAAATCTTGATGAAATCCTGATTTTTCCTGATTTTTGACTGCACTGGGGGAAAAAAAACACATTGGATCTGGAGTCCAGATTCTTAAAAACATCGACAAGAAAAAATACTCTCGATTCAATCAGATTTAAGCTTAAATCAAGAACCAAGCCTCTTAATTTGAGCGGATTTCCTTTTGATTTAAGCTTAAATCTGATTGAATCAAGAGTGGTTTTCTTGTCAATGTTTTCAAGAGTCTAGACTCTAGATCCAATGTTTTTTTTCCAGTGTGCTGAGTCCTGATTCCATCGTTTTTTCAAATCCTGACCAAATCCTGGTTTTTTAAGGAGAAAAATTAAAAAATCTGCAAGATCGTATGCGAAAGCAGAACTCTAGAGTTAAGTTCTGATATCACGTTGCCAGGGTGTCTCATTTTTTATTTTAATTTCGGGAAATCTGGATGAGATCCTGATTTTTCCTGATTTTTGACTGCACTGGGGGAAAAAAAACACATTGGATCTGGAGTCCAGACTCTTAAAAACATCGACAAGAAAAAATACTCTCGATTCAATCAGATTTAAGCTTAAATCAAGAACCAAACCTCTTAATTTGAGCGGATTTCCTTTTGATTTAAGCTTAAATCTGATTGAATCAAGAGTGGTTTTCTTGTCAATGTTTTCAAGAGTCTAGACTCTAGATCCAATGTTTTTTTTCCAGTGTGCTGAGTCCTGATTCCATCGTTTTTTCAAATCCTGACCAAATCCTGGTTTTTTTAGGAGAAAAATTAAAAAATCTGCAAGATCGTATGCGAAAGCAGAACTCTAGAGTTAAGTTCTGATATCGCGTTGCCAGGGTGTGTAATTTTTATTTTAATTTTGGGAAATCTTGATGAAATCCTGATTATTCCTGATATTTGACTGCTGAATCCTGATTCCGTCATTTTTTCAAGTCCTGACCAAATCCTGGTTTTTTGAGGAGAAAAATTAAAAAATCTGCAAGAGCGTATGCGTAAGCAGAACTCTAGAATTAAGTTCTGATATCGCGTTGCCTGGGTGTGTAATTTTTTTTTCCATTTTGGGAAATCCTAGTGAAATCCTGGTTTTTCCTGATTTTTGACAGCTAAATCCTGATTTCATCATTTTTTCAAATCCTGATCAAATTATGGTTTCTTGAGGAGAAAAATTAAAAAATCTGCATGAGCGTATGCGAAAGCAGAACTCTGCAGGGTATCTACAAAAACGGGCTGGCCAAAAATCAGTACTTTTACAGTAGTTTCCCAGTCCATACCCAAGAAATTCAGTACCTCTTCATAAGAGAAATTCAGTACCTCATAGAGAAATTCAGTACTTCATAAGAGAAATTCAGTACCTCTTCATAAGAGAAATTCAGTACTTTTACAAAACCTCCAAGTGACAAAATTCGAAAATTTTCAAAAATTTTAATTTCTCGCTCGAATTGCGACAAAAATGACAAAAATTCCGGACCTCCTCACGAAATTCCGCAATTTTTCAGTACTTTCTGACCGCCCTCCAAAACTCAGGACTATATCCGGACTTTCCGGAAATTCCAGACTTGTTGACACCCTGAAAATCCTGGTTTTTTGAGGAGAAAAATTAAAAAAATCTGCATGAGCGTATGCGAAAGCAGAACTCTAGAATTATTAAGTTCTAGGGATTAAAAACAAGAGCGAATCAATGAGAATGTAAATAAACGCTAATGATCCAACTTCACAAAAATAGCTCGATAAAAAAATCCGATTGGACGGCTGACTTTTCTCAAATCCTGATTTTACGACCGAGTTTTCCCCGAATCCTGATTGACCCCAAGTCCTGATAGAACCGGAAAATCGGGAAAATCCTGATGCTAGACACCCTGCTTAGCCAGAATTTGACGAAAAACACGATTCGCCCAACGAAAACTACACGACACGGACTCTAAAATCGGTCTTTGGAGGACCAGTGAAATAAACAAACCTTAATACCTCGTATCGGGTAGAATTCTCGAAATTTTCATTCAAGCGTTGTTTACTTCGAGTAATTTGAAAAGAAAACATGAAACGCAATACTGCACGAGTTCTCTCGCTCACTAAGGCCATTTCGTCTACTTCACCTTTTTTTTTTTTTTTTTTTTTTTTGGAGGGTATGGATTCGATCGACATGCTTCGACCGACATGCATCGATCGAAAAATGAAAACGTGAATCGATTGACAAATTATTAGGCCCTGTCCACACGAGCGCAGTTCGCGGAACTTATTCCTCGAACTGCTTAGTTCCCGGAACTTATTCCTTAAAACGAGGCATGCTGTCCACACGAGTTCGCCCGAACTGGAACCGGAACTTCAATAAAACTATACAATTATCGCAAAATAATAGATTATTACGGCCGCCAAAGTAACAAAAATAAATGTCAAGACATGTAAAGGACGTAAAAAACAAAAACAAACAAATTCACATCAAAAGAAACATATATAGAAGCTCGGAGTACGGGGGAAGTTCCGGGTTTTGGAGGAATAAGTTTTAGCTCAGCTGAAAACTTATTCCGGGAACAAGTTCCTCGAAATAAGTTCCGCGAACCGCGCTCGTGTGGACAAGGCCTTAAAAAGCCGGTGACGATTCGATCGACATGAATCGACCGAAAAACAAGAACGTGAATCGATCGACGTGAATCAATCGACACCGATTCGATCGATTCACGGGCTTCTCGATCGACTCACGCGTTTGTCGCTCGTCTCGCAGCTTTGGTCGATCGGTTCCCAGCTTTTGTCGATCGATTCATGTTTTCATTATTCGATCGATTCACGTCGATCGAATCCATACCCTCCTTTTTATTACTTGAAATTTCTTGTCCACTGTTTTCCATGCGTGGCTGTATCAATTTCCATTCCTTTCGCTGTTTTTCAGTCTGATATAACTCGACCGATACGACTATCATGTGACTGGCACTCGCTTGTTCTTGCACTCTCCGATAGCCTGCTTGGAATGCATCCGGTGACGTCACCAATGCTGGAGCTTTGAGTCACAGCGATATCCAGTGGCGTGGCGTGCTTCGATATATATCGATATTTCTCTATTTGAAGCTATGGTGAAGAATCGATTATTTAGGTGTTCGTTGCAAACACCCTGATAATCGATCTTTTTCCACGGGTTTCATTGGCAGATCAATCGATATATCGGCAAACACGCCACGACACTGGCGATATCGTGATATCGTTTTCCTAGCACCCCGGATTCCGCCGTCGGATTATTCGCATCAATGTTGGAAATACAATCTCACATAATCTGCCGTGATAGCGAAGAGAGCAGAAAGTGCAAAAATGAAGTTTTGAGAAAACGGGCTCAGAAGCTTTTGACCGGAAAATTGTATTGAAGGAAACCTCCGTTCTTTGTCAAATTGCCTTTAATCATCCGAGAGACTCGCAGAAATCGTCCGGATGATTAAAAAATTTAAAAATCGACCGATTTTACTTCAATTACATAAAAAGCTGTGTTCATTTTCGTACTGGGGGAGTTTCAGGCAAGACAGCCGTATGTGCTATCTTCTGGATGCTTTCGTAGTTGCGTTTTGGACAAACACATTTGCAGGTTAGAAATTGGTTAAACGGTGAAACTTCGGTACGGTAAAAACGGTAATTGGTAAAGATTTGGTGTCTACTAAAACGGGTGGCCAAAAATCAGTACTTTTCCGCTACTTTTTCAGGACATTCCCAAGAAGTTCAGTACTTTTTCAGTACCTCCAATGAACGGAATTCGAAAAATTTCTAAAACTTGAATTTCCCGCTCAAATTGCGCCAAATGACTAAAAAATGTAAACAATCCGGACCTACGTGCGGAATTTCCGCACTTTTTCAATATTTCCGGACCGCCCTTAAAAAATCAGTTCTGTTTCCGGACTTCGTAGACACCCTGCATTGGCACAAAATTTGGTTACTTGTTCTTACCGTACATAAGTCGTTGGAATCCGAGTTCCTTCATTACAGATGCAAAAGATCCGGAACAGTTCGAGAATTTCAAAAGTTCCAGGAAAAATTAAGAAAAATCTCAAAAGTTCCGAAATACGATACTAGTTCCGGGAAATGGGAGCACTGCCTATACACTGAAAAAGAATTCTCGGCCTTTTTACCAAGGTCCGTTGGTACCTTTACCATCTCACTTTTTTTTTACCAATTATTGGTAATTTTACCGAGACGGACTGGTAAGCTTACCTAAAAACCGGTATTTTTACTGTTTTTTTCAGGTAAGAATACCACTTTTGTTGGTAATCACTTCCCGGTAATTTTGCCATTTTATCTCGATAATTCTACCACAGTCGATAAAAAAAATTGGCGTTTTTACCAAGGTCCAGTAAAATTCCAGAGAAAGATCAATAATTTTACCGAGATTTCTCGGTAAAATTACCAATTCCATAAATGGTAATTGTACCAAGAAACAACTGGGATCAAATAGAACCCTGAATTCTTGGTAATTTTAGCCTTTTCTTAGTAAATACACCGAGATTTTTTTTTCGGTGTATTGGCACACAATTTGGTTACTTTTTCCTACCGCGCATAGGTCGTTGGAATCCGAGTTCCTTCATTACCCATTCCATACAGAAACCCGGGACTCGAACCCGGGACTCCGGGAAACACCGGCAGTCTCCTACCGACCCCCCCCCCCCTCTCATCTGTCGGTTGCATTTTATGCTCGGCCGATGCAACTCGAACTCGACAGGCAGGGCTCAAAGCCGCGGATCTTGAGACGGCCAATAAATTGTCTAGCGGGCGCGGACCGTGGAACAGCGATGCCGAATCGCGGAGAAAACGATGATTAAACCGCGAGAGGCGGCGGGAAAACTCGGGGGTTTGGCAACGCAGCGCGCGTCAAAAGACGGGCGGAAAAATCACCGCGGCCTGGCGCATCGCATCGCATCAAACGCAAAGGGCTCCGAAACGTAGCCGGTTTGCTCGAGATTTAGAGTCCATCTCGGCTCCGGGGCCCGAGGAAAGAATGGAGGACCCTTTATCAGGCTCACTGGAAAAAAAACACATTGGATCTGAGTCCAGACTCTTAAAAACATCGACAAGAAAAAAGACTCCTGATTCAATCAGAATCTAGCTTAAATCAAGAACCAAGCCTCTTAATTAGAGCGGATTTCGTCTTGATTCTAGCATAAATCTGATTGAGTCATGCGTATTTTTTCTTGTCAATGTTTTCAAGAGTCTGGACTCTAGATCCAATGTGGTTTTTTTTCCAGTGCTGTCTACTAAAACAGGCTGACCAAAAATCAGTACTTTTACAGCAATTTTTCAGTCCCAAGAAATCCAGTGCCTCCTCAAGAGAAAAATTCAGTACTTTTCCAGTACCTCCAATCGACGAATTTCGAAAAATTTCACTGGATAAAAAAACACATTGGATCTGGAGTCCAGACTTTTAAAAACATCGGCAAGAAAAAATAAACTCGATTCAATCAGATTTAAGCTTAAATCAAGAACCAAGTCTCTTAATTTGAGCGGATTTCCTTTAGATTTAAGCTTAAATCTGACTGAATCAAGAGTCCTTTTTCTTGTCAACTTTTTCAAGAGTCTGGACTCTAGATCCAATGTGTTTTCTTTCCAGTGTTCAAAAATTTGAATTTCTTGCTCTAATTGCGACAAAAATGACCCAAAAAAAAGAAAAAAATTCAGGACCTTCTTGCGGAATTCCCACACTTTATCAGTACTTCCGGACCGCCCTTAAAAAATCAGTACTATTTCTGGACTTTCCGGACTTGTAGACACCTGCTGCAAGATTGAACGGAACTGTAGAGCCAGGGGTGCATAAAATGCCCGATCACGCGCCAGGCGCGTGGAAATGTGGAAAAGCCCCCAAAATGTGGAAGGGGGGAAAATTTTGAAGGGTCTTCAGTCGAAAGTCAACGAAAAACAGATAAAAAGGTCATCTTTTTTTAAATTGGTGGGAAATTTTGTGGAAAGCCCGCGGGCGGGCGCGTGAGAATGTGGAAGCTTGGGAGATTCTGCACCTCTACCAGTGGCTTGGCGTGCTTTGCGATATATCGATTGATACGCCACTCAAACCTATGAAAAAAGATCGATTATCAGGGTGTTCGCAGCGAACACCTTAGTAATCGATTCTTCACCATAGCTTCAAATGGCGAGATATCGATAATTGATCATTCACGCCACGCCGCCACTGCCTCTACGGTAGACGAGTGGGAAAGATGGGGTACACCCTTTAGTCTATAGGAACCACCCATTTTAACCAATAGGATCGCTTCATACCCTATGTCTCCTTTGTCTATTGCTTTGTCTATCAATTTCAACAATCTCTAAACTCAGCGTCACGGACGGTCATTCGGACTGCATCCTACAATGGAGAACTACTTTTTCTAGCTCATAATCTAAACCACGTATGGGCCATGAGTTTTCCTATGCAGATACGTGCCTCTACAGACGAGCCGGAAACTAATGCACACTGAAAAAAAAATTCTCGGCGTTTTTACAAGGTCGTTGGTACTTTACCATCTAACTTTTTTTACCAATTATTGGTAATTTTACCAAGACAGACTGATAACCATACCTAAAAACCGGCATTTTTACTGTATTTTTCAGGTAAGAGTCCCACTTTTATTGGTAATCGATTCCCGGTAACTTTGCCATTTTATCTCGGTAATTCTACCACAGTCGATAAAAAATATTGGCGTTTTTACCAAGGTCCAGTAAAATTACCGAGGAGTTTCAATAATTTCATCGAGATTTCTCGGTAAAATTACCAATTCCAAAAATGGTAATTTTACCAAGAAAAAAACTGGGATCAAATAGAACCCTGAATTCTTGGTAATTTTACCCTTTTCTTAGTAAATACACAGAGATTTTTTTTTCAGTGTAATGGTTCCTCATTGTAAAATGAAGTCCATTTATGAGCACTCACATGGGCAACGTGGGCGCCGAGTGGCGGAGATCAGGAATAAGGATCAGAATAAGGATCAGAATCAGAATCAGAATCAGCGGTGAGCGGGCAAGTGACGCATGCAAATATAACGAACGACAAGAGTCGATCAGCCGTCTGCTGTACCTCTATCGATAAATGGCGCTGCTAAGATAGGAGTTTATCGATGGAGGTTATTCGATATATATAAGAATCGACCTGAGCTGTATCGATACGCTTCCAAGTCTCGTTTCAGCTTCCCCGCTCTTATCCCGATTCTCCTGCTTTTTCAGCGTTGCCGCAGTCGCCCTGAAGATCTGGAGTCCCTTTATACTGAGAGTCAAGACAATGCGAATCCATTTCTGATTGGTTAACCGGATTTTAGGCCTTCACAGTGTCACAAACGGGAATAAAGATTACATTTTCACCAATTGCAAAGATTATAATCTGGAATGGACCGAGGAATTTCGGGTTCGACAAGGAACAAACGGAATGAAAGAAGGAACGGAGAAAGGAATTTAAGAATGAGCCGATCGAAGATTACGAAAAACGTTCAATTTGTGTAATCTTTATTCCCGTTTCTGACTCCATGAGGGGTGTTGTCTTGACTCTCAGTATAAAGGCACTCTATGTAGATCCAGGGTCGCCACAGAATTTAGAAACAGTGGCGTGGCGTGCTTTGCGATGTATCGATTGATCTGTCATTTAAACCTTCGGAAAAGGATCGATAAACAGGGGAAACACCTTAGTAATCGATTCTTTACCATGACATCAAATGGGGAAATATCGATAATTGATCGTTCACGCCTCGCCACTGTTTGGAAAATGAAATTCCCTGATTTCTCTGTCACATTTTGGTAAAACTCCTGACGATGATGGATATGCCAGATGCTTAAAAATACATCCACTGAAATAGTTTTCAGGTAAAATGTTTGGCTCGAAACATCAAACCCATTCTAGAAAGGAAAATAAAAGTGACTTGGCAATTTTTCCATGACATTTTCGTCATTTTCCCTGACATTTCCTGGTTTTCCCTGGCTTTTTAAAATTCCCGACATTTCCCAGTATTCCCTGACTGTGGCGACCCTGATTTAAAACGAAAAGCCATGTGACGGACTTTCGCAGTCGAATATGCTTGTGTTTGGAATTGACGAATACTATTTTGCATATGGGAACTACTATATCTGACTCATTTGTCGAACATGGTATGTGCCGTTGATTTCCCGATGCAGGTGGCTGTTATTATGGATAAGCTGAAAATAATGGCTCTTCAATGGAAAACGTAGTTCAAGATGCCGATGTCCGGCGAGTTTTTCCGCCGATCTGAGTTGAGAAGGGATGAATCAACGATGAAGAGAAACCACGAAGCTATCCTACGTGACTCATTATTTTGTATCTAGCTCCAATGTATTGTAAAAATCATTTGAGTTTACTTACGAGCTACCAAAATATCGATACGGGAAAAATTCTAGAAGAGTGACCAGTTCCTTACCTGCAACAGAAAAAGAACATAAAGATATTAATAACAAAATATATACAGAAGAGAATAAACAGAATCATAGGTAAAATGCAGGGGTAACTGAAAATTATTACGGTGTTACAGCTTGAACATGCAAAATTCACAGTGGCACATAATGGAACAAGTAGATTGGAGAAGGCGGACACAATTTGTAAACTTTGAAAGCTTATAACTCCGTTCCTGCAAAACTTTGAAGTTTTAAAAGTGGTTCCACGGGTTCTCCCTCGTGAAATTTTCTCTTAGTGGCACCCTTTATAATTTAAAATTAGACGAATTATAAACATCAAAATTTGACTGCACTGGAAAAAAAAAACACATTGGATCTAGAGTCCAGACTCTTGAAAACATTGACAAGAAAAAATACTCTTGATTCAATCGGATTTTTGCTTGAATCAAAAGGAATCCGCTCAAATTAAGAGGCTTGTTCTTGATTTAAGCTAGATTCTGATTGAATCAAGAGTCCTTTTTCTTGTCGATGTTTTTAAGAGTCTGGACTCTAGATCCAATGTGCTTTTTTTTCCCAGTGTGGGGCAACCCTGTTTGACGCGAAGGGACGGGACTCGCGCGGGATCATCCAACAAGGCTCGAGGAATCCTCAGGTTCGTCCGGGGTTCGTCACCCGGACGTTGGAGTCGCGGGCGCTGCGCATCGGGACCCGAACGAAGACCGCAAAATCTGCGGGTCTCCCAATGGCCACGCTCCTCGGAGAACTCAGCGACGGGAATTTAAATTCCGCCTCGAACTCCGGACCCCGAGGAGCTCGTTGCTCTTTTCATGAATTTTACATCGAGCGCGAGTCGAGTCGCTGCTGCCGCCGCGACCGTGCGCTGGGAAAACCCCGCGCCTGAGCTGAATGCAACCAAGGTTAGCGGCTGGGCAAAACTCAGGTGCATGGAAAAGTTTCCGAGATCCTAATTATAAGTTTTCGAGAAATTGGAAAAGGAGGATCGGAGATTGACATGAGGGCGAAGATCAATGGTGTGCTATGGACGCTAATTAGTGCTCACGTCACAGAAAAGTGATATGTATCGATTTTTTCGCATTGGTGGCATTGAAAGAGGTTATGCCAATGTTATTGTTTGGATCCAATCAGGGTGTCTAGTTGTCTACTAAAACAGGCTGGCCAAAATCAGTACTTTTACAGTACATTCCCAAGATTTTCAGTACCTCCTCAACAGTAAAAATTAAGTACTTTTTCAGTACCTCCAATTGACGAAATTCGAAAATTTTGAAAAAATTGAATATTTCGCTCAAACTGCGACAAAAATGACAGAAATTCCGGAACTTCTTGCTCAAATTCCGCACTTTTTCAGTACTTCAGGACCGCTCTTGAACAATCAGTACTATTTCCGAGCTTTCCGGAAAATCCGGACTTGTAGACACCCTGGTGTTCTATAATCGGTTTCCCGGAAACTCGAATTTTTCGGCCCGATTCCAATCGATGAAATCGCATTATCGAAAAAAATCGTATCGATTCGATTAATCGAATTTTCCGGAAAAAACCAAACAGAAAGCAAAAGCTTCTGGAATCGGTCATTTCAACCAACAACGCGCCTACACAATAAACGCGAGGAAGAAGACTGAGCTCCCGCGGGGGAGGGGGGGGAGGATGTAAAGGAGGGGGGGGGGGGCAGAGCGGGGGTTCATTCATTGGGCTTCGGGTTTCTGCTCAACACCTCACATCCTGCCACCGCGAGTCGGATCCCTCAGGGCCAAAGATTATACTTCGGCGGCCAATAAATTTCTTGCCTTCTTCATTATCTCCCGGGACTAACACATGTCCCCCCGCCCCACTCCCCTCCATGTTACCTGCCCGGCAAAAAACACACTCTTCTCTGTCGGGCGGCGGGGCTGCCGGGTTGCGCCCAGAACAGAGGAGCAAGGTGAGAGGGGGCAATGGAGATATTGCATGTGTGAGGAATTTGTGATTTGAATGTTGATTCTTATGTATAAGTTTGCGAGAAACACGATTATGCCACTGGTTTTCTCTGAAATCAACTCCCAGGCTCAAAAAAAGCTCTCAAGTTGAGGCCAAAATGGCCGGGGATATCCCACGCTATCCTGAGAGTCCACCTCTACATCAAGACAAACTCTCAATGCAAAGATAGGGTGCAAAAACATTGACAGTGTGCCGTGATTTCAGTTTTAGAGTCCCCAAATAAAGTGGCAGCCCTGTCAATGTATTTGCTGCCTATGATTGCACGGAGATTCATGGATGCGAAGGGAAAATTCTGACCTGATTTTGACTCTTTCCTCTCGTTTCGACAACAACCAGGCCGCACAATGGATCGAGTCGATGGGAGAGGTCTGACACGATTTGAAAACGCGTAAGTATCCATATCCGCATGAAATGTTGCCGTTTTAATAGTAGTTTCATCGGTTTTCTCGTAAAATTTTCGATAAAAACCACCCCTTGGAATTAGAATTATGACGAGATAGACGTAAAATTGTAGAATTTATGTCAAACATTCCGTGTCCGACTTCTTCCGAAGACTCGCTCCACTGTGGGCCGTCGCCGGCCTCGAGTCAAATCGGGATAGCGTATCATAATATTTCATAATACGCTTGGCAGCCCCACCCCGGTCCGACTCGGGTAAAAAGAGGGAAAAAATTGCCGCCCCCTCACCCCCGCGCCCCTCGCATTAATACCAACACTCACTAATGCGGGGCCTAACACACTGACTCATTCTCAGGCTCTCCTCATTGTGAGGTATTGAACTCGCTTCGGACGTTGCCATGGTAGCGTTGGAAACGTGGCGCTTTCGTCATGAATGGGAATAGATCGTATTCGATACATCAAGAGATCGTATTCGATACATCAAACTGGTGAGATTGTATCGATATCGATTGGTTCAAAACATAAATATAGCCTCAAAAGTAAATTCAGAAATCTAAGATAACGGGTCTTTTGTAACAGATTTTTTATTCTTTTGAGTATCAAATGCCAACACAATGTGACATTGTCAGGAACTATCTCATTTTCAGCTTTTCCAACTTAAATCCTTACAATTTGGTTTGAGGTTATGCTCTATTGTTTTGAACCGAACGATACATCGAACCGTTATCGAATACGGTCTATAGATCGTATTCGATACATCAAGTAGGTGAGATTGTATCGATACCTTCCAAAAAAACAAAAATATGATTTTTGTACAAAATTTCGGCCCAATCCAAAAAATGTCACTAATTACCAAAAACAAAAAAAAAACAAAAAAAAAAACCAGGCACCCAAAAAATATGATGGCAGTACCGTTTGGATTCATCATATAAAAGGAAATGATATCAAAACGGCCCAATTTTCTCTTTCATGCCCATGCAATATACCAAACACCCCAACTTTTTTCACAAAAAAGAAAAAAAATAATAATAAATAAATAAATACCTATAAGGTATGATGACCTGAACACGTTTATTGGATCCATCGCTTTAAAGGAGTATGATATCAAATCGGCCCAACTTCTCTGAAATATGCCCATCTCGGATCAATAATTTTTTTGAGACCTTCCGACTCATCGCTGAGGAGACACTGATCATTACTTGACCCTTAGTATATATCCTTGTTTAGATGTCAAAGAGTTCCTTATGAGAACTGTAATGAAATTTTTTTTTCTTTGAAGAGATAAAATAAAAAAATCGTCATAAAATTGAAAAAAAAATTCGAAGAAAAAAAAAGGAATGGGCGGCCGGCACGTACAAAAAAAAAAGGGGGGGAAATGTAGATACATTGGTATGCCCCAACATTTTGGCATGGGTTGAAATTTCGATCTCAATAGCATGAATCTTCTGAACTGTAATGAAACAGTTTGATAACATTTCATTTTCAGGAGCCTTTATCTGCCAATGCTGGTCATACAGAGTCAACAGCGATTGAGTTTCAGTGCGTTATCAGGGTACAACAGAGAATACCACTTTAATTTTTGGTTTTCCTTTCAATAACATTTCATTTTTATGAGTCTGTATCTGCCAATTCTGGTCATGCAGAGTCGGCTGCGATTGAGTTTCAACGCACTATAAGGGTAAAACGGAGAGTACAATTTTGATTCTTTGTTTTACTTTCAAGGATGGAAAAAAACAGTCCATTTTCTGTCACACCTTCAGGCATGAACTTTTCAGCTAAGGACTCAAATAAATGACAACTTAGGAGCCACTTGTCATGTATGGTTCTTCTGTATTAGTCCGTCCCTTTCGTACCGTAGACCGAGAACCAGAGGTCTAAAGTATAAACATCACCTATATTCAAGGCTTAATTTTATATCCTATGCTATGTGATCCCTCTCATACGATTCTATCGAGCGAATGATTCTGCCGGTAAGTTAATTATGTGGAGCACCATCATATCTATGCTGGGAATTGCCAGGGAGATTCTGCAACCATCCGATTAAGGTAACTCTCACATCAATACAGTGGCAGGTAAAGTAAGCAGGTATTTATGAGAGATTTCTCAACTCGGGCATTCAATGCCCACTTTCCGTCAAAGAAGATGCTCTGTTGATATACTGTTGCAGCCCAAAATATTAATTACAACTAATATTTTTAGTCGCCTCAGTCTCAATCGATAGCTTTCATTATTCTGCCAGTTCTGGCTACCCAAAGTCCACATCTAATGAGTTTTAACTCACTTTCAGGGTGTGCCAGAGAATTAATTCCTGTATCCATTTTCCGTGCTAAATGAACCAGCTAATTTTCTGTCGCACTCTCATAGTGGGTAAATTTGTCAGGCGAGGACTCAGATAATCTAGAGGTCAGGCGGCACTGATGTATTATATCGAACAGCTGCTCTGTATTATCTCCTATATGTGGTAAGCAGTGACGGCAAGTTTACGTCTCCAGGTACTGCAAATTTTAGCCGATGTATAGAGAGGTTATCATCAAGGATATCCTGCATTAGTTATAGCATTTCAATTTTATCAAACCAATGAAATAGTAGCATATAGATACATACCTTCTGCAGAGGTCAATATGAAAGACCTTGATTTGAAGAATTTTATCCAAATACAGGCAAATTAGACGATTCAATCAACTTCTGACACAGAATCAAGGAGACTTGCTGATAATCAAATTAACAGTAATGTTTGAAGTCAAGTATCGTGGATGTTGTGACATTGAGTTGATTTCATTAACAGAGTGCTGCGTAGCTTCTTTAAGAAGACACATATGCACGACTGATGGGTGAATGCGTAAACCGCGTTTTCCAATATAGAGCATTACAAGTCTATGAAAACATTGAGGCTTTACGCACCAGTACCATGATACACTGAGAAGAGACACATCAATTCCAGAGGAGTTCCGCTGCTGGCAAAATTTTATTAAAAAGTGGAAACGCAGATTCATTCGCACCGATTGAGATCCCCGACACACATCATCGTATTGAAGGAAAGGATGATTTTCTGGTGGAAAGTTGCTGAATCTGATTATAACGAGAAATAGTATCTAGGACTCACTAGAGTGGGATATCATCAATCATTCATGAACAATTACTTGAAAAGATCACTAGATCAGGGCCGCTGGGAAGAAATGGCAGGTTGATCCGAGTACTTACTGTGACAACTATATATAAATTTATCAAGGGTGCGGGAATCATAAAAGGGTTATATTATATAGAAATGGATCCAGTTATCTTCGGCTACGATAAAATGGAAACACGCATCAATTAATCTATCTTATTCTTATTATTTAAATATTTAAAGCCATAATAACAGTACATAGCATAACCTAAAATTTGGCTTCTGGAGTCGGCGCTCACCATTCACCGCGCGGTTCTGCGAGTTGTTTTCAAATTCAAATTTTTTGTGAAGAATTGAAGGACCCGACTTCTTTCGATTAATTCTCCTTTCGACGCCCATGTAAGTCTGAAAACTTTTCAAAGGTTTGATCCTTGGAGTTTACAGATTCTAATTATCCCCAGTTTGATGGGTTTTATGCTACCCTTACCTCCACAGCCCTGGCAACATATCCGACTTTCAGAGCAGCAATAAACGACCTAATTATTAATTGTTCTCGATTACACCTCAACAATATCAAATTTCCAAAAAATCATTTTTAGTATATGTGACGCTGATTCGAAATATCTATACTTGTATGGGGTTTTTTTCTACGGTATAGCTGTAATGTCAGTGAACTAAACACGATGGTCAATCCCGCGGCCGACCGTTTCGCGGGCCCCGTATCTGCTCTCTGCTCATCAACAATTCCATCAGTGTCAGCTTTTGGGGTCCATGTCGTCAAAAACGATCGTCAAGTTTTGGGGTCCAAAATTTGTCGTTAAAGTTTAATAACTTTTTTAATATTTAACTAAAGTTAAAAAACGAGGGCATTACGAGTAGAGCTGAGCATACTCTACCCAAATATTATAGGGTTTTTGGGCTTTACTCTACGACTTAATTAGCAGGAGAGCTAAATGGACCGCAAACCGTGCAGAAAAGCCCGATCGCGATGTTTTGTGTATATCTAGTTAGGCAGCAGCCACCCGTCTTTTTTTTTTTTTTTTTTTTTTTTTTTTTTTGGTCGTCAAAATTTTAGGGGGAGTTTTTTAGGATTGGGCCGGGGTGGCTACCGCCACCTAGAATCGATTGGTTCAACCTGTAAACATAGCCTCAAAAGTCAAGCAAGTAATCTGAGGAAACGGGATTTTTCTGATGGATTTTTTATTCTTAGGAGTACTAAATGGCATCGCAGGGTGAAATAGTTAGGAATTTTCTCATTTTCAGCTTTTCCGACTAAAATCCTGAAAGTTTTGTTTGAGGTTATGTTCTATTGTTTTGAACCAAACGATACATCAAACCACTATCGAAAACTATCTATTGCGGTGTTCGTTGCGATAGCCCTGTTCATCGATCCTTTCTCATAGGTTTAAAAGGCAGATCAATCGATACATCGCAAAGCACGCCACGCCACTGATGGCCAAAGTGCGGAACCGCGTACACGTCACTGCAGGTTGTCTAGTTTTTTTACATTTTAGGAAATCCTGCTTTTATCTGATTTTCGACTGCTTAATCCTGACTTCATAATTTTTCCAAATCCTGATCAAATCTCGATTTTTTCCGGAGAATGATTGAGCGAATGTAACTTCACAAAATATAGCTCGATAAAAAAATCCGGACGGACGGCCGACTTTTCTAACATCCTGATTTCACGGCCGATTTTTCCTCACTGGAAGAAAAAACACATTGGATCTTGAGTCCAGACTCTTAAAAACATCGACAAGAAAAAATACTCTTGATTCAATCGGATTTTTGCTTAAATCAAGAATCAAGCCTCTTAATTTGAGCGGATTTCCTTTTGATTTAAGCTTAAATCTGATTGAATCAAGAGTCCTTTTTCTTGTCAATGTTCCCAAGAGTCTGGACTCTAGATCCAATGTGTTTTTTTTTCCAGTGCTCAAATCTTAATGAAATCGGGATTACATCCTGATTGACCTCAAATCCTGATAGAATCGGGGAAAATCCTAATGCTTGACACCCTGCACTGATTCGAATGTTCACAACTTCATACGGTGTACTTCCTCACCACGGCAACAACTGACCCATCGCGAATAACCCAGAAAACGGCCAAACCCGGCAACGCCGCTGTCCGTCGCGGACAAGGGCGGTCGAGGGGGTGGGTTGGGGGGAGTGAAAGGGGCGGGGGGAGGCAACCTCATCATCTCCAGGTCCGGGTCCAGTCCAGGTCTCACCTCCGTCCCTGCCGCGTTGCCGGACTTACCCGCCACACCTGGACTTCCCCGCGAAAAGCGGGGATTTCCCGGTGCGACACGGCAACGCTGCTGCGGCTCTCGCTTCGGTTTTTTAATCGCTTTGCCGGCGCGGCTTCGGCCCCGCTCTTTTCGTAGGTGGCGGCCGCGGTGGGCACCCGAGGGTTCAGAGGGGCCCCCACCTCCGCACCCTTGCCAAGTTTACGGCGTGGTGACGCGATGGCCGGTGGGCGACCGCGGCTACATCCATCTTCGACCCGGACGGATCGAGGTGTAGCGGTGCGGAGGCTGATGGGACCCTCCAGTGGTGTCCGTCGATGAAACTTTTACTTTCGGAGATCCGACGTTTCCTGGTTATGGGTAGCATAGAATCCCTTTATACTGAGAGTCAAGACAACACCCCTCATGGAGTCACAAACGGGAATAAAGATTACAGAGATTGAACGTTCTTTGTAATCTTTGATCGTCCCATTATTAAATTCTTTTCTCCGTTCCTTCTCTCATTCCGTTTGTTCCTTGCCAAACCCGTAATTCCCTGGTCCATTCCAGATTATAATCTTTGCAATCGGAGAAAATGTAATCTTTATTCCCGTTTGTGACACTGTGAAGGCCTGAAATACATGTCCGTGAAGTTAGCACCCCCACTTTTAAAATTTAAAATTTTCTCTTTTGCTCATCATTGCTCATCATTTGCTCACCTCGAAAATCGCTTTCATTTTTTTTGCTCAGGCATGTACCCCCCAAAAATCGAACTTGAACTTTCAGAGAGGTCATTGACCCTAGCACCCCCACTTTGTCCGATTGAGCTGAAATTGGTGTCAAACGACGCAGGATCATTTGCTCACCTTTGCTCAGGCCTTAGTTTTCGTTCCTGACCTCCCCCTTCCCCCTCAAAATGAAAGGCGGCATTTTGGGGCACATCAAAGGCAGCACCCCCACTTTGTCCGATTGAGCTGAAATTGGTGTTAAACGACGCAGGATCATTTGCTCACCTTTGCTCAGGCCTTAGTTTTCGTTCCTGACCTCCCCCTTCCCCCTCAAAATGAAAGGCGGCATTTCGGCGCACATCAAAGGCAGCGCCCCGACCATGTTCAACCGCCATTCGTTTTCGGGAGGAGGTAGGATTCGGGCAACGGAAACGAAGGCCTGAGCAAAGGTGAGCAAATGATCCTGCGTCGTTTGACACCAATTTCAGCTCAATCGGACAAAGTGGGGGTGCTGCCTTTGATGTGCCCCAAAATGCCGCCTTTCATTTTGAGGGGGAAGGGGGAGGTCAGGAACGAAAACTAAGGCCTGAGCAAAGGTGAGCAAATGATCCTGCGTCGTTTGACACCAATTTCAGCTCAATCGGACAAAGTGGGGGTGCTAGGGTCAATGACCTCTCTGAAAGTTCAAGTTCGATTTTTGGGGGGTACATGCCTGAGCAAAAAAAATGAAAGCGATTTTCGAGGTGAGCAAATGATGAGCAATGATGAGCAAAAGAGAAAATTTTGAATTTTAAAAGTGGGGGTGCTAACTTCACAGACATCTGAAATACGGGAACCAATCAGAAATGGATTCAGATTGTCTTGACTCTCAGTATAAAGGGACTCAAATGGGTAGCAGCAGGGTGTCTACTAAAACACGCTAGCCGAAAATCAGTACTTTTTCAGTAGTTCCCAAGAAATTCTGTATCTCCTCAACAGAAAAATTCAGTATTTTTTCAATACCCACAAGTGACAAAATTCGAAAAATTTATTGACTTTGAATTTCCCGCTCAAATTACGACAAAAATGAAAAAAAATCCGGAACTTCTTGCGGAATTCCGCACTTTTTCAGTACTACCGGACCGCCCTTAAAAAATCTGTACTTTTTCCCGACTTGTAGACACCCTGGGGTAGCCACAGTCGTCTAACCTTCAGGCTGATTATTGAAATTCATAGACAAAGCTATAGACAAAGAAGACAAACTTAAAATAAAGCGATCTTTTTGGTGGAAGCGGGTGGTTGCAATGGACAGAGTAGGTAAGTAATGGACGAACTAACAGAATCCACAAGAGTGCCTGTAGTTAGTCCATCATTTTCCCTCATAGTCTATAACAACCACCTGCGCCTGTTTCAACTGATAGGATCGCTCCCGACTCCCTTTGTCATCTTTGTCTATCGATTCCAACAATAATCAGCCCCAAGAGCCTCCATCTAATCTGCCGCGCTAAGAAGAACGCCGTATGAGCTTTGGGATGTTGCCATATTTCCTCCGATAAAACTCAAGGTTACCTACCGCATAAATCGTGATTTTTTTAAAATTTTCAGATAATTTTCTTCGCAATTCAATCTAAAATATTCGAAAATGTCATGGAAAAATATGCACAACTTTCCTCAGGAATAAATGTTTCATGAAGGGATAGTTCTAAAGTTCACAGCGTGAAGGGTGCGCTTCTAATAGTTTAAATTTACCGACGCCGCGAATTCGAATCAGCGCGGAAATGAAAGGCGAATCCGGGTTACCATTCATAGCGCCTTCAAAAGCGTGGAAATACTTCAAACACTACACTTTTGACACACCGCGCACGATTCGACGTGCAAATTGCCTATACTGCGCCTGACGGAGTGTACACCTAGTTTCGAGTCGCGTATGGGCCTTCCACCCTGAGACATGCTGATACTGCCGTACTAAGGAAGAACGCCGTATGAACATTCGAGAGTTGCCAAATTTCCTTTGATAAAACACGAATTTCCCTGTAAACTTATGAATATTTTCTTTCCCATTTTTCAGATAATTTTGTTCGCAATTTCACCTAAAGTTCCGGAAAATTCCAAGGAAAAATATTCATAACTTGCCTCAAAAATAAACATTTCATCGAAGGAAATTTGGCAACTCTAGAATGTTCATACGGCGTTTTCCTCAGCACGGCAGTATTGCTGTCAGTACTGAAATGGTGACAAACATGAATACCACTATTACGGCTCCGGTGAGCCCGCTTTTGCCTACCTCCTGAAATGAAGGCGCGCGGAGCTTCAACTATGCGAACTTATCATACGCCTGCATACGCTTTGGTTCCTCGAAACTCCTTTTTAGAAAAAAAACGATATGTTTCGATGGCGGAGAGGCAATCCGGCCACAACATCCCTGACGCCGAAGATCGGAGGTGCCTTGGTGGGGGGGAGGGGGGGGGGGGGGCGCGCCGTGCGGGCTCGATGGGCGGGCCAGGGGGAGGCATGATGGATCGCACCGCCACCAAAGTGAGACTCCCAGCGCGGCGACCAGGAAGCCTCCCTCCACCGAAAGCTATCGCCGAGTCCTGACTTTTACAAACTTTTTCAATGATGAGGAATCGCAAGACTCGAAGCGAAAAGCTTGGTCTCTGCTTAAAAGTTTACTTAGCAATAAGAGTCGTGTTAGGGTTTCTAGTTTTCGAAACTTAAGTTCCCTGATTTCCCTGACTAAAGAGGCCGAAAACCGGGAATTCATTGTCTGAAACAAGAGAATTTAGGCGTTAGACCACCATCAGAAGAAGAAGAAGAAGAAGAGTCGTATCAGGGTTTCTAGACTCGCAGTCGAAAGCTACGCCTCTGCTTAAAAGTTTACTTAGCGCTAAAAGTTTTATCAGGGTTTCTAGTTTTCAAAACTAAAATTCCCTGATTTCCCTGACTAAAGAGGCCGAAAACCGGGAATTAATCGTCTGAAACAGGATAATTTAGGCATTAGACCACCAACAGAAGAAGAAAAAGAGTCGTATCAGGGTTTCTAGTTCTCAAAACTAAAATTCCCTGACTAAACCGGCCGAAAACCGCGAATTAATTGTCTGAAACAAGAGAATTTAGGCATTTGGTTGACGATTTTACAGCCATTACATAGAGACTCCTTGGTTTATAACAACAACAAAAAATCGTATTTTCTATGTCAGGGTGTTTAGCATTTTCAAAACTAAAATTCCCTGACATTTTCCTGATTTCCCTGACATTACCCGGTTCTCCCGGTCGCTGGACACCCTG
This sequence comes from Bemisia tabaci, assembly GCF_918797505.1. Lineage (NCBI taxonomy): Eukaryota > Metazoa > Arthropoda > Insecta > Hemiptera > Aleyrodidae > Bemisia > Bemisia tabaci. The sequence continues at coordinate 10,895,022 of NC_092801.1, read as the reverse complement.
GTTTCGGACGAAAATTTTCTCATTTTCTCAAAAATTTCCTTACCGATCACCCGATCCACGGATTGCATGGCAGCCCTGCTATTAAAAAAACAATATATGACAACCTCGAAAAAGTTACACTACGCTAAGTTTGGAAATGAGTCCTTTAAAGGCATTACAATGATCTGGCACTGAAAAAATTACAAAACAAGAAAAGTCCTATGACTTTGACAAACTTTACGGCATAAAGTGCGAACCTATCTTCAAATTTACAAAACTCGCCGTGCGTTTTCTTTCGTATTTTGTATTTCGCTTGCGACAAACCACCATTCGAAAAAAAGAGCAAAACAACACTAAACTCTAACTACCACTTTAAACTGAGGTAAAATTAGGATGTTTTGGTTTTTTTCTTCACTGAAAAAAAGTTCTCGGCGTTTTTACCAAGGTCTGTTGGTACCTTTACCATCTCACTCTTTTTACCGATTGTTGGTCATTTTACTAAGACAGATTGGTAAACTTACCTAAAAACCGGTATTTTTACTGTTTTTTCAGGTAAGAATACCACTTTTATTGGTAATCAATTCCCGGTGGCTTTGCCATTTTATTTCGGTAATTCTACCAGTCTATAAAAAATATTGGCGTTTTTACCAAGGTCCAGTAAAATTACCGAGAAAGTTCAATACTTTTACCGAGATCTCTCTGTATAATTACCAATTCCATAAATGGTAATTTTACCAAGAGAGAACTGGGATCAAATAGAACCCTGAAATCTTGGTAATTTTACCCATTTCTTAGTAAATACACCGATATTTTTTTTCAGTGAATTCTTTTTGACGGAGAGATGTTCTGATATCGGTGTGAGAACGAGGTCATCGAAATTTGGCAGCTGGGCCCGGCGGCACAGAACAGATCGAGTCTCTCTCCGCTATACTTGCCGCCTCTACCGACCCCCGCTGCTGCCAAGTATCCATTCGATTCCCGCTTCAAAATGACTGGTTTTTCGGATTTTCGTGCGGTCTGGCAACACCGTGAACTGAGCCGCACCGGCTGGTCGCCATCACGCGGCCTCACCCTCTTCGGCGCACCAGGTTGCCGAAGGGAATCCGAAAAGCGTTAAAAAGACAGAGGCAGGCTGATTGTTGAAATTGATAGACAAAGTTATAGACAAAACAGACAAAAGGGATATGGAGGGATCTTATTGGTGGAAGCAAGCGGTTGCAATGGACAAATGAGGCACGTAGTAACTTAACTGACGGCGACCCACGAGAGACCCTATAGTTAGTCCATCATTTTCTCTCTTTGTCTACAGGAACCAACCTCTTCAACCAAGAGGATCGCTCCATACTCCCTATGTCTCCTTCGTCTAAGGCTACGTCTATCAACATCAATAATCAGCCCACAGCGGGTCAATTGTTGAATCGTTACCGAATGATCGCAATCGATAAATCCCTATCTTAGCATTGCTATTAATCGATCAAGGCCACTGCACTTATGCGCCTTGTCCTTCAAACCCCTATTATGATGAAGACGTATCACTAATATCTGATTTTTTGCAAAACTTTTCACGCACAGAAGTAGAAAAATCACCGACATTTTTAAGAGGTGACGCTGATCAGTTTTTCATTTAAAAAACAAAATATGACACGAAGTCTGCTACATCGCACAGTGGATTGAGTCAATAAGAGAGGTCGGACAAAAATTTAGAACTTTAAACGCTTATAACTCCGTTCATACAAGGCTTTGAGGTTCTAAAAGTGGTTCCATTGGTTCCATCGTGAGATTTTCTCCTACATAATGTGACGAAATAAATATTAAAATTTACAGTTTTAGCCAAAAATTTCATGTCCAACCTCTCTGATTGACTCGATCCTCTGTGCGATGCAAACCGAAAAACGTGGTTTGGTAAGTTCACCGTCGACATTTCGTACAGTTTCCAAGGGAAATGCTTTGGGATACAGTCTCCGAAAGGTGCCTACCCTTAACCAAGAAAATATATATCTTGTATTTATCCTCCCCTAAAATCACTCTGAAAAAGTTCGTAGCTTAAAAGCACCTTTGGATAACGCTGTCATGCTAGGGGAAAACGCCAGATGAACCTACAGGCGTTGCCAAATTTCATCTCATAAAATACGACTTTATTCAGGAAATTGTAAATATTTTCTTCCAATTTTTCAGACTATGTGGTTCGCAATTTAATCTAAAATACCTAACCAGGGTGTCTAGTTTTTTTCATTTTGGGAAATCCTGATTTTTGACTGCTAGGTAGATCCTGATTTCATATTTTTTCAAATCCTCATCAAATCCTGATTTTTTTGCGGAGAAAAATTAAACTTCACGAAAAAAATCCGATCGGACAGCCAACTTTTTTCGAATCCTGATTTTACGACCGATTTTTCTTCAAATCCTGATGAAATCGGGATTCGATCCTGATTGACCTAAAATCCTGATAGGTAAAATCGGGAAATTTTGGAAAATCCTGATGCTAGACATCCTGCTAGCTAAAAATCTCGAGAAAAAATACGCACAACTTTCCTCAAAAAAACTTGTTTTACTGAAAAAAATACGGCAATGCTACAATGCTCATAAGGCGTTCTTCCATGCTGCCGTGCTAAGGAAGAACGCCGTATGAACCTTCAGGCGTTGCGAAATTTCCTTTGATCAAACGCAAATTTCCTGTTGAACTTATGAATATTTACCTCCCAATTTTTTACATAATTTTGTTCGCAATTTCACCTTAAGATTCTGAAAATGTAAAGTAGGAATATTCATAACATTCCTCAAAAATAAACATTTTATCGAAGGAAAAAACACCCTATGAGCCTTTGGTCGTTGCCAGATTGCCTTCAATAAACACCGAATTTACCTGGAAAATTTTTCTACCAATTCTTCAGACAATTTTTTCCGCAATTTAATCGAAAATATCCGAAAATTTCGAGGAAAGATATTCGTGACTTTCCTCAAAAATAAATGTTTTATTCGGGGAAATTTGGCAACTCTCGAATGCTCATACGGCGTTCTTCCTTAGCACGGCAGAACGGAGAAGCGATCTCTAGCGAGATAACGTTCGATAAGACAACGCTGACGAGCCGGGGTAACAATTACCAATATGTTTAATTTTGTGTCGGAGACACCCCCTTCATCTCGGGGCACCGCCCCCCTCCCTCCCCCCGCCCGCCGCGGAGCCGAGACGATACCTTCTCCGCTAATTACATTTCCCTCATCTTTCATCCTTCTCCGGCGAGAAAAACTGGTGCCAGGTCGCCCGCCCCTCCCGACTGCATCTTCTCCTGTTCGGACTCCGCCGGGCCGGGTTGGGGATGATGCGTGCCTTTCCATCCCCTTTTCTCACGAGATCAAGTTTAATAAGACGTTTCCCCGGGCGGGTCCATCGGGGTTCCGAGACAGTGGCGTGGCGTGCATTGCGATAAATGGAGTGTTGTGCCATTTAAACCTGTGGTAAAGAATCGATTATTACGGTGTTCGCTGCGGACACTCTCGTTATCGATCCTTTCCCTAGGTTTAAATGGCACAACACTCCATTTATCGCAATGCACGCCACGCCACTGGTTCCAAGGGCAAGTTTCTGCCGCCCTTCCTACGTAACCAGAGTGTCTACTAAAACAGGCCGGCCAAAAATCAGTACTTTTTCAGAGCATTCCCAAAAAGTTCAGTACCTTCTGATCAGAAAAATTCAGAACTTGTTCAGTACCTCCATATGACGAAATTCGAAAAATTTTCCTTTTTCGCTCAAATTGCGACAAAAATGCCAAAAAAATGAAACAAAATTCCGGACTTCTTGCGAAATTTCCGCACTTTTTCAGTATTTCCGACCCACCCTTAAAAAATCAGTACTATTTCCGGACTTTTAGACACCTTCGTAACGTAGGCTCGGCAACCATGTCCTCCGTTGCCACAGGAGTGCAGAAAGCTCTTAGCTGTCCCAATTTATAATTTGCCTTCCCCAAAATTTACGGAAAGTCTTCCTTGATTTTTACAAATTTTTACAGCCTCCCACGATTTTCACAGCTTTCCTCAATTCTCATGATCGCGTGATCGAGAACACTCTGCATCCCTGCGCTGCCTTGCAAGGAAAAACGCCGTATGAGCCTTCAGGCGTTGCCGACTTTTCTTAGATAAAATACAAATTGACAGGGTAATCTGTGAACACTTTTCCTTGAATTTTTCACAGTATTTTATTCGCGACCAGACCTAAATTATCTGAAAATTCCGATGGAAAATATGTATAACTCTCGTCAAAAATATAGGATGCAATAGGAGGAAATTTGGCAACTCTCAAATCTTCATACGGCGTTTTTCCTTGGCACGGCAGTACGAGGCCGTTCATAAAAGGCGAAAAAAAAAATAAAACCCCTCCCTCCCCTGTAACGCAGGTTACAGCTAGAGATGGGACATCGAGATCGGGAGACAGTGGCGATTCCTGAAGGTTGACAACACTTCTTTTTCTCCATTTAAACGCATGTAAAACAATCGATTCCAAGCGAGGCAGAATCGATATATTCAATGGCTTCATATGGAGTATTAACAGTGTTGCCAACATGCTGGAATCACCTCTGTCGGGAAATAGGTTTTCGAGTCATCGCGACAGAGGCCGATCTGCAGGGACCCTGTACTTCGTGTTGCACGCGGCAAAAACCTCGAAAAGAATCTTCGACGAAAATATGTCGGCATGTCCTCTTTTCGCGACCGAAGCCACCCTGTCTGCCGGTGCCAACATTCCGCCGCGCTGCTGCCAGTTCACGCGGCAAAACAGCCGTCATCGTAACGGAGGATATCTTAAAATTCGCCGAGTTGACAACACAGGTTCTGTGCTAAATTGGCGCCCGAAACTCGCGGGAATCAGAGCATCCTCGACGCCCGCGCAATGTGCCCTGCGTTGCCAAATTGTAACCTTAAATTGACGAGTAAACGGTAAAAATACAAGGCGTTAAAAGTGCCAGCGGTTGTGTTGATAAAATTCTCGGATTCCCAGGTGAAAGAGCGTGACTCAAATTCGTCGTTTTCTTCACAAAAGAACGTAACTCCATTTCATTGTTGCCAAATTTCCCCTCGAAAATGGAGATGTTGCATGTGTGATGGATTTGCGATTTGACCATTGATTCTTATGTAAAAGTTCGCGAGAAACACGATGGTGCCACTGGTTTTCTCTGAAATCATCTCCCAAGCTCAAAAAAAGCTCTCAAGTTGAGGCCAAAATGGAGGGCATATCCCACGCTATCCTGAGAGTCACCCCTACATCAAGACAAACTCTCCATGCAAAGATAGGAAGCAAACACATTGACAGGGCTGAGGGCTGCCACTTTATTTAGGGGACTCCAAAACTGATATCACGGCAACACTGCTAATGTATTTGCTCCCTATCTTTGGATGCAGAGTTTGTCTTGATGTAGAGGTGGACTCTCAGGATAGCGTGGGATATCTCCTCTATTTGGCTTCAAGTTGAGAGCTTTTTTTGAGCTTGGGAGATGATTTCAGAGAAAACCAGTGGCACCATCGTGTTTTTCCCGAACTTTTACTAAAGAATCAACAGTCAAATCGCAAATTCCTCACACATGCAACATCTCCATTACACATTAACCATAGGAGAATCTTGAGCATTTCTAACTGAAAATTGCGCTGATTTTTCCTCATATTCCATGCAAAAATCAGGGGAAGTTTGGATAAAATTGCACCGGTACATTTTTGTAAAAGAAATTGATTGTTTGACCCAATTTGGCAACCTTGAAATGGAGTTACGTTCCTTCGTACGGGGGACTACGAATTCGGCCGTCCACAGCAAAAACGCCGTAACTTCGATCAACACCAGTGGCGTGGCGTGAAGGATCGATTATCGATATATCGCCATTTGAAGCTATGGTAACGAATCGATTACTAAGGTGTTCGCTGCGAACGCCCTGATAATCGATCTTTTTCCATACGTTTAAATGGCAAATCAATCGATATATCGCAAAGCACGCCACGCCACTGATCAACACTTTTCATTCTTCTTCTGCGCGTGCTATTCTTAAGAATCTTAAAACATCAGTACTATTTCTGGACTAGTAGACACCCTGGCAAGCCTGTTAGATCCGCCTTTGAGGGGAAAATGCCGTGAAATTATGCCTGGCAAGGGTGGCGCTGGAGTCAGTCGGGCCGGATAACAAGTCCGATGTAGAGTCCCTTTATAATGAGAGTCAAGACAACACCCTCATGGAGTCACAAACGGGAATAAAGATTACACAAACTGAACGTTTTTCGTAATCTTTGATCGGCTCATTCTTAAATTCCTTTCTCCGTTCCTTCTCTCATTCCGTTTGTTCCTTGGCGAACCCGAAATTCCTCGGTCCATTCCAGATTATAATCTTTGCAATCGGTGAAAATGTAATCTTTATTCCCGTTTGTGACACTGTGAAGGCCTAAAATCCGGTCAACCAATCAGAAATGGATTCGCATTGTCTTGACTCTCAGTATAAAGGGACTCTAGTCCGATGTATCTGCTCAAGGCTCAAAATACGACTCTTCGGCGATGATTAGACGACGGGCTTGCAACGTTGCTTGGCCTCTGCCAAAATGTTGCGCAACATTCCCAGCCCGCGTACGTACACCACTGGCGAAGTGTGAATGATCGACCAAAGATATTTCCCATTGAAGCTATGGTAAAGAATCGATTATTAGGGAGTCCGTTGCCCACATCTTGTAAATCGATCCCTCTCCACAGGTTTAAATGGTGGGCGAATCGATGTATCGCAAAGCACGCCACGACACTGTACGACATGGTTCCCAGGCTTGCCTCTATGGTGAAACCATTCAGAGTCAACAAAATCAGATGCGTAAGAAAGGGAGCGAGCTGTGGGTGGGTTACTCGAACCAGTCTGCAGTATTAGCGAAGAGAGCAGTAAGTGCAAAAGTGAAGTTTTGAGACAACGGGCTCGGAAGCTTCTGACCGGTAAACAGAGGCGGATCCAGCAATTTGGCAACACCGAATTGTCTCCATTTAAACCTATACTAAATAATCGATTCTTGTCGGAGCACCAAGCCCCTCCAAGAATCGATACATTTTCATAGGTTTAAATGGAGAAAAGACAATGTTGCCGATTTTCTGGATCCGCCAATGCCGGTAAATTTTATTGAAAGAAGCCTCCGTTCATCGTCAAATTGCCACTAATCGTCCGAAAGACTCCTAGAAATCGTCTGGATGATTAAAAACCGACTGATCTTATTTCAATTACATGAAAAGTGTACTTTTCATTTTCATGCTAGGTTATTGTTAGGCAAGACAGCCTAATAACCTCGTCAAAACCTAATACTGCCGTGCTAAGGAAGAACTCCGTACGAACAATCGAGAGTTGCCACATTTCCTTCGATAAAATTTTTATTTTGGGGGAAAGTTATGAATATTCCTCCTTGAAATTTTCAGGAACTTCAGGTAAAATTGCGAAAAAATTTATTTGAAAATTTGGAGGGACAGTTAATTAAAAATAAATATTACAGAAAACTAAAAATATTCTCCCTTGAAAGTTTCAGAAGTTGTAGGTCAAATTACAAACAAAGTAATCTGAGGAATGGAGAATTTGCACGCAAAATTTTTATTGCCTCGTCTGAAAGTGCTAAAGACCTGATTTTGCAGTATTTTTTATACTTTTTTTTGGCTATGGGAAATAGTATAAAAATAGATTTAAAAGGGAGAAAATGCGCCGCCTAGTGACGTCATCTGGCGGCATTTCCCATATAAACGCATGTATTTTAGCAGAATAGATAATTTTGTCATTTCTCCTCCAATAATTGTTCAATTTATAAATCAAGGGTATCCTCGTGTTCAACTCACTTGGTAGCGTCCATTCAAATACGGAATTCATCAAATTCAGACACCTGCAAATTCTCCATTGGTAGACAAATATTCAAACATTTTCCTGGAAATTAGTGATGTGCCAGGAGAAATTCGGCAACGCCTGAAGGCTCATGTGGCGTTTTTCCTCAGCACGGCAGACTATACTTTCAATTAGGAGAATAGGAAAGAAAAGAATAATTCTCTCATGCGGTCTCTGGCGACTGAATTATCCCTGTTGTTTCCGAGATGACACGAGCATCCTGAAATACTGCCCTTGGAAACCGATAATCGATAAATCCCCATTTAAAGCCGTAGTAAAGAATCGGTTATTTGGGTGTACTCCGTTCATCGATCCTTTTCCATAGGTTTAAATGGCAGATCAATCGATAGATCGCGAAGCTCGCCACGACACTGGATCAAATAATACGACACTGCGCCGCTGAGCCGGGCATTCATCAGAGGTACTCAGCCTTGTACATCCCCCCTCCCCCCCTTCCTGGTTATGAGCTACACACAATGAAACTTTTCGGGAAGGGGTACGGACACAGAATATGCATGCGCTAATTGGAGCCGCCGTCAATAAGACGACAGAATAATGTCCTTTATTAGTAAGGGACCGTCCATAATATACGAAACGCTGAAAATCAGAATTTCAAACTCATCTTCCTGAAGAGGCAGATTTTTTGTTAAATTCCGCGGGGTGTGTTCTTAAACGCAACGAAGTTCTGAAAAATTGCCAAACGTTAGGTGAAGTGGTAACGCAATGAAAAGAAAAAAAAAAAAATCTACCTTAGATCTGATAATAGATTCAAGTTGCACAATCATGGCGGCACTGGAATTCTCCTGGTTCTTTTTCGCAAAGTGCAATCCAATTGTGCCTAACTCATTTCTGTAATAAAAATTTTTGAGCTGGTACGTGAAAGCAAATGAAATTAGAACGAGGGCCTAGTCAACCATTAAATCTAACCCAGAAAGATAAATTAAAAAGAACAAAACAAATGTAACCTATTTTGATACAAATTTGTTTATGGTATTTAACATTGTAATATAGTTTTAAAAATTTAAATTAAAAATGTAAAACTGGCTCATCCACACGAGTTAAACTCACGGATGAGTAAAGTTGATTGTAACTATTTTTGTACATTTTAAACTGAAGAAAATAAATAAATTGAAAAATTGAATTGAGATTTCCATCCGATTTCATGGGCCCATCAAAGCCCCACTGACCCCCCCCCCCCCTCCTCCCCCTTAAGAACTGAGTAACGCAAATAAGGTACAAGAAAAAAAAAAATAATAATAATAATAATACGAGATTAGCCCTCTAATTGAAGTTGTGACTGATCATAATGGGAATTTTCTGACCTCGCTCCCAACCGCCCCTGTGGCCTAATGGATAAGGCATCGGTCTCCTAAACCGGGGATTGTGGGTTCGAGTCCCACCAGGGGTAACCTAATTTTTAATCCCGCCACTCAATATGAACGATGTTCAGATGAAATCTAGAGCACATTGTGTTCATACGAATGATAACAAACCTGATTGAAATTTGCTAAAATCGCGCGCTTTCGCAACTTCAGTAAAGGTGTGCACAATAAACGCGCTACCGAATTTCGCCGTGTATTTTTCGGCATTCTTAATTCTTATACGTAGCGCAGATCTAAAAACCTCCCGATAAAGATACTCGCAGTCTCAAACGGGATAACTTTAGCGCGATTTCATAAAATCTTGAGTTACAATAGCCCACTAACAAAAAGTTCTCCCCAAGTCGCGAGTTAAAGAAATTCACGAGGACGGTGGAATTTCGAAAAAATAACACAGAAATGTGAGTACATACTGAATTGACACGGATGGAGAGAGAAAACCTTGCTCATTTGCGACTTTGCAAAATTTCATATCTCATTCACAAAGGGGGATACAAGGATCACGATTTTTTCTTTTCCAAAAGTGTAAGGGGTACCAACGATTATTTTTCCCTCCGAATCCAGGGGAGGGAATCATACAATTTACACCCCCACGAGAATTAAAATAGGATTCGGATGAGAAACGTTTAATGTATGAGCCTGTAAGTAAGAAGGATATTTCAATAAACTGGTTTGCAGGTAAAGTGGCCGAGTTTCTTCTTTTTGAAGCTCATTATCCTTTACATTGGACTAAATTTAAGAATGAAAAGTTGCTGAGAGCTTTCAAGGCAAATGGGCTGTAGGAAATCTGAGGTCATAGCTTAAAGTTACTTTAAAATTTAATTCTACCTCCTCTTGGAATTCATAGAAAAATCAAAAGCAATCAAATCCAACATACTGTAAACCATACCACCGAGTCTAAAATTTATTCAAAATGAGAAGAATATTGCCTACTTCACCAACCTTGTGTAGGTAGGAGCAATGATATCGCATTTAATCAAGAAAAAAAATTTATGCTGTGGCTGTTTTGTATGCCACAGCCACACCCTACTTCGAGCACAACAACAGTATTCAAAATGGGCCATTTTAAACTGGCAAGTCAATGCTCACGATTCACACGAAAAACTGCATCATTCCTTGAATTACAATTTAGTATATTTACAGCACCCACAATCTCAGTGGCACTAAGGGACAACAGCAGGCATTAAATGAAGTGAACCCTGATCAAGGAAACTTGGATAACTGATCCTTTGTAAGAAATGACTATCAAAACAATTGAGTTCATGTAGCAAAGTAAGCAAGATTAAATAATGTAGGAATGCTACGCCTGACCCAGTAAAAGGTAAATGACACAGTTGCCTTTTTAAACAAGTGCTGGACTTGGAACACAGTAGCTTAAAAAAAAGAATAGTCTGGGAAAGCCTGAGGGTATGATGAGGCGGAGTTAAACATCTTTGGTTCTGGCGCAGAATTCTCATGAGTGGTATTTGAAAATGAATGCTATTTAAACAAACTTAAATTGATTAAGGAAGTAGTTTCTTTGAGAGCTTGTATTTAGGGGATGTTCATGAAGGAATAGCTGAAATTATTCAGACTACACATGTGATACTGGATCGTATCTTATTGTGCTAGCTCCTCGAAACAAAATGGTCAGGAAAAGAGAGTTGGTTCTCAAGAACAGGAGATTCTTTTTATCAACAGAATGCAAGGAACGCAATGAATTGGCCTCTCACCATTGCAGCTGAGGTTAGGGCTGCACATGACTGTAAAAAAGTGAAGCTTGTTGATTCAATTACAATCCTCCACAGTCCAAAGAAAAATACCCTTTAATAATCTCGGCACCATGCATTAGTCTTCAGGATCAAAACATACAGAATGGATCATACTTAATGTTTATGTGCTTGGGGGCAGTAAGAATGTTAAGTTAAGAGGTTTCCTTGACCAGCTATTTCACCTCTGTGCTAATCTTATCACATTGAGAGGAATAGAGCTTTCTTTGAATTTACTATGTGTTGGAGAAACCATAACGTCTAGTTCAGTAGATTGAGATCCGGCAGAGTTTACTCACATTCTACACAATAAGAGACTGACAAATCTCAACATAATCACAATACCCACAAGGTAGAGAGAAATGATTTTACGATTAGCTTATTTGCAGCTGTAAGTAAGTTGTCCTATTGTAATATGAAGGGCAGCAGAGGCAGTTTACAGACATGCTTGCAGTTGGTGAACAAATACAGGCCTTGGAATCGTTGCATCAGACTACAAGGTGAGTAAATCTAAGTGCATGTGCATAATTATGTTGTTATTGAACTGCAGTCCTAACGCATTCAAATATAAAATCCATGAAACTGATTTAAAAATGAATATTTTGGCAGACGAGAATATTGCAGAGGACTTGATCATAGTTGAGGCGAGTGATTCACGAAGGAGAAATGAGACCAGAAATGAGGCAGGATGAAACCTGTCTTCAGGAAGAAAATATGGTTAGGCAAAGGGTGTAACATCTGATCATAAGTATCTTTTACCTTATCCGCAGGAATGGTCTTAATCATTGTGCTCATATTTGGAGTGTATTTCTGAAACGCAGATCAAAAGAGGGCCAGAAGCAGGCTTGTGAAATCCAAAGGGAAAAGAAGCATCCAGCCGAAGGCAGAGAAAGTAGTATGTTTCACAGACCCCAGGTCATGAACAACACTTGAAAACACTACAATAATAAACAACACACATCGCCTTTACGCCATGTCGACGCAAAGCCCCACGATAAGCACGCACTTTCATTCACCACGCTCGAATTTGGCACAAAAAATTTCATAATTTGCAAAACATGTCGATAATAACAACACTCATTACAGAGATGGAAAACACAAAATTTGCCCGATTCACGAACGCGGCACGCGTGCTTCCTCTGCAAGCGAAAATTGCACTGAATTGTGGGAGCAAGATGTTGCAACAGCAGCGCCGAAGGACTGGTGGCGGATTTCGTAAGCTACGGTAAGCGCTACTGCGCATGCGCCATTTTTGTGAATGTACATTAGTTCGTTCAATCACCGTTAGACAGTAGCACCAGCTTACGGCGCGGCGCTGAATTTACCTTTACCTTTAGTTCATAACTTCATATGCTTTGCCTCAAAACTTAGGTAATTCTCCATAATTTTATTTCTTCACACCATGGAAAATTGAAACTATAGATCGCCATGATCCTACAAAAAATTTAAATCAGCAATTATACTGATTATGACGGAAATTATCAACGCCGTCAACAACCTTTCCCCTCCGGCCTGCTCTGAAAAATGTACTGGATTGCATAAGTTCCAGGAGCACGGAGATACGCAACTCGTCCGTCGCCTTATCAGCTCTTTGAGCTTTTGCTTTTCCATCCTCTAACCTCAAAATTTTGGAGTCACATCGTCTAAAGTGAAGTGCCGTGACAATTTTAGTTTCCGAGATTAATATTAATTTTTCACCATGCAACCGGTCGCGCACATAGTGAAAGTTTCCATCCCAAATTACCTGGTTGATTTGCCAATACCGTCAACTCTTGGAGGCTGGTTCTATCTAGGGAGTGAGTATCAATTCAGCATTGAGGTCACACTTCTTGCTTCTCTACTTCATTGTTATTGATCAGAATTCATCCTTTTCCACCGAATATCGCAGTGTGTTGCGAAATTTTGTATGGATTTGAAACTCCTAACCATGAATATCATCCGCATTTCAGATTTTCAAGTCTTGGGCTTTGTAGTTTTCCATGGTTGCGTCATTATAATGTGCCCGCCATGTACTTAGCGTTACAGATTCCATCATTTACCTAGAATGGGTGGTATTGGATTCATCAGTCTTCGCAAGCACAGTCATGCCTCTTGTGACCCAACAGGCGTGAAATTCCAAACCTGCTGAAAATTTCTCTGTTTCTATGACAAGTGCTCGAAACAGAAACTTACTAAAATATATCTTTGCAGAAATAATACATACTTATTCTCCCTCCTGTTTCTACATATTTATCGCTGAATGTTTCCGAACTAGCAACAATTCTTAGATCCTCCCATCCATTGCCATATCTTATCCTGGTTTACTTACTGCTTAAAAAGTTATGTAACCTAGCACATGTTGAAAAGCTGTGTTTGACTAATTGTAAGATGGAAGTAACTATCCCTGTATTTTTTTACCACTCTTACTTTCACGCTCAATACTAATCTGCCTATATTTTTCTTTCAGTTAAGGACTGGGGTAAATTGATACCTTTCTTCGCCTTTGTCGGAGGTAGCTCCTATGCCGCTTACAAACTTCTGAAGCCAAACTCTGTAAGTCTTGATTTTTTGAGTACCTCTTTTTCAGGACTCTATGTAGTTGAGATAAGTCTTCTTACTCGCTGATTTTCATAAAACAATTTCTGAGTTAGAGCTCGCACCAGAATTAATACTCGATCAGAGACAGCAGTTTTGTTGTTTGCATTTATATTTCAATCCGTCATGTCGAAAATTGAGAGTCCTTGCCAATTGGACCGCGTTAAACAGGAAGGAACAAAGCCACAGTAGCTACTGCCAAATTTAATTGGAAATTTTAATTTTTTACATGAAAATGGTTGTGCAAATTTTAGTGAATTTTCTGCATTGTACGAAGTGAATTCCTTAAAATTGTCTAAGGAAACCTTACAAACGTTCCCTTGTAAAAAAGTAAATTGCTGAGTTAATTTTGGCAATTGCTGATGTGGCTTGGTTCCTTTCTGCTAAACGTGGTCCAATTAAGTTCACGAACTTTTAGACTGCAACAGATCATCTTGAATCTTCCAGTTATTTTTCATACTAAATTGACTTCACATAATCTTCTCCTGAACTCATTCTGCGTGGACTCTGCCTCTAATCTAATGAGTTTTAATTCATGGCAACTTTTTTGAGCTTACTTCTCTGCATGAAAATTTTAAACCACACAGTTCGATCCGTTTTCCTGAGTATGAATTCAGAAGCTTAACTTCAAAAGACATCATAAAATCTACAAGGAACATATCAATAAAAGATTGTTCTTCTTAGGTATGATGTTTTTTAAGACCTAGGCTCCAAATTAAATCTTTCTATGTGCTTTTTTGGAGAAATTGGTACTAGCGTTTAAAAGTCAGTTGTGCTTACTTAGGAGGTCATCATGAAGCCTGGGCAGATTTCCATCGTAAAATATGTGTCATTATAATTAAAACGCCACTATTGAGATGTATATTTTTAGTCTTGCAATCCGTTGAGGGCAAACAAAAAGGCATGACCTGGCAATTTGCAGTTCTCTGCGAACATAGGGCAAATCTTTGGCAGTAAAGCAAGTTTCAAAAGGGTTTTTTTAACGGGAATTTTCTTTTGTGAGGTAGATCTGAAATTTTGCTGCAAGGCAAGAGTGCCATATAAAGTAGAAGAATCTGCACTTTGAAAAGTTGCATTTCTGTTTTATTCCCTCTTTATTCCATCGTTCTGTGTCATTTACAATGAACATTCCAATTGAGGGGCTTGGAAGACAAGGCGCATGAGTGCAATTTTTGCTACTTTCAGAAATACATGTTTAAATTTTCGAAATTACATGGATCCTTATGGCTAAAAGAAAGTTCAAACTGACTTTTTGATGCCTTAAAAATTTAAATTTGGGAGCGAAATTTTCTCAGATTATTCATTAAGCCTAGTTTCACTCGAAATCATTAATATCTCAATTTTTACAAAAAAACTTTACTTTATGTGTTTTGTCCTCCAAGCCCCTTAATTGAGGTTTAAAAATAGGAATTTGATACATTTTCCAGCCCTCTTGAAGGTAATACCTGGAACCTTTGTTCACAGTGTTTGTAAAAATTATTCACCAATGGTGTTAGGGTATTTTAAACTCGAATGCATTACCCTCAAAAGAAGGTTTTATTCTGCATGCCGTTTGACTAAAAATATTTGCGGGACTCTCTGAGTTAAGATAGAAAATAAGATGTTTCTTTGTTGTTGTTTTAAGTCAAGGAGTCTCCTAACAATGGCTGTAAAATCATCAATCTAATGCCTAAATTATTTTGTTTCAGACAATTAATCCCAGTATAAAGAAAGACTCATCAAAAGTAGTTGACTGTCTTAACATAGAAGACCTTGGAGAACAAACTGCATTTTGCCGATGTTGGCGTAGTAAGAAATTCCCCCTATGCGATGGTGCTCACGGACCTCACAACAAAGAAACTGGTGATAACGTAGGCCCTCTAGTGCTGTCAAAGAAAAGCAAGTAGGGTTAAAAATTAAGGGTTTAAGTTGTCTATAGTTTTCTTTTTCTCAATTGATTTTTTTTTTGTAATAGTCCCATATTCATTACTCCCAATATCACTGAGCGCCCTCACGTAAATCTGTTATATTGCTCATTAAATGACACACAGTTTGTGATTAGTTTCATGTTGAGATGTTCTACTACATGTAATGTTGAGATCGTCCCATAAAAAAATAATTTACTTGCTTGTCCTTTTCTTAATATTGTAATTAGTTAGATTGGTAAATCGAGTGTAACTTCTTCGGAGTTAGGTCAGTAATCCCTAGAATCCCCTGATTTTTCCCCTTTGAACTACAAAAGAATTTTAAAAAAACTGAATCGGTCTCAAAATTTCTGTGATAATCTCTTGTTTTACCTAGTGCAGATTAGATGCACCTCATACTATTAACGGTTTAAAACAAGTCAATGCTCTACAGTTTTCTGAAGTACCTACTTTATTACTTTCCCTCTTTAGTCTCGTTTGTTTTTATTGTTACAAAGAACATCTCAATTTTTATCTGCCCCAGTGAAAAGAGCATTTAGTAGTCTTTTATCGGTGAATGTAAAGTTCAACTATCATACTGCTGATAAGGCCTGAACTTCAGCAAGAAACGAGAGGCTGTTATCTTATCAACTGTATACCCAGTCCCACTAATGCGCCAATTACCTGTTCAAACAACTATATATTGGGTAGTCCTGTCAGCGTGTCAAGACTCTCCACACCAATCTGCTATTTTAATTTGAAGTAAAAATTGTAAATTATCGTTTTTTTTAGGGTTTTACAATTACACCTCTCCATCTGTCCATCCCAGCGGGGACTTTCTCCTTCTACACCCCAAAAAAGATGTAGTACCTGTGTTAATTACTAAATACTGAACATCAATTCCTGTAGTTTGTAGTTTAGTTTTAACTTTTACCTTTATGTATGCATTTGCTTTTTTTCTACCCGCAGAATGACAGGAGTCATTATATGTAACTGGGTTATTACTGATCACATGTTCTTTGTACCCCTCATCAAGCATTTTTTATAAAATCTATCTCCCCCTCCCTATGAGCTGAAAAGTACATAATGGTCTAAATAAATTTTTATTACTTGTTAAATTAGTGTAAGCTTTCTTTCTTCTTTTCTTTGCGGGTCTTCATCTTCTGAAGCTGCTACATTTGACAGTGAAAAGCTTTGGCTAATGTCCGAAAACATGCGAATGGTAAAACTATATACTTTTTGGTCCCGTAATGAAAACGATCGATCGTTTTGGTAAAATTGCAGTTTGATTGCCTGAAATTTTAATTCTATATTCATTTTTTTGTTGCACTGTACTATTATTACAGATTTATCTGTTATTTGACCCTATGGAAAAGAATCGATGAACAGGGTGTTCTTACACACATTAATAATCTATTATTTACCATAGTTTCAAATGAGGAAATATCGATAGTTGATTTTGCGCCTTGCCACTGTGTTATACGCATTTTGTATGCGACCTTTTTTTTTATGGAAATCTGTCTCGTGATGTTCTATTTTATATTGTCCAGACGGCCAGTGCAGCCAGTACTGATGAGAGTCCCCGGAAAGATTCTAGGTTTTTATTTTGGACTGTAGTTAAGGACTTAACAAGCTCATACAGCCACAATTACAATACTTCTGCGCCAAAAGAGATCACCACATTGTCCTTCAGCCACTGCTAAATTTCCTCTGCATGGTTTGCGCGGCCTTGGAAAGTGCTGGAAGGGTGCCTGATATTTTTGTTTGAGGCTGCATGAACTATGTTCCAATGAAACACAAATCGTTCTCGACACATGAGTCGTTTCCTTCTAATTTATCTGAGCATTTTAATATCAATTTGATATGAAGTATTTAAAAATTTAGAATAAGAAAATCATTCATAACTTTCCTCCATTTTAAGCATTTCATCGAGGAACACTTGACAGCATTGGGATTACTCGGCCGAATACTGCCGTGCTAAGGAAGAACGCCGAATGAGCCTTCAGGCGTTGCCAAATTTCCCCTGGCAAATCATGAATTTTCCTAGAAATTAGTGAATATTTGTCTGACAATTTCTCTGATAATTTTGTTCATAATTTGATCTAACAATGTCAATGAAAAATATTCATAATTTTCCTCAAAAATGAACATTTTATCGAGCGAAATTTGGCAACTCTCGAATGTTCATACGGCGATCTTCCTTAACACGGCAGAATAGCCCACTTAAATGAGATTTGTATAACTTGTTGCGTGTGCACTTATTTGAAGGCGTCTGCAATGTAAGGCTGCACAGTGCCAGTCCTACTAATCTATCACACAAGTCTGTGACGCATATTTTAAAGCATTGCTATGGAGCTCGAGTAAAAGTAAAAGGATACAAATTGGATTGCATTTTGCAAAAAGGATAGCATTGCAATGATGCCAAGATTGTGCAACTTCATCCTTTGCAATAAAATTGCGGAAATCATGAAAAACTATGAAATTTATATGGTAATTTTTGTCTTAAATTTACAGTTTTTAGCGAGTAAAGTAGAAACTATTAATGGATAATCGGGTTTTTCCTCCAAGACAAAAGAAGTTGCACAATCTTAGCAACCTTGCAATGCTAGTGGTTCCTTTTTGCGAAATGCAATCCAATTCTTCTAAAATGTGGAGGTTTTTTTCGCAGTATCAAAACAAATGTATTGTAACTATTCCCGATACCACTGCAGCAGAGCTAACCTTGCTAAAAACCATGTTGGTGAATGAAACATATCGATGGCCAACACTGCCGTGCTAAAGAAAAACGCCGTGTGAACCTTCAGACGTTGCCAACTCTCCTTTGATAAAACACGAATTTCCTGGCAAACTTATGAATATCTTTCTTCCAATTTTTCAGTTAATTTTGCTCGCAATTCGACCGAAAAGTTCAGAAAATGTCGAGGGAAAATATTCATAACTTTCTTCAAAAAGGAACATATCATCGAAGGAAATTTGACAACTCTCGAATGTTCATACGGCGTTCTTCCTCAGCATGGCAGTATTGTCTGTCGGCCGTTGCATACGGAGACTTCAACGCTAGAGTAAGAAGACTGCGACTTAGACTGCCGTGCTCTAAAGGAAGAACGCTGTATGAACATTCGAGATTTGCCAAACCTCCTTCGATAAAATGTTTATTTTTGAGGAAAGTCATGCATATTTGTTCCTTGAAATTTTCAGGAACTTTCAGTGAAATTGCGAACAAAGTTATCTGAAAAATTGGAAGGAAAATATTCATAAATTTTCCCGTAAATTCGTGATTTACGAAAAGGAATTTGGCAACGCTCGATGGCTAATACGGCGTTTTATCTTAGCATGGCAGTAGAATAGTGGGTAATTTTTGTTAATCAATGAGGTAATTTGATAACAATTCAATAATCCATCGTAATTACGGCCCATCGTAATTTTGAGCGGTTTTATCCGTGAATGTGTAGTCTCACATCGGTGTCTCGTGAGCGCCATAGACACATGGATCGCGTTAAGCAGAAAGGAACCAAGCCATATCAGCTATTTTCAAATGGAATTGGGCGATTTCGTGTCTTACATAAAAACGGTTGTGCGGATTTGTTTTGCGAATTTCAGTGAATTTTTTGCATAGTACGAAGCAAATTCCTTCATATTTTCAAAGGCACTCGCACAAATGTTCTCTTGCAAAAATGAAATTGCCCGGTTAAATTTGGCAATAGATGATACGGCTTGGTTCCTTTCTGCTACCATTTTATTTGCTGACGCCCCGAATTCGAATTATCGCGGGAATGAAAGGCGTGTCCGCTGCACCAATGGTAGCGCCTTCAAAAGCGTGGAAATACTTCAAACACTACACTTTTGACAAACCACACACGATCCGCTGTGCAAATTGCCTACACTGCGAGGTGTACACCTAGTTATAAAAATTGGACAATTTCATCTCTAACAAAAACGGTTAAGCGGTGTTTGTTTTTTTTTTTTCTTTGAAAATTGCAGTAAATTTTCCGCATTCCACCAAGCGAACTCCTTAACAATTTTAAACGAATCCGCACAAACGTTGTCTCGTAAAAAATTAAATTGTTCTATTAAATTTGGCGCAATAGCTGACGTTGCTTAGTTTCTTTCTGCTATAAACGCGGTCCACGTGGGGCCCCTCTTTTTCGGTCCACGTGGGGCCCCTCTTTTTCGGTCCACGTGGGGCCCCTCTTTTTCGGTCCACGTGGGGCCCCTCTTTTTCGGTCCACGTGGGGCCCCTCTTTTTCATGAACTTATAGTCCACTGGTGCTCCGATTCGATGATCCTGAAGCAATCAGTAACGTAAGACATATGGACCGCGCTGATCAGGAAGGAACCAAGCCACATCAGCAATTGCCAAATTTAATCAGGCAATTTAATTTTTTTAGAAGGGAACGTCCTAGCGAATTCTTATGGAAATTTTAAGGAATTCGCTTCGAACAATGCAGAAAATTCACTGAAAATTTCCCCAAAAATCCGCAAAATCGTATTCATGTAAAAAGTTAAATCGCCAAATTAAATTTGGCCACGGTTGATGTGGCTTGGTTCCTTTCTGCTTAGCGCAGTCTATATTATCTACAAGCTTTGGGTCCTACCACACGAGGCTCTGTATCAACTGCAGGTTGATTAACATTTCTGACCGGGCTTTTCCCAACTTTTCAGCGAAAAAAAACTATACAAATATGATGAAATGCACACTGGAATTTGCCTGAAGCGACCGTGAAACGACTGTGCTGCATTCGTCGAATCTCTTTGATCAGAGAAGGTAAGGGCGCAGCTCATATTTTAAAGATGGCAACGTTGTAACATATTTAAATAATCAAAGTATTTTTCGGAAATTTGACAATGTCGCGATAAAAATTAGTAATTTACATCATCGGCATAATGGGTAACGCTGGAATTAAGTTACGGTGCATGAAAAACAAGCGAGGCGCCCTCAGTTGAGGAGCTTGGAGGACAAGGCGCATAAGTGCAGTAATTGCTATTTCGAGAAAAACGTGTTTAAAGTTTCTAAATTATACGAAGCCTTATAGCGTAGAGAGAGTTCAAACTCACAATTTCATGTTTAAAAATTGAATTAAACCGGGGAAGTTTTCACAGATTTTATTTCAAACCTGAATTTATTTGAAATCACTGCAAGTCAATTTTTGTTTAAAACTGCACTTACGCGCCTTTTCTTCCAAGCTCCTCAGTA
Organism: Bemisia tabaci; assembly: GCF_918797505.1. Classification (NCBI taxonomy): domain Eukaryota; kingdom Metazoa; phylum Arthropoda; class Insecta; order Hemiptera; family Aleyrodidae; genus Bemisia; species Bemisia tabaci. The sequence continues at coordinate 10,874,400 of NC_092801.1, read as the reverse complement.
AATGTCAATCGAATGATATACGAACACCTAGATTAACTTCCGGATGCAACTATTCGGGCTCTATGGATGTCCGTGTTGCATACGCACGGGACTGAAGGCGTTTTGTCTGTTCCGGCGCGCAGTGCGGCGCCAACGCAACAACGGTGGGCTTTTCTAAGAGGATCTCAAACGGCAGAGTGCTTTCAATTCTTCGTTTATACTACAAAGATATCTCTGTGGCTGAAAAATTGCATACAGGCGTAGGATGTGAGTATCTGTTGTATCCTGAGCATGATTTTTAGAGCAACTATCCATGCCCAAGAGATCTCTTTAACACGGACGAATTTTTTTTATTTTTTTTTGTTTTGCTCATATTCTCATACCTTGAAAATGGCATAAGCGTGTATATTCTTTCATCACTTTGGAAAATTGCATACTTGATTATTTGGAGACGATAAAAATACCCTGTTTCCTGAAATTACCTGCAGCTGAAGAGTACTAGTAGGAACATTTATTGCAAATAAGTTATTGAATGAATAAGTTAATGAACATTAGAGCAGTGTCTCTCTCAGTGGAACCAAGTGACATCGCAAATTCCAAATTTTATTTGACAATTTATTCATCTACAAGGAACGGTCTTACCGAATCGTTTGCAGGATCCAGTGAATTTTCTCTGCGGTATGCAGAATAAAGCAAATTCCCAAAATGTCTTTTTAAAAAAAAACCTTTTTAGCTTTTCTTTTGTATGAAGACTAGAGTATTTTGTAGTAGAGGATAAAATTCTAATGTAATTTTAAGGCAGCTGATTACACTTGGTTCCCTTCATAGACGTATCTAGGTCATTTTGCTGGGGGAGGGGGAGGGGTATTCCCTGGGAAATTTTATAAAATTGTAATTCTATTTAATTGGACGCATTTTGATGCTTCCACGACGGAGTTTTTCCATCAATTTCTGCAGAATAATGACGCTTTGTTTTAATATCAGCTCAAAATACTTTCAAATTGTTGCATTCAAAACAACTGGAAAAATTTTGGAATTTTAAATCTATCTGGACGCATTTTGAGGCTTTCGTGATGAAAATTTGAGAAAATAATAATTGAATGAACACAGTGTTTTCATGTAAGACTCAATATTACGAGAGGTAATCACCCTCGATGAAGTTTTTTTCCCATCATCCACAATTTCGGGGGGGGGGGGCAGATTATACTATTATCAATTCTAGGGGGGCAAGCCCCCCTTCGTACGCCCATGGTCCCCTTTCGAGGAACGGCGTACACCTACAAATGCTCTCGTGCAAAATTTTAAAATTAATTCTAACAATATTCCACGACCCTAGTAAGACGTGAAACTATCGAGGCGCTTTTGGAGCCACGAAAAATGATTAGAGAAAAAGCTTCGAAGACTGCCTCATCCGTGACACATCAGAACATTGTAATCCTGCGACGGAGCTGCAGATACATCGACCTCTCGAAATTCTAGTTTCGACCCCCGGGATAGCGCAGCGTAGGCCGAGGGTCGATTTCGATACTCGATAGGTCGCGAGGCTCATCGAGGGCGAGGGAGGGAGCATGGTGAAGGTAAACCGGGTAATCAGTCCTGAATCAGTCGGCCGGGTATTGTGCTGCTGATAGCTGTGATTCCGCGGTGCGAACAACCAGTCCATCAGTCCACGCGGGTCTCGAGCGCCGAGATCCAGGTGTCATGCATCTCCTTTTTGGGCTCTGTTTCTTGCCCCTCCTCTCCGCCACCCTCCCGCCGACACGCCCATCGCAAAACTGTAAGTTTTCCTGCAGCTTTCCGATTTTTTCTTTTAAAAATAAACAAAAAATTAAAAAAAGTATACGTTCAAATAAAATGAGTTTTCGCGAATGGAAAGTTTGCACACAAAAAGGATGTGTCCCATTATGGAGGGTATTTTGGCCCTAACTTTGCTCGAAAATTGAAATAGCTTAGAATAATGTCATGTATGGTCAAATCGACTCTTAATCATCTACCCTGTGCGAACTTGTCCTTATTTCAGGTGGTTTTCAAAGGTTTCTGCCTGATTGACCAGCGCAAAGTAGTGAAGTTTTGGAGTTTTCTCGAATAATTGCTCATTTTCGGTCCTAAATTAGATTGTTTATGTATGAATACGAGGGACTACCACTTTCCTATTGGAATATGTTAATCTTCAGTACACCCATTACAACATATTCAAAGGAGAGAGTGGTAGTCCCTCGTATTCATACATAAACAATCTAATTTAGGACCGAAAATGAGCAATTATTCGAGAAAACTGCAAAACTTCACTACTTTGCGCTGGTAAATCAGGCAGAAACCTTTGAAAACCACCTGAAATAAGGACAAGTTCTCACAAGGTAGATGATTAAGAGTCGATTTGACCATACATGACATTATTCTAAGCTGTTTCAATTTTCGACCGAAGTTATAAGGCCAAAATACCCTCCTTAATGGGACACATCCTTTCATTGCTTCATTTGAGAGTGCTTAATGAGATAGGTTCGCTCAGTATTTTTCATAATTTTTTTGTGAAATGGTAAATCGGAGAAAAATAGATTTAAAAGTGAGAGAATGTGCCGCCTTGTGATGTCATTTGGCGGCATTTTCCACTGAAGCTCATATATTTTGGTAGATTAGGTTATTTTGTCATGTTTCCTCCAATTGGTATTCAATTTAGAAGCCAAGGATATCGTCGTGCTCAGTTTTCTTAGTAGTTCCATTTTAGACATGAAATTCATAGAATTTAAGACACCTGCAAATTCTCTATTATTCAAATTGAATAATTTCCCTGCTTAAAGATCAAATTATGGGAAAAGGCACGGCTGGTTAAAAGATGACAAGCTTTAAAGAAGATTTGCTTTTAGAGAAGAAAAATTGATCTGTGACAATTTTGCAAGTTGGAAACACTGTTACTCCTTCATTTAAATCCATTGAAAATATCGATTTTACATGCGGCAAGCTGCCTCGTCAAGAATCGATTATTTTACATACATATAAATGGAAGAAAAACAGTGATGCCAACATTCAAGTATCGCCACGGCGTGTGATACTTGTACATGGTGTCCCTTTTATTGGCAGTTTGTTTTTGTTGTTATTTGTTCCATGATAAAATATTTCAAAAAATTGTTTTCCGCAGTTAAAATCGAAGAGCTTGGTGACGAAGAGACAGCGAGAGACGGCGTCCGCGGTGACGTCAGAAAACGTCAAGCGCAGGTGAGGAATATTTTTCAAAATCGAGAAGGAAGAGAGAGAGAGAGAGAGGGGGGGGGGGGTACTTTGATGTTTCAAAAAAGAAAATAAGATAGAAGATATGATTATGAAATAATTTCAGAGCGATGACCACAATGTATCTAATAAAAAATAAGTTTGACATTTTTTTTTTTTTACACCCTTCCTCATTGATTACGGACAGTGGCGATTTTGCAAGTTGGCAACACTGTTTTTCTCCATTTAAATCCACTAAAAATATCGATTTTCGGTGAGGCAGAATCGATTGCTTCACATACACTTAAATGGAGGAAATACAGTGTTCCCAACTTTCAAGAATCGCCACTGGTTCTGGGGATATATCGGGAGACCTTAACGCATGGATAGAAAAGTAGCCGTGGATCAATCTGACTCCTTGCCGTGGCGGGACTTGGTTCACTCTCCTTAGAGCGTATATAAGAATTAACGAGTTTCGGGCTGATTATTGAAATTGATAGACAAAGCGATAGACAAAGGAAATCGGAGCAATTCTATTGGTGGAATTAAGCGGGTGATTGCAATGAACAAAGGAGGTAATAATAGTGGCACTGCGATCCTACAGAACGGACCACTAGACAAGGTACGAGTTTCAGCATTCTGATTTATGTTTCTTCACCAAAATTTCACGTAGAACACGATGCGCACAACAAAAATTACCAAAATCAACTTCTTACAAAGATATTAAATGATTCCTGATGCGTGAATACAAACCATCCGCTCATGGAAACTCAATGCTCTACGTGATTCACATCGCGCGCTCCTCAGCACTCCTAGTTATGCAAAGCGTTGACTTTTTGAGATACCTCAAGCCTGTGTCACACTATCAAAGCTAGCCATCAAAATATCAAGGTCCGATGTTAAGATTGGCTTATTATAGATGACTCGGACCAATCGCAGCATTTTACCTTGACATTTTGATGGAGTAGGTATTTTGATAATAAGACACAGGCTTTAGACGTTAAATTAGTCGAAAATTCGAATTCGCGGGAAGCCGTTTATCATTTAAATTTGGAAACATTTTAATGAAAAATTACACAATTTTAGTGCTGGAAAACTAAATTTGCCGCTGCATGCCTGCGGCCAAACTTCGAAAATACTTACCTTGCCATGACATGGCATACCTCAGTCACGGCGTTCTAACATTTTTGTTTCCATCTATATATATTTCACTTACTATTAATCCCTCCTCCCCACCGAAATTTTACTGGACATGTTTGTACGAAATGTTTATTGAGCATTTTTGGAAGAAAAAAGGAAAATCATAATTGAAACCCTTTTCCTTTTTTTTACAGGCTATTGACTTTCAAGAATGCGCGGCTCCAAATAATAGAACTGGGCACTGCCGTCACCTGGAGGATTGCCTGATACCGGAGTACACAGAGAAATATAGAGAAAACATCAAACATTTTTGCGTCATCGATGTCAAGTAAGCACACGTGCGAATAGCGTGGCGAGGTATTCTTGCGAAGCGGTTTTTGAAAATCCTAAAATACGCTCAAATATTGATTGTGGTGGCTCAGAAAATCCGCGAACACTTCATTTCTCGCAAGGAAATATTTGAATTCTGACCCCGACCTCTAAGCAGAAAAAACCTCCGCTAAATCGGGGTTTTTTTCGCCCTTCATTCTGCCGTGCTAAGGAAAAACGTCATATGAGCCTTCAGATGTTGCCATATTTCCTTCCATAAAAGCCAAATTTACCCGAAGAATTGTGAACCTTTTTTTTTTTAAAAAAAAATTTTCCGACAATTGTGTTCTCAATTTTATCTAAAATATCTGAAAATTTGAAGGGAAACTATGCAACACTTTTCTCGCAAACACATGTTTTATCTGAGGAAATTTAGCAACTCTCGAATGGTCATAAGGCGTTCTTCCTTGGCACGGCAGTATTGAATACGTGAGCAGGTCGATGAAATGGATTACATTTTTGTAATAAGGAACCACTATCTCTAGCTCTTCCATAAAAACACATATCTGCATAGGGAAACCAATTGCATGTATGTTGTTTCTAAACAGGGCCAGAAATAGTGGTTCCTCATTGCGAAATGTAATGCTAATGTTACTAAAATGGAAGTTTATACAGAAACAGGGCCGGATTTAGGGGGTGGCCACATGGGCCGCGGCCCGTGGTGGCAAATCTAGGGGGCGGCAAATTTTGCAAGGTTTTTAAATGTAGGTATTAAAAAAATCGGATATAGAAAAAAAAAATTACAAACGAGAAAACGCGACAAAATCTCTCATTTCCTGAGAGGATCATAATTTCTAATTTTGTCGTCTTTCAGTAATACAAGAGACAGCACATTTAATTAGTCAAGTTAAGAGAGAAACTTCTAATTTTGTCGTCTTTCGGTAATACAAGAGACAGCACCTTTAATTAGTCGAGTTAAGAGAGAAACCAAACACGCAATTTGGCCTGGAATGGCGCGGCTTAGAAAGAAATGATGACGAGGACTTGAGAAGAAAAGCAGAAGCCCTCGGCGCGGCGATCGGCACGTAACACATATTAGCGCCTACAAGCCTGCGTGAATACTTCACGCATTGCGTCAAACACACTGCGCTCAGCAGCGGTCGGCGTGAAACGCACAGCGCCTACAACACTGTAGGAATACTTCTCGCATTGCGCCGAACACAGTGTGGTCTGCGCGGCGCGGTGGTGGAAGTTAAAACCATTAAACCACATTTATGTTTGTTCTTTCATAATTTTTTCGTTCATTTCTGATAAATGGAAGGCTTTGACCACACAGAGATAGGTTCACGGAACTTAACTTTCGCGCAAAGTTCCATGAACTTTTGCTAATAGTGTCGACAGGGCTTTCTCAAAAGATGTGTCCAACAACGCACCTTAGGCACCCCTCCCCCTCCGGCACGTTTACTTGATGGTTTTTATTGATGTTGTAAAACGAATGAGAAGGGGGCGGGGAAATACAGGCGGCCCATGGGCGGAAAGAAGGTAAATCCGGCCCTGTATAGACACAAACTTAAAATTTCAGTTGAACGCAGCACTTCATTCGGGCCTGCGGCGTTGTGTAGAAAAACTGCAGCTGATATTCCGAGAATTTTTTTAACAATTTCAGTGCAGCCGAAACCGTCAAGCGTAACGAAGTGTTTTCTCGCGAAGCGCAATGAGATCGCTCGCTGAGTTGAAATCCCAAAAATGATTTTCTAAAATCGAGCAATTTTAAATTAATACAGTTTTCTGGAAGTCGTGTTTTTGAAATTTGGAGGTTTTTCAATTTTTTTTTTTTTAAAAAGCCATTGCTTCTAGGGTAATATATACCTTCTACGGCGTGGGGCGGAATAGATTATACTCCACGCCAAATTGATGGATATCGACGGTGTAGGTAAGTCCTTAACCACGTATCTCGTTTGCGGTGTTTGAAAATCTCCATTCCTATTTCATTCCTTTTTTATTTTTGAAAAAGAGCAAATCGACATCGTCCCTGGAAATTTTCGCAGAATTTTCTTCGCAACGAGTAGAAAAATCACGCCCGTTTTTTAGAATTGCTGTTGAGTACTTTTCAATTTGAAAATGAAGTGCGATGGGAAATCTGCTACGTCGCAAACCAAGATACGTAGTTGCGGACTTACACCGTCGATATAATCCGTATTTAACTCTCGCATTTTCCGATGAAATAGGGATCAAAAATCTCACTTCCCTCATAACTTCATCACAGGGTTACCACAGAATTTAAAAAATGGATTTCCTTGGCACATTTTGGTAAACATCTCCAATAATTGCAGATATATCAGATGGTAGAAAAACATAATTAGAAATAATTTTCGGGGAAATTGTTTTGTTCGAAATGTCAAACCCATTACAGTAAGCGAAGAAAGGTGACTTGTCACTTATCCCTGACACTTTTGTCATTTTCTCTGACTTTTAGAAATTCCCTGACATTTCCAGTGGCGTGGCGTGAATTGCGATGTATCGATTGTTTTGCCATTCAAACGTATGTTAAAGAATCGATTATTAAGGTGTTCGCTACGAACACCCTGTTTATCGATCCTTTTCCATAGGTTTAAATGACATAACAATCGATATACCGCAAAGAACGCCACGCCACTGGACATTTCCCGGTATTCCCTGACTGTGGCACTCCTGCCATTATTTTCATTTCCCAAGTAGCAGTGATCGCAATGGTTAGCGATTTTATTGTTTGGTTATCACGATTATATCGGTGGCAATATATCGAGATATTATCGCATTAAAAATTGCGATGTACGGCGATTAAATCGCTACACATCGCAATTTTTTGTTTGATAAAATCGCGATCAATTTCCGTCGATAAAATCGAGATTAAATCGCCATTTATCGCGATTTTTGTTTCGGCAATATCGTGATAAATCGTCGGGCGATAAAAGCGCCATTTTATCGCGATAATAGAGAGGATAATCGCTCAGATGCCGATGATCCTGGCGATTTTATCGCCGATGAAATCGCGATATATAGCGATTTTTCCGTTGAGAAATGCTACTTGGGTTAATTTCATGATTACTCCTTCCTTTTCTAGAAATGCTCTCTACGCTGGCGTGTGTTGCCCAGACGACTCGGCATCAAAGACTTTATCGACTCGCCAGATTTTATCACGGGAGAGCCCGATCGATTCGAGAATCGTCAACAGCGCGCAATCAAATCTCGCCCAATCGAATCGTGAGTATAGTTTGCAAGTTACTTTTAGAGGACTAACATATGATCAGTGAGAAGCATATTCGGCAATCAGTTTGACAAAGAAACCTCGGTTGGATGTTGAACAGTCTCGCGAAAAAGTCCCAAATTTGCCTCATACCTACATTGATCATTGGGAATAATTTTATTCAACCATCAATTATTATAACAGAAAATTGCCAAAAAAGAAAGAAAAATAAAGTCTGGTCCAACAAACCTAAGTGGGTTGCGGTTGGGTGTCGCACAGAAGCGCTTTAAGAGCGACACGCAGTAGTGGTAGTAGTAGTAGTAGTAGTAGTAGTAGTAGTAGTAGTAGTAGTAGTAGTAGTAGTAGCAGTAGTAGTAGTAGTAGTAGTAGTAGTAGTAGTAGTAGTAGTAAGTGCAAGAAGTAGTAGGATGAGTAATAGTAGTAGTAGTGGTAGTAGTAGTAGTAGTAGTAGTAGTAGTAGTAGTAGTAGTAGTAGTAGTAGTAGTAGTAGTAATAGTAGTAATAGTAATAGTGAATAGGACTCTTGTATGGTCGAAGTTTCTCCGCTTTCAAAATTCCCTTAGACTTTTCAAGGTTTTTGAAGATAAAACTTCCTGACTTTTCTCTGACTTCAATTTTTTCAGCGGGGGGCTATAAAAATTATTTTCAAAAGGTTCCGCAGCCAAATTTCCTGACTTTTCTAGGTTTAGTCTTGACTTTTTAAGAACTAACCACCCTGTCCAAACTCAAGTCGAACTGATCAAACAATTCGAACTCCTCGTCAAACGGCTTTACCTACATCTTGAAGACTCGGCTGCCTGGCTATCCTCGTCCCCCAGTCTTGTCCCTTGAAAACTCCTAAAGACGTCACAAAAGAAGGAATTAAGGCGCCCGATATGAGTAGACACATCTCCCAATTCATTCCACCTATGAAATCGCACTAAACACGCGTACAGAAAACCGCTGTCGCGTATACTGCCGTGCTAAGAAACAACGCCGTATGAACATTCGATAGTTGCCACATTGCCCCCTCAGAATGTTTTTTTTGGGAGGAAAGTTGTGAATATTTTCTCTTGCAATTTTCAGACAGTTTAGATCAGACTGCTAGTAGAATTCTCTGAAAATTTGGAGGAAAAATCTTGTCATACTTCCCGGAAAATTCGTATTTTACCAGATGAAACTTGGCAACGTCTAAGGGTTCATACGGCGTTTGGCACGGCAGTATAATCCCGGGCTAAGATTGCCTTAAATCGCGAGCCCTTCGATGCGTCGATAATATCTGGATCTGAATTTCATGAAGAACTCTGGACTGAATCGCTGTTGTTCTAAGACGTTTCCCAGAAGCCATAAAATAAAGAGTTCCGTAGCATAGCAACCGACCGGATCGCCTGATTCGAGCAATTGTGTTTCAGAAATAATACGTTGTCATGCTGTGTTCGGTATAGTGCGACGCCCTGGTAAAAATTGGCGATAAGAGCTGCGTTTCAAAATACCATGGGAATTCTTATAGCCGGCTAAAGAAGGCTACAGAAAATCATATAGCTGGTTATAGAATGCGGAGAAAATCATACGGCCGGGCTATACGAAGCGATAAAAAATTATGCAGCCGGGCTATAGTTCCTATCGCCGGGCTTTACACTTTATCGCCTGGCTGTTGCTTTTTCGCCATCGATTATAAAAGGCTATAGGAAATTGTGTAGAAATTCGTGTGTTTTGGAAATAATTAAGTTTGATACGGAACCACCTTAATATTTACAAAACACAAATTATATTTCCCTTTAACACATATTTTTTTTCATCAATTAAAATGAGAATAATCCATACGGGTTGTGCAAACATTTCAAAATCATGAGTTGAATAACGCTGACTCCGCCAGATTAAATATTAGAGCTTAACACAAAGCTTAGCGGCGACGCGCTGGCGCCTACAAACCTAACAGGGATACTTCACGCATTGCGCAACGCGTGAAGTATCCCTGTTAGGTTTGTAGGCGCCAATGCGCGTTCGCGCTGGCTGCCCGCCTGCCACGGCGCTTGAAGCAACTATTTCACACCAGAGGTATTGCACAGTATCATACGAAACTGTAGGCGCTCTAATATATTAGGAATGGCAGGCATCCATCAAAAGTACGGAGCTTTCCTCGCAAAATAAATCAAGATACTACGGCCCAAAAAGAGAGCAGTATTCCAAAAACTCACTAAGACCTAGCATCCGTAATTAGTAACGATTAGCATACACTTTATCGCCTGGCTGTTGATTAATCGCCATCGGCTATAAAAGGCTATAAGCAATTGTGTAGCCGGCTATAGAAGCTATTGGAAATCTTACAGCCTGCTGTACGTCTATGGTATTTTGGAACACAGATTCTATTGCCAATTTTTACCAGGTTGCTGTCACAGTACCAAGATGAGATGACCAAAATGACATAAATGAATAAAAATCCGGACCTTCTTGCGGAATTTCCGCACTTTTTCAGTATTTCCGGACTGCCATTAAAAATCAGTACCATTCCGGACTTTCCGGACTTGTAGATACCCTGTGGTGAAATAACGTTAACCTCTGTTGGTATCTTTTCACTCAACTCGTTGGGTTTGGTGTTACAGTTTGTGGTAGCAATGGGAAAAAAACAGACAGGATAAATGCAGGAGAGGCTAACTACAACGACTGGCCATGGATGGTCGCCCTCATGCAGTACAAGAAATTCAAGAGGTCGTGGGTTCACTTCTGTGGCGCCGTCCTCATCACAGAAACACACGTCATCAGTGCTGCACACTGCTTCAATACGTAAGTTGGTGGTATGCAAGGGGGTGAGTTGGTGGTATGTAGAGTCCCTTTATACTGAGAGTCAAGACAACACCCCTCATGGAGTCACAAACGGGAATAAAGATTACACAAATTGAACGTTTTTCGTAATCTTTGATCGGCTCATTCTTAAATTCCTTTCTCTGTTCCTTCTCTCATTCCGTTTGTTCCTTGTCGAACCCGAAATTCCTCGGTCCATTCTAGATTTTAATCTTTGCAATCGGTGAAAATGTAATCTTTATTCCCGTTTGTGACACTGTGAAGGCCTAAAATCCGGTTGACCAATCAGAAATGGATTCGCATTGTCTTGACTCTCAGTATAAAGGGACTCTAGTGGTATGCAAGGGGGTGAGTTGGTGGTATGCAAGGGGGTGAGTTGGTAGTATGCAAGGGGGTGAGTTGGTGGTATGCAAGGGGGTGAGTTGGTGGCATGCAAGGGGGTATACGCGGCACGGCCCTTGGCCGCCACGCGACCCAACCCCCTATAGTCTGCCTCACTAGGGAAGAACGCCGTTTGAACCTTCAGCCGTTGCCAAATTTCCTTTGATTAAACACGAATTTCCTGGCAAACTTCTCTCTATATGGCAAACTATCCTTCTGCCAATTTTACAGTTAATTTTGCTCGCAATTCGACCGAAAAGTTCAGAAAATGTCATAACTGTCACAAAAAGGGAAAATATTCATAACTTTCCTCAAAAAGGAACATTTCATCGAGGGAAATTTGACAACTCTCGAATGTTCATACGGCGTTCTTCCTTAGAACGGTAGTAGTAGTGTTGTTGATTTTTTTTTCGATATTTGGTAGAGATCGCGATCTTCTGCACAAAATAATCGATTGAATCGAATCGATTTTTTACTCACAAAAAGACATTTTTCGATTTTTTACGAACTTAAATTTTACTCCTGAATAATTAGGCAAGCAGCTAGTAAATCTACATTATTCTTTAAAACTAAAGGAAGTCGTTGTCGAATAATCGATTGAATCGAATCGATTTTTTACTCACAAAAATACATTTTTCAATTTTTTACGAACATAAATTTTACTCCTGAATAATTAGGGAGGCAGCTAGTAAGTCTATGTTATTCTTTAAAACTAAAGGAAGTCGTTGACATTGTTCCGATTCAAGGGACAATAAAACTTAACGCTCAGTGAGGCGAGACTTTAGGAAAAACGAACGGCACAATACTTTTTCTGGAAATCGATTTTTTTACAGTACGATCGATTTTCTTGCGAATCGCTTTTTCGGTCCTAATTTTTCTGCGAATAATCGATGTTTTGCCGAAATCGGTATCTTCGATTTAATCGATTTTTGATGGGAAAATCAAAATTTCGATTCAATCGATTTTGGGGGAAAATCGATATTTTCGGTTTGATCGATTCTTGGGGAAAAAATCAACAGCACTACATCCCCCAAAGGGCACTTCTTGCCCTCTGAGACCCGTAGGTCAATTGGACTACATTTTGCAATTAGGAACTATAATTTCTGGCTCAGTTTAGAAACAACGTATGCACTATCAGTTTTCTTTATGCACTTACGTCTTTTTACAGATAAGCCAGGTATTATAGTTCCAAATTGTAAAATGTAGTCCAATGAAGTACAGCGAGCTCATCTGAGGAATAGCTTCTCCTGTAAGAATAAAAAATAATGAAAATCGGCCCGGTACGCAAAGTAGCATTTTCAACGGAAAAATCATGCATGATATTTTGAAATTAAGTTGCGATTTTTTTTTTTTACGAATTTTTGGCGGTTAAATCGCTAGGATCATCAAAATCTAAGTGACAATCCTCAATCTTGGGGCAATTTTATCTCTCTACAATTGCATTTAATAAAATCCAAATTATACTTCGATTTATCACGATTTATTGCTCGATGGTATTGCGATAAGTTGCCGTCGATAAAATCGCGATTTTATTGCAAAATGCGATGAAATCGCAGTTCTCGATGAATCGACGATCGATAAAATCGCAATACGTTCTCCGATCAAATCGCAACTTATAGCAATACACTGCTAATAGGGTAGATCTTTAAACAAAATGTGAACTTTTACGTACATTGTTAAAATGGAAGAACTACAACTACCTTTATCACGTAAAATAAAATTAAAAAACCTTGGTAATATTTTCAAAATCTGATGAATAGAGCGGGCTGATTTAGGGACTATCGCGTGTCAATAGCCGCAAAAGTCGTGAAAATTAATCCATCAGTCGAACGAACTGTGAGAAAAAAATGAAAATTTAGAGTGTTGGAGAGCCAAGAGCAGGGTTGCACGGGTGAAATGAAAAATACGAGGTATTGAAAATTTCCGTAAAATATTTCATGAAATTCCACAAAATTTGAAAAATATGAAACATATGCTCAGGAGCTGGGTATGCAACACGCACTAAAAAAACCAAAAAGCAAAAACCAGTCGCCTTTTATTTAATTTTGCATTTAATTTCGAAAAATATTTATCTGAAATTTCACGAAATATTTCACACGGCTCAAGGTTTTTTTTTTTCACGAAAAATTGCAACTCTGGCTAAGAGCTTGCAGTAAATACGGGTAGGTCATCGCTGTTAGGGATTGGTTGGAAGACTACCAATCGCAGGGCGGTAAAGCAGCCGCGGGAGCAAGGCGGAGCTACGTGTTTGAAAGAATGGCGGGAAATTCAATTTGACGGGCCTCGCCCCAGAGGTGCGACAGAGCACAGGGGAGAATGGAGATGTTGCATGTGTGAGGAATTTGCGATTTGACTGTTGATTCTTCTGTAAAAGTTCGCGAGAAACACGATGGTGCTACTGGTTTTCTCTCAAATCAACTCCCAAGCTCAAAAAAGCTCTAAAGTTGAGGCCAAAATGGAGGGGATATCCCACGCTATCCTGAGAGTCCATCTCTACATAAAAACAAACTCTCCATGCAAAGATAGGGAGCAAATACATTGACAGGGCTGCCACTTTATTTGGGGACTCCAAAACTGAAAACACGGCATCACTGCTTATGTATTTGCTGGTGGACTCTCAGGGTAGGGTGGAATATCCCCTCCATTTTGGCCTCAACTTGAGAGCTGTTTTTGAGCTTAAGGTGTATCTACAGCTGCGTGAAGTAAGAAATTTCTCCGCGCAGGGGGCGCCACCGCTGTGTTTTAGAGTCCGTACAGCACCACGTGAGTCCTTGAGCTTTTATAAAAGTTGAAGGAATTTCTGTTTAAATCGAAGATAAATAAGTTCTAGCTATAATATTCTTCTGCCTATTGACCCTAAAAACAACGTGAAAAGTCATTTCTGAAGCTCTGCAATTTGATCCCAGAAAAAAGTAGGGTTAAGCATGATGACCTTGATGCAACCAATCGCGCTTGATCGCTCTCAGCAGTTGGCAGATATCTCTCTCCCACCGTGAGCTGTCTCTCTCGCACTTACAGATATCCCGTAAGAGAAACTGGGATCAATTTACAGCTTTTATTATTAGACTTTCAAAGCTCGCGTTTGTTTCTAAGGATTCCAGACGTATGCTGCTAGAACTTATGAATCTTAGAATTTAAGATACCTATTGTGATATTTAAATAATCACTGATTTCGGAGTCGGATTTTAGCAGCGCGACGTGGTGGATTTTTTCGGAACTACAGCTGAAGATTAACCTTAAGAGTTGATTTCAGAGAAATTAACCAATGGCACCATCGTGTTTCTCGCGAACTTTTACATAAGAATCAATGGTCAAATCGCAAATCCCTCACACATGCAACATCTCCCTTTCATTCCATTTTCTCCATTTTTTCGTCCGCAGCGCGCATGGCGCACGACCCGCGCCTCCATAATAACACATCATCTAGCGTTGAGAGTTCAGTGATTACTTCATACGACCAGTGTGTAATTTTAAAAGTCGAAAATTATAAACAATTAAACAAAAAAAAACTTTACACGATACACGAGGTTCTCTGCCAGGAAGCTCTCCCCACCTGAAATCGGTCACCACCCGCCCGCCGGGAGAGCCGCGGCCGGCGCACACTGTGGTATTGGACCTGAAAAGCTGGCCAAAACTATTTATCACCAGATATCGCCGAGTTTTAAAAATATTCTACAATCAGTACCTCTTCTTAAGTGATAATATGCACAATTTAACCACCTAACACATCATATGACAATTTACGGAGAGTTTATAAAGAGGGTGCAAGAAGCCCTCCAAAAAGCCTTTAAAAGGACGCAAAGTATCTGATTATAGCGGTGCATTTAGACGAGTTTCTCCTTCACCTATGGTCTACTTTTCGAAATAAGGACTTTCTATTACCTCATTTATGGTTTTTGTTTTAAAAACAGCGTAAGTCACTGTCACTTCAAAATTTTTGACGAAACAGCCGATCTCTCACATTGAGGAGTAATTGTACATTTCTCAAAAAAATTAATATGAATCATTCTAGATATTAGATTTTTGACAGTTTTGAATCAAAATTAGTGCTAGTATGAAAGTGCCGGGACCTCCATATGATGATTTGAGGTTAAATTATAAGATGAAAATGAGTTTTATCATAATAAGAATAACGATTGTAAGGGCAGAAAGCACCTGTGAAAATGATTCATTTTGATGGGTTCCTTCCTAACCCATGGTCCACATCTCAAAGTGAGGGCACTTCACTGCGAAATTCGTAACAAAACCACATATCTCACTTTTACGAGGCTTTAAATGTGCCTCCCAGCGTAATTTCATGGTGCCAGAGGGCCACTTTTAAAGCCCCACCCCGCGGCCGCATGGACTCAAATTTGTCTGTAAAAGTAAAACATGGCATAAATATGTCTATACTCAAGGATAATGCACGAAGAGATTGTTAGATAACGGATTAAACATTTTTGCAAGACTTTAAAGTGACCCTCCCATTCGCTTTCAAATTATTTTTTTTTATCCCTCTTTCGAGGGCGTAGGGGCCAGAGAAACAGGTTGCATGACCAAATATCACCCAATTTGGTACTAAATGGGTCAGAGCTGTTTGAAAAATACAATTTCAGTCGTTGGTATCGACATAATTTTTCCCATTCATGTTTGTGAAAATCGCTCAAAAGTCCATCTTTGTGGTCAAAAATTTCAATTTCCTCAGTTTTCCTCAGTCTGTCACCCCTGAATCCTGAAAATACCCACTTTGGACTATAACGTTCCGCCTCAAACCGCTTGAGCGCAGTTGAGCGCAAAAAGAAATCGGACTCTGAATTTCGAAAAAAACGTTTACTTTACACCACTTTTCAACCTCCTGTGAAAATCACTAAAAAAGGAAATTTCGAAAATACTGTGGTTAGTTGTGTAGAATATACCCCTAAGAATGTGTTGCACATCCTCGAAGTTCCCTTTTATGGCCGCACAGTTGAAGTAAACTGATCGACAAGTAGCGCGCCAAAACATATCAAAATAATCGCTGAGAATTAGGTAACTTCGTGGTCTCTTCGCGGGAAATTGAGGCACTCGAAAAATGGTATATACATGTCTACCAGGGTAAAAAACAGTGTAGATTTCGAATATCACATTGGTTTTCCAATAAAAAAAAATTTAAAATTGAGGTTTTGGCCAGGTTTTTCGGTCAAATACCACAGTGTGCGGCGTGCAGCCAGCGCGAACCGCACTCCGACGCCTACAAACCTAAGGGGATACTTCAAGCCTTGTGCAATGCGTGAAGTATCCCCTTAGGTTTGTAGGCGTCAGTGGGCGTTTCAAGCTAGCAGCACGTCGCACCGCGCCGCAGCGTGCCATAAAATTCGTGGGCAATTTGACGTCAAATTCGAAATTAGCGACTCAAAACACATCTGTTGCGAAGCTTTCGTGATCTTTCAGTCATTATCCGACTAATTTCTCCCTATTCTTGAGTTTTGGACCATAGTGCGCGTCGGACGGCGGTGCTCATGAAATTCTCCCCTGTGCTTAATCGCCAGAGGTGCGCAGTTGGCTGCAAAGAGCTTGATGCAAAAACGGCTTTTTTCGCCCCCCTCTGGAAGTTCTTCAGACTTTGTCTATTGATTACTCATACTTGAGCGCTTCTTTTCCCAAATTTTTAGACCCCCAAAAAATTTTGGGGGGGAACTAGGGGGGGGGGTGGAAGTCAAAACCTGTGAACCTCGATATCTCTTGAACAAAGAAAGTTATCGAGGTCCGGTTTGGACGAAAAATCGTCTAAAATTGCATACTTTAAGATTCTAAAGGTCGAAATCCCGATATCACATTTTTAAGTCAACATATGTGCTTTTTTCCAGTTTTTAGGTCTAGAAAATTTCTTTTAAACGAAAAATTTGCAAAGATCTCAATTTTTTATTTGAACCAAAACCAGTTTTTTAATTGTTCGTCTTTTTCCGCATCCAACGAAGTGGTCCATTCAGCTGGGGAACCAAACGGTTCCGGAGTTATGATCGATTGAAGTTTCCGCTCAACGCGCGCCGACCGATTTTCGCGCGCAAAAAAGTCGGATTTGACTGTTATTAGATCAGATTGAATGTTCAAACTGAGCAAAATGCTTTATTAGGGACTCTTGAGGGTCGCTGAGTTCAGAAATTACCGATACTTCCAAAAAATTCACGTTTTTAAATTTACAGCTCCGCAGCGCTATTTTAGAGGCCCACTGAGCGCCGACCGGCCGCTTAGTGGTCCTGTCCGAAGCTGCAATTTTAAAAACGTGAATTTTTTGGAAGTATCGGTAATTTCTGAACTCAGCGACCCTCAAGAGTCCCTAATAAAGCATTTTGCTCAGTTTGAACATTCAATCTGATCTAATAACAGTCCAAATCCGACTTTTTTCGCGCGCGAAAATCGGTCGGCGGCGCGTTGAGCGGAAACTTCAATCGATCATAACTCCGGAACCGTTTGGTTCCCCAGCTGAATGGACCACTCGTTGGATGCGGAAAAAGACGAACAATTTAAAAAACTGGTTTTGGTTCAAATAAAAAATTGAGATCTTTGCAAATTTTTCGTTTAAAAGAAATTTTCTAGACCTAAAAACTGGAAAAAAGCACATATGTTGACTTAAAAATGTGATATCGGGATTTCGACCTTTAGAATCTTAAAGTATGCAATTTTAGACGATTTTTCGTCCAAACCGGACCTCGATAACTTTCTTTGTTCAAGAGATATCGAGGTTCACAGGTTTTGACTTCCACCCCCCCCTAGCTCCCCCCCAAAATTTTTTGGGGGTCTGAAAATTTGGGAAAAGAAGCGCTCAAGTATGAGTAATCAATAGACAAAGTCTGAAGAACTTCCAGAGGGGGGCGAAAAAAGCCGTTTTTGCATCAAGCTCTTTATGCAGCCAACTTTGTTTTTTTTTTTTTTTTTTTTTTTTTTTTTTTTTTTTAAATTGGACCATATTTTGCATTAAGGAACCACTATTTCCGGCTCATTTTAGAACCAATGTACATGCCATTGACTTTCCTATGCAGATATGGATCGCAAGTAGCAAAAAGGGCCCAGTGTTACAGTGTTGTAAAAATGTTGCTTTACCATGAATGTCTAAAAATCTCCCAGAATGGCAAATAGCTTTCGCTTTCCACCAAAACAATTGTTAATTTAAAAGTAAAACAATTGTGTAAATTAATCTTGTGCTTGTTTTGAAGATTTGCAAAAGCAAAGGAGAAGTTGCACGATTTTGAAAACACGGTTACGCCACTGGTTCCTTTTTGCTAAATGCAATCCATATGAGCTTTTACGGGAGAGCCAAAGATAATGGATCCTTATTGCAAAATGTAATCCAATTTTCCTGCGGAAGTATCCAGTTTGAAGAGTTCACTGCAGAGGACAAGAATTGGAGGAAAGATGAATATTATTCAGTAACCCTGAGGAAAATATCCGCAGTCCGTTCTGACGAAATTAGGTCTTTGTTTACATACAGGATAAATACCTTAGAAGCTCAGACAAAAACTAAAATCACCTACTCTGCTCACTCACTTCTGCCGTTTCATCAATTTATGCCACAACATGGAGAAAGTGCTGATCAAAGCATTAATTTGTATTTGTATTTGTATTTTTTTTTATTTTATTTTATTTTTTTATTTTTTCTTAATTAAACACAGAGACATTGGGAAAGAACCCTCTTATGAGCTATGACGGTGCACTTTTTTGCCTTGGTTCACATACGTGATTATGGCTGCACTTAAGAGCCACTTACTTACATTGTAACGTATCACAATTTTCAGACATACTAGAATTTATGCAAAGAAAACTAATAATTGAGGGGCTTGGACGACAAGGCGCATAAGTGCAGTTTTAGCTATCTTGAGTAATACTACGTGTTTAAAATTACGAAATTACACGGTTCCTTATGGCGGAAAAAAAATTTAAACTGACTTAAAATTGGAACTGGGGAGCAAATTTTTCACAGACTAGTTTTACTTGAAATCATTGATGTTTCAATTTTTCAAAAACTGCACTTATGCGCCTTGTCCTCCTAGCCCATCAATCGACACAACAGCTTGAAACTTTCTCTGATTGTGCTGAGCCATTCCAGGGTTATCCTGTAAAATTTCAAGGTATATTGATTTGTTTATCCTCTGAGAAATAAAGTACGAGTAGGTGTTTAGGTATCGAAATTCCGAGACTTTCTTGCAGAGTTTAGCTATTGATCAGCATTTCGATTGCACTTGCAGTCAAATTATCTCACACAGACCCATACTGCCGTGCTAAGGAAGAACACAGTATGAACATTAAAGAGTTGCCAAATTTCCTTCGATAAAATGTTTATTTTTGAGGAAAGTTATGAATATATTCCCTTGAAATTTTCAGGAACTTAAGGTGAAATTGTGAATAAAAATATCTGGAAAATTGGAGCGAAAATATTCATACGTGCATCAGTAAATTCTTGTTTTATCAAAGGTAATTTGGTAACGCCTGAAAGTTCATACAACGTTTTTCTTAGCATGGCAGCATAACAGTGATTCCTTGAGCAAAACTCAACCCTGTAAACATTTTCAGATTGAAATGGCAGGACATTATGGTACGAATAGGCGCTTACAATTTCAAAAAGGCAAATGAATTCCCTTACACTGACTACAAGGTAAGAGCGGCAAAAATCCATGAGGATTACGATAAAGCTACAAATGAGAATGACTTAATTATACTAAGCTTGGAACGTCCCGTCAAGTTCAACAAGATGGTGCGGCCAGTTTGCCTGCCAAGCCCTCGGTCGGAAGATGTTACCACGCTCGTCAATCAAACTGCTGTTGTCGCAGGTGTGTATGTAAAAATTCTAAATTCCACATTCAATACAAAAGATTGGGCGTGGAAGTCCTGTGAAAGGTTAGTGATACGGAGTGGAGGAGGTGATCAGGTGGTGTCAACTACCTATGATCTGTGGCAGAATATGAGTCAAGGGCAATTGGGTGTCGCAGAGCGCAAAACTGCATTGTAAAAGCAGCTCTTATATATATATATATATATACACTTCGCAAATTAGTCAAATCAAGTATTTTATCAAATGCCTAGACAGAAATTGTTTGAATTTATGACGGAAAGTGGGTTTTCCTTATTTTAGTATCCCACACTAGTGACAATTACTGTCACCAGCGTCAGGAGAAAAATAGAAATGTACTTGCAGAGTAATGCCATATTTTACATCAAAAGTTCAAAAAAAGGAAAAAAAGAAAATTTCTTTAAAAGAATTACCTTTCAGCTGCGATCAGTGATAATCTATGATAAATGTGTATAATTTAAAATAATACTCACTTTTTTTTTCCCGCCCGATTTGAGATTTCCGTTGTCAAACCTTAAACTAAAACACAATGGTCATTTCGGCTTTCACAGCCATCATCAGGTGATAAAAAACGAAAAACGAACTAAATTACAATGAAACGGAAGTTAAAACATTATTATCACCGGCAACGCATCGTGAAACTGCCATTGTTTTTTAGTTTAAGATTTGACAACCGAAATCTCAAATCGGGCAAAAAAGAAAAAGTGAGTATTATCTGATACAACCCGATAAAGGAGGAAAAAGAAACAAATATCTCTATGATGAACTTTCATAATGGATATCAGTATAGTTTGAATTTGTAACGAAAGATATTTATTAACTTTTCCTAAAAAGTAAATGCAGAGAGACTCCAGGGCAGGACAGAATTTTGACAATAGTTGTTAACTTTCCTGAATTTTACTTTACGTTCTCAAGGTTGGGGTGCCACATCTTTCGGGGGACCAGCCAGCAGCACCCTGCTAGAAGTAAGTGTTCCTATTTGGGAGCATGAATTCTGCAAAGGCCAGTTGACGCAAGTGATCCACGATACAACTGTATGTGCAAGTGCCTATGAAGGAGGCAGGGATGCTTGTCAGGTAAAAAATTTGAGTTGAGACCAAGATGTCTTCCTCGCATAGAGTTGTAGGCATTAATTGCAAGAAATCTTAGCGATGAGTTATATGTCACTTCACTACATTTGGAGCAATAATTTCGGACTTTCTTCTAGCGTTCTAAGGAACATCCACACAGGAAAGCTTTTCGAAGGTGGTTAAAACTGATGTGCTTCAACAAGCAAGTTGAGGACAATTTTGAAATCAAATCAAGCAGCATAAGCAAGCAAATTACGGTAAAATTAGGCAAGCTTTCTTTTGATTTTTATAACTGACCCTCGAATTTTCTTGATTTGAAAAAAATGGAACTTCAAGGAAAAAACTATGGTTTATGGATGGTAACGTATTTTACGAACCGCAAGAGTGAAACGGAACATGTAGTTTGTAAGAGTTAACCCTTCGCAACTAAAAAAAGTTTTCTAGCCTCTGCATCAAGTCATAACTTTATTTGGACCGCATTGAACAGAGAGGAACCAAGCCACATTAGCTATTGCAAAGTTTAACAGAGAAATACAAATTTATACAAGAGAACGTTCATGCAGATTCGTTTGAAAATTTTGGGAAATTTGCTTCTTACTACGCAAAAAAATTCAGTGAAATTTGCCCAAAAATCCGCACGACCGTTTTTGTGTAAAAAATTAAATTGCCAAATTAAAGTTGGCAACAGTAGCCTTTGTGACTTGGTTCCTTTCTGCTTAACATAGTCCATTTTATTCCAAGGATTTTTTGAGAAATAATGCAAGGAATATGAGCACATCAACGAAATAGTTAAAACACCACCAGTTTTCTAAGAGGAACCAGACACAACAATCGATATCACAGGATTAGTTAGGCGAGCCTTGCTGAACGACACGATAGAGCGCTAAGTTTAATGTCTGGTGGGGACTGTCTTGAAAAAGGAGTACAGAAATTATTTTGTTTGATTAGATGGCACAATCAGCACAATTAAAATTTGCATCTTTCTCTCCACTTTAGATGAAATTCCATGACTGTTTAACGATTGCTTTCGGAGACCGAAAATTCCCCTACTCTTCTAGGTTTTCATGATAATACTGTCATAATTTTTCTATCGCAGGGAGATTCGGGTGGTCCTCTCTTTTTCCAGCGTCCTGATGGAAGATGGACATCAATCGGTGTTGTGTCTTGGGGAGTTGGTTGCGCAGCAAAAGGAAAACCTGGAGTGTACACTCGCCTTACAAGCTACCTGCCTTGGATTGCTCAGGCCCAAAAAGAAATGGGAGCGTTCACCAGTTGAAGCGCTAGACTATGCGGAGTTTCATCTGAAAAAGTGCTGGATTTCTATCAGAGAAAAATCAAATTCTAATGGATGACTAAACAAAGAGAGCGTTTGGACTACGTTCAGCAGAAAGGAACCAAGCCACATCAACTATTGCCAAATTCAATAGAGCAATTTAATTTGTTACAAGAGAACGTTTTTGAAGATTCCTTTGACATTTTTGAGGAATTTGCTTCGTACTACGCAGAAAATTCACTGAAATTTGCAGAAAAATCCGCACAACCGTTTTTCGGTAAAAAATTTAATTGCCCAATTCGACTTGGCAATAGCTGATGTGGCTTGGTTTCTTTCTGTTTCACGCGGTCCATTTATGGTCTCATAAATGAAGTTCCAGGAGGAGAATTCTACCAAAATGGCGAAATAATGGTGACAGTAGAAAACATAAATATCTTGTGTTGCAAAGTTGCTAGTCTTAAAAACCTCTCTACTAAATATTTCAGAATTCCATTGATTTTCAACTACAACAGGAGAAACTCATTGTAGCTAAAAAGAAAGATACAACCAAAAACTAACTCCATACCTAGATTATGAAATGGAAGCCCAATAAGTGCGTAACATCGCACAACACAATTTATAAATTCATTTGCGTAGAGATTGAACATGTGATATTTTTGAATTATAATTTTGAAAAACGAAGTGAAATAAAAAAGAAAACAAGAAAAATAACACATCTTCTCTTTTTCGCCTGATCACAAGATTATGATAAGAAATTGGATTTAATATTTCAGAGGCGAGAATTGAAGGTGATAAATCTTCCTCAAGGCTTGCGTTGGAAGCCAAACAATGTCAACGGCTGTCCCTGGCATTTGAGCCACATTTGCTTTCCTCCAGGGAACATATTGGAAAAATTTATCTTAAAATTTGACATCTTTGAGGTTCTTGTTTCAAAACATTTTAACGATGTTAAAGAGGAATCGTGAAATGTTAAAAAAAAACTTTCTTAAACTTACTGAGCAGACGTTTCCAGAAAGCAAAAGCAAGCAAATTTTATTTTAAGGTTTGAAACGTCTCTGAAGATTCTGTCTCATTAATTATTGGCGAAAGATTTAGTTGTCAGATGGATGGAATTTGAATATTACCCATGCCACAGAGCTTTCATAAAAACACAATCGGAGGGTAGGTCCAAAATAATCCCTCCGGCTCGATGAACCAGAGGTTTGGAATTTTAAAAATTTCAGTAACTCAAAATTTAGGAGTAATTCCTCTATGAACAATTTCTAGGGTGGGACAACTCTCAGGGGCTAACAATGTGACACTAACTCTATGATGTAAAGGGAGAAATTGTTTTGATTGCCCTCACCAGTTCTCAAGAGGCATCAAGTGTGCTTCTTAAGAGGCTGATAAATAAATTGACATTATCTAGTCGACATTTACATTGAAATGATGGTCCAGCTCTCTTTTCTGAGGGGAAAACAAATTAGTTTGAAATACTTCCTGAATAAAAACTCATAGCCCCAGATGGCTCGTGGGGTTTTCAACTGCCGATAGGCTGACTGCCCATGATTGGAAAAAAAACGACTGAATTGAAAATGAAAACATACTCAATTTATATACAGGACTTTTGACAAGCGTTTGACAAAATCTTAACTTATAGAATTAATAATTATTAAAATAGAACAAAATAAGAGTTACCTCTACAGAGTGATTTTGCACTAAGCAGCAATTTCTCTCTTTATCGGTTCGTGACTATCACTGATCCTCTTCGCATTTTGGGATTCAGGTTTAGTCCTCTTGCCAATATACTTATTTCCTCGAAGATCTATGGAGTAGTTAAAATCTACGACTGTGTTTAAAGCTTGCTCTATTGCCTCATCTATGTTTTCTGGAGTTATGTACGTTTTGGATCTCTCCTGAAAAACAATAAAGAACAGAACATCATAAGAGATCCCAGGTTCGGTCTTTAATACAGTTCAATCATTTGCCTGCAGGCTGATTATTGAAATTGATAGACAAAGAAGACATAGGGAATATGGATCGATCCTATTGGTTGAAAGTGGTGGTTCCTACAGACCAAAAGAGAAAATGATGGACTAACTGTAGGGTCTCTCGAGGGTTACTGTTAAATTGTTTATTACTTACCTCTTCTCTCCATTGCAACCACCCACTTCCACCAATGGGATTACTTTATTTTCCTTTTGTCTTCTTTGTCTATTGCTTTGCCTATCAATTTCAATGATCAGACTTTTTTGGCTTGAATACATCCTATTAAGGGATTGAGCTTCGCTTCTGAGTATGAAATTAGACATATATTTTCATTGAGTGTGATAAATTTGATGTACACATTGCATGTCGTTTTCAATTAAAGTTTTCTGGTTTGTGACAGGGTATTATTACAGGGGAATAATTTTACTTCAATGCATTGCATACACTTATCTTGCAGTAATGCATTGATTGAATTTGATCAGGAAACAGTTATTTTCATCGAAGTTTAAGGATACACCATTCCTGTTATGACTCTAATGGATCACTCCTATTTTTTTTTTTTCTTAACGATAACAAATTAACGTTATTCCTTGAAATTTTTACAGAGATTACCTTGCACCGAAAAAAAAATTCATGAAGTTTTTCAACATTGACGGAGAGTCTTTTTCCATTTAAAAAATAAAGTGAGACAGGAGGTCTGCAACGTTGTAGACCGAGATGCAGGGTTTGGGAATTTCACCGTCGATATATTGAAAACAATCACACATTAAGATACTGAGTCCATTTATTGAAAATACTGCTTTCGCTTCAAATTTTTGGCAAAAGATGGAACGAGTACATTTAGAAGCACTTCCAATCAAGTTTAATTTATTTATTTATTTTTTTTATTTTTATTTTTCTTTTACCAATTTCAAATAGTCTATCAGCTAATCCCACGCTTATTACCCCAGCCCTAGGTGACCATTGCCTGAGACCATCAAACTCAGATCACCCGGCCGGGAATCGAACCCGGGACTTCTTGGTCATAGGGCCAACGCTACAACCACTAAGCTACAGGAGGCCGACTTATTGAAGAAACTGGCTATAAAAACCGAAATTAAAGCCAACCGTATTCAAATAGAAGAAAATCAGGGAGATTTCATTACCTGATCAAATGCAATATTAAGCACTCAGATATTCTAAGCTTTAATTTGAGGTTTCTAAAAGAGATTTTTTGAGAATAGACAGCTGCAATTCTAGCCGTGAGAAATGGTGGTACTTTCAAAGATTCAAGTTTTTTTTTAAATAAACCATTATTTGAGGAAAATAAGTTTGGTACTTGCTCATATATAATCACCCTGGTAAACGATTAGTGCATAAATAATATTCCGAACCTACCTTTTCTGCTCTAACTTTAGCATTTAACTCCGCTGCCAGTTTCCGCTTCTCCTCATCTCGAGCAAGTTTTAACTGCAAAGCGCGTTCTTCGACCGCTTCCAACTCGCGTGCTATCCTCTGCTCCCTGAGTGCAGCAGACTCCGCGTTCCAGTCATCATTAATGGCCATACACTCTACCCACTCGGCCTCTTCTTCCTCTTTTGACTGAAACTGAAGGGCTTGTTTCTGTTTCTCCTGCACCTCTTTCATGTTTTCTTTGATCAGGTCACTGTAATTGCCAAAGACTAGATTAGAGAAACTCTCACGGATGAACATGTAATAAATGATTGACTCCTGGCTAAATGAAAAGTAAAAGGTTAAAAAGAGTTCAATGATCTAAGCATCCAAAAATCAGTCAGCCACGGACATGCCGGTCGTGACAAGAGGCGCAAAATTTCAGGATATTTACAAGAGTAAAATCGTCATAAAATAATTGTCAAGATGTAATCAGCTATTGCTCTTGGAAATTTTTTGGTGAACCTTTTTTTATTTTCATATATTGTTCTTGTAACAACTATTTCAATGACTAGAGTGCAAAACAACGTTTCTCAATTGCGGTGTTTCAAAATCTCTGCTCCTATTTTATGCTCTCAAAGGAAAATAAGCCAATTTATTACAAAGGGCTCGGGCATCGTATGTTGAGACAAACATCAATCTCTGATTAGTTCTGAATCAACAGGTTAAGGTGATTCGATGGACGCCATATTTTGTGTCAGGACGACGTGCGATATATCGCATCGATTGGCTCAATTTTTTCAGCTTCTAGGTCATCATTTTTCTCGAATTTTGAGATCGCAATTTTGTTGTCAGGAGACTAAAGCTCTCACTTACCAATTTTTACAAACGAATTCAACGTACTTAATGAAGGCGTGGTCTTTTCAGAGAGAAAATATCACATTCGAGTGCAGTTGTGATATCAGTATCAAATGTGATGTTTTCTCTCTAAAAAAACCACGTCGTTATAACATTGAATTTCTTTGTTAAAATTGGTAAGTGAGTGCTTTCGTCTCCTGACAAAAGAATTGTGATCTCAAAATTCGAGAAAAATGACAAGTAGCTAAAAAAATGGAACCAATTGATGCAACGTATCGCATGCCGTTCTGACACAAAATATGGCGTCCATCGAATCACCTTAATGCATGCAGTCAGATGGCCCCACTGGTGAATGGTGACATAAACAATACTTTGACAAATATCGACGGTGCAAGTCGGCAATCACATGACTCGTTTGCGGTGTCTGAAAATCTCCGCAACTATGTTGTTTTTTTAAAGGAGAACAAATGGACATGATTCCTTGAAGTTTTTGCAGACTTTTCCTCGCACATAGAAGAAAAATCATGGCAGTTTTAAAGAATTACCGTTGAGTAGTTTTCTGTTTAAAAAATAAGTATAACAGGAAGTCTGTGACGTCGCAAACCGAGTTATGCGATTGCCGACTTTCACCATCGATATCTCACTACACTATGCGCAAGCTCCAGCTTGAAATTTCTACGGAATATTCTACTGACAAAGAAGAAAAATTAAGGAAGTTTTCAGGAAATTAGGTTAAGTAGTTCTATCATGAAAAAATAAGGTACAGCAGGAGGTCTGCAATGTTGCAAACGAAGAGACAGGTTTCGCACTTTAGGCCGGCAATAGATTGTTATGTTATGCATTCAACAGCTTGTATTCTGGAGATGACCGAAGAACCTTCAATTAGGATTGAGTGGCAAGATAACGTTACAGTGTCTAAATGATCAAAGGTGACATGTCAAGAATACATCTTTTAGATACTTACTGCAATGCGCTAACTTCAGTTTTGTATCGTGTGAAGAGCCTCCGCAGCTCTACCTTTTCCTCTAGCGGTTGATTGGGCCGAGGGGGAACCCAATACCTCTTCGATTTGCTGGGTCCTAGCCACATAGGTTTCCTGTCCCTCCTCCACCGTACGGTTTGTGTCCATGGAGTAGTAGCAGGGGAAAATTGGGGTTCGATATTACTCCCAAGCCGCAAGACATTCCTCGGGTTGAGGGATGTTCTTAGAAGGGACGCCATAATTGCGACGTAAGACAAGAGGGCTAGACTGTCATTAGAGTTGAGGTGCACAAATCGATAACACTATGAACTAAAACAAAACATAGGTGGTGAAAATTAAATAGAAAGAGGATTAAATCACATGAGAAAAGCGTGAAAATTGCCAAACGGGGCGATGATAACATAACAACACTGGTTTTTAGGTTAGATATATTGGTGTGGGGAGGGCCGAAAAATCATCAGCCGATATGCACCGTTGACTCTACGAGTAACGAAATTTGAAAAAGCCCGGGAAACTTTAAATTGGGAGATTCTTTCCAGGGGTCCGGCGTAAGTAGTTGTTCGACGAATATTAGCGAGTTTACGATTTTTACTTTCCAATGAAAGAGTGATGGCAAGCACTTACGGGCATGTCACTAGAACATACTGATATCCTGAAGCAGGTTACCTCTCCCCTTGGACAATTAAATATAATTTGATACTGTAACTCAATGATTACTGCTTTCTCAATTAGTCACTCCACAAAGTCGCCTACCGAATACCCAAGAAGAAATCTTGTGAATTTTCTGATAAAATTTGGAGTTTTACTCCGGGAGAAAATTAATGTTTCAAAAGAGAGCAGAAAAAAAAAAACTTCAAATCTGATTTAAGAGCACTTTGGTTTACCTATTTGATGGGGGTAGAGGGGGGGGGGGGGGGGCTAGGTATGGCTCCCCTTAATCTCAGAATATATAGGGTAACGCCAGGGTTGGTGTAGCCTATATATTCTGTGCCTTTATGGACCTGGTCCAACAGCTTAAGGCAAATTTTAAGAGCCCAAATCCTTGCAAAAGACTACTTGTCAGAAACCTCTGGTGGGTAGCTGGCAGGTGGTCTAACTGGTCACTTGAAGATGAGAAACAATGAAATGGGTGCTAAAAAACAAGAGCAAACATAAGAAACAGACACAACGCTATACTATTCTAGCATGACTACTGAAATGTTTTACCTTTACGGAATCCTCTAATTTTCCTCAGAAAGATATTAAATTATTTTTTCATAGATTATTACTGGGCTTTCGGAAGCTATGAAAAAAACTTTATTTTTTTTTCTTTTTCATCATTTTTCACAATTTTCCTTTGAAAAAAAAAAAAAACTGCATCTTCCTTCAACGATTGTAAGAATTTCTTAAATTGGGTTGTTAGTATAATTTTTACTTATTTATTTTTTTCCTTTATTTTTTATTTTTCGACTTTGTATTTTTTTGAGGAGACAACCCCTTTGATTTTGATATACTGATCACAAATTCTGCTATACTATTAATAATTAATAATTTCAGTTTCTTGCAGTGGCTGTAATAAAATTCTGCAATTTTCAATTTGTTTTAACCCAAGATGAAGCTGAGCAAGTTGACAACTGCATGTTCATTGGTTCTAATACATTTGTTTTATTTTTCTTACTGCTAAAAATAAACTTTTCCTCTTTGCTTTCACAAAAATGAAAAATTTTGAAACTTGCACAGCAAAAGTACTAATTTTTTGATGGTGCGGCTCTTTAAATATCAATCTGAAAAAATTATGATTGGAGATAGAAATATATTTATGATATCATTCAACACACTATACACAAATACTCCCATTATTGTTTGAACAATTTGTGGCAATTGAAAAGCATTATTTCGTGAGTGGACCAAATCTGAGAATGACCTTTTCAATAAAGAATCAGATATAAGTGATACTTATTCATTATTTGTAGGGCTTGGAGGGAAAGGCCCATAAGTGCAGTTTTTGAAAAAATTGAGATATTAATGATTACGAGCGAATCTAATTTTAATACGTATTCTGAGAAAAATTCGCTCCCAAATTCCACTTTTTAAGCAAAAAAAAAAACGGTTTGAAATTTCTTCCCACCATAAGGACCCATGCAATTTCCAAACTTCAAACATGCATTTCTCGAAATAGTAAAACCTCCACTTTTGCATTATGTCTGCCAAGCCCCTTATTTGGTCTGCGAATCTACGTAAAGAGAGACAACTTGAAAAGTTCCATGAGCACGTGAAAATGCACTTTTGTGGTACTCCTAATAAAGGACTTTCATACATGCAGAAAAACGGTAAAAAATTAGATAGGCTGTATCGATCAAACTCCCCTACCTCAGAATAACTGAGATTGGATGAAATGAAAAGATGACATAGTTTTTAATTTCCATTTAATTAATCATTCCTTGATCACATAACAAACTTTATAACATTGGGCACATTATTTTCCACACAAAATACTAAATTAATTTAGTGACCGTGGGTTGAAGGAAACTACCTGCGTTTCAGATCCCTCAAAATATTGGATGGATAACCTTGAATGGGTACCGCTGACTTAAACTTTTGGTTTCCAAATGGCAACCCACTAACTTTAGGTTGAAGGCTTCATGGAACAGCATTTGAAACTCACGCTTATACATAACTTAAAGGTCACTCAGCAATGCCTGGAAGTTTCATCAGTGACAGTGAAAACAGTTCAGTTGCGAACTGAATACTGGAAGGAGATGACCATTTCAAGGTGAAAGTACCAAATTTATAAATACCGAAATTAACTAATTTTTTGGGTTGATTACAGGCCCTACTTCTCGAAACCAATATAATTCAAAGTCTAAATACCCTGCGGTTGGCACCCTAATCCAGCTCTGGAATCACTGTTTTTTTTGTTTTTTTTTGCCTTTATCTGGTTTTATGTTTTTGCAGAGTTTTGGTCAGTATATTTTATGGTTATATGTGATTTTTATTTTTTCATTTTCCGCTCCCAACAAGCTTATGTGCTATAATGGTTCTTTGAGTCATACTGATGAAGTGCAGTTTTAAGATCTGATCCTCATATTCACTACGAAATCATTTCAACATTTGAATTGAGGACGCAGTAGCTTCGTTTAAGGTACAATTTTTTTTCTTCCCACTCATGCTTCTGCAATACCTTTCCTTTTTCTCAGTGCGCCCTTGACGCATATGTTCTATTCAAAACAGTACTCTCCTTGCCACCCATTTGCAAAACAAGATTGAGAGGCATCAATGGGTTTTTGAAAAAATGATACGACAAGCTGCAATGACAAAATAATTGGTGGCAGAGAACCTACGTCTTTTTTGGAAAAGAGAGTGAGTTAAGAAAATCATACCCTTTTGGAAGTAAGCATTAATCACTGATGAGACTTCTTATAGAGGACGAGACCTAATTAGAAAAGACCGTGCAGTTTTCAAGTCCAAGAGAAAGCAGGCAAAATAAAACTCCTTAAAAGAGAATTACGACAGAGAGAATAAATACTTAAATAAAAATTGAAGAAGTTCCCATGACTTTGCTAATTTGCACCTCTCAGATAATGTAATTAAACAGTTTCGTTTCACCAACTCGTTTTAACTTGCGATTTTGATCTAAAAGTAACTGTCAAACAGAGTATTAATATTCACCTAAACTGAGTGGTTGATAGGAGTGATTTGGCAGTCCAACTATTTCTCAAACATTTCATTGTTTCGCTCCATCACACAAGAGGCGAATTTCCGGAAGTGGGATTTCGACTAAGCAGACAAGTGTACTTGCTTTGCATTGCTGTAAACTTCTTTGATGACTTTGGATGGGCATCATTTCAGCGATGATCATCTGAATCTCTAAAATCATAATTACTATAGTCATCGGCAAACTCTTCCCGGATTCGTTCATCTAGGTCAGACTCTTTGATCCTTTGATCAGGAGTTCTCATCTCCTCTCGCATCAGTAATCGTTGGTCTTTCAATGCTGCCTTCCTTCGCTCAGTCATGAAATCTTTAACCTCTGTTGACGTCAAGGCTTTTATTTTCGCGGTGATTTCAGCCAAGGATTCCTCAGGTTTGGGCTCTGTGGGAATTTCTCCGTAAGTCAGATGTTTACGATGCGGAGCTCTCGACTTTTCAACAGCTGCTTTAATCTGAAAGAAAAATGATGAAATAATTATTGAATATACTCGCTTCAAACCAGGACTGCCATAGACTTATTAACATTAAATTCCACAACATTTCTCAGTCACATTTTGGTAAAATTCCCTGATAATTGAGGAAATGCCGGATGGTTGAAAAGACATACTTTGAAATAGTTTCCTCACAAAATCTGTTGTTCGAAACACTAAACCCATTCTGGAAAGCAAATAAAGGTGACTAGACAATATTTTCCGGAAAATTCTGTCATTTTCCCTTACATTTCAAGATTTTCCTGACTTTTTAAAATCCCCTTAAACGTTCCGACATTCTCTGACTGAGGCAACCCTGTCAAACAAAGGAACAATACCTCGGTCAGCTGGTTGTCTAGTCTCTGCCTTGCAAACATGGACTGATAGTTTTGTAGTTTTCCACAATTATTCATGGATGATAATGACAAGGCTACTAGTCAAAACATCATATCTTTCATCAATAATTGTTTCCAGCTGTGTCCGAGCCAGTTACTCATTAAAATTGATTTTTTTGTTTGCAGAGGTTCGATTGTGAAATATCGCTCTCTATCTTAAAAACTTGACTACCAAGGCACGACTCGCATTTTTTTCTTGATACGCTACAGAGAGATGCACTTAAATGATGAACAAACAACGGACTGTTGCACATACCAGAAAAGTTTAAAAGCCACTTTTTAATGCAGTTTTCGTGCTCTATATCACACATTTTAAAATTTACCAAAACGACAGGCACTTTTCTCTAAGTTACTGGCAATTAGTTTGCAGAGAGAGACATAACAAAGCCTTTTCTAAATGAACAAACAACTAGTTGTCACGTATGCTTTCAACTATTTTTAGAATTTATTTTATCCTTGTTTCTAAGTGTTACAAAAATAAATACTTGAAATAAATGGATCCATAGTTGAGGAAGGTTGGTGACAGTTTGCAGGATTGCTTGTTTATTTAAGTTAGGTATTCTTACATTACTCTCTGAGTACTTGCTTGCTAGCCCAACAAAACAAAGAGCTTACAGACGCATAAAATTTGAAAATTTGGGATATCAAATATTCAATGTGTGTTCTTGAGTGCATTTCAGACATTGCTGATATGTTGAAGATGATTTTTGACTAATTTTTAAAAGTACAGCAGTCTGCTGTATTTCTTGTGCGAAACAGATATCTTTCCTAACCTTTTCAACGTTTACTACAATTTTCCTGAACCAAAAAATTTAGAAAAAAATCTGATCTACATGATTCACTTCATGACTTATTTTTGCTGGAATAGATTGGAAACAGACATAAAATTCCCTCATTGTTATAATTCTGAAAAATACTTTAATTTTACCTTTAGTTTTTCCAGAATTTTTGTTGTTGTTTTCTTTTTATTTTTTCCCCCAATACACACAGAGAGCGCACCTTAGACCCTTTCAGTGCCATGGCTTTGGATGCTCCACTCTAGTCAAGAGGCAACATGCTTTTTAATCATTAAAAAGTTAGGCTTTTGTCTTGTGGTTTTTTCTTTTGACCATTCGGGAACAGGGCAGAATGGAAAAGACAGAGACAGGAAGTTTCCCAAATTTTTTTGGTCTTAGTATTATGAATTCTCTCACATGGACATGTAACATTCATTTGAATCATTCCTCCATCCCTACCTTTCCAACAAACATTATGATAGAAACTTATGTCATTACTAGAGCTCTTAAATTTGAACATTCTGAAACAGTAGTCCGTTCGTCATAAAAACTCATTCAGAGGCCATTGCATCAACCTAGGAGGTTTATTCCTTTAATAATTGTTTAATTTTTCGGTAACAGGAGAGTTAACAGACATTGCCTGATGCTCATAGAAATGAATGAATATAGGAGGCTATGAGTTCATCTAATTATGAGAGTTGAATGCTCACTAAGAAGGTGAACTCTCTGCCTGTTAAAAATCAAATATGTACTATAAAATTTTACGTAAAATTACAGTAATGCTCTGATTATCTGAAAATTCATAGCAAAGGAAGTGTCCAATATCGAAAAAGTCGAATAATCAAAACCACCAAATAAAGACTGAAAAAAGTCATTTCAGGTTCTGTTAGTAACCAGGCCTAGGCTATTTTTCCGAAATGTTTGTTAAACAATAATTTAATTGGCAAAAAACTACATATTTTTTCAATCCAGCCCAAAGAACCAGTTCTCTACAATGCGGCTAGCTTGTTCTTGACCATAAACTTAATTTTGACTAAATCGGATAACTGGAGGGTCGAATAATTCGATAATCGCTCGCTAGATAGCACAAGTTTACTTGCCGCCAGCATCCGCTTGCCCAAGTCTCAGGCTGGTTTTCACGACCTCTCCGAGCTTGGTTGCAGAAAATTCAGGAGGCTGCACTGCACTGAGGATTGGCCTAACAAGGCTGAAACGCTTCTCAAGTTGCCTTCCTGAATGGTTGTTACTAGTGTTGCACTAAACAGCGTATCTTTTTGAGGGAAAATTAAGCTTGTGTGTGAGCTTTTTTCCTCTGCAGTGAGATTTCTGCTTTACCCTGAATTTAACGCTTGTTGGCTAAAAAATTCCAACATACCAGTCAAATAATTGGTGGTCAGATAATCCGGGCACTGCTGCGTTTCCAGGTAAAGAAAATTAGACTTAAGAGATTCTTCCATCACAAAAAAAAATAAATAAATAAATAAATAAAAAATAAAAAAACAGAAGTCTCCAAATATTCAAGAGCTAAAACCAAGAGATGGATTTGAAACTATTCTCGTTCAACATGACATGAAGCACCTTATTTTTATGGGGTTTTATAATCTTAGGTTTTGGATCCGGTATCCCTGGAAAAAGGCGACTGGGACGTCCAATGAAGAAATAGCGGCTGGGCATCCGCAAAGAGATGTTATGTTGTAAGTTGCCCGATAATCATTGGGTAGGGAGACACATGTGGCATTTAGTTGACGCAAAGCGCTTGAGTGCACTGTAGGAGCGATGTTTATGTATGTATGTATGTGCGTATGTAGCTTAAGCATCCTTGTAGTTTACTTTCTTTTTGTAATATTTTCAAACTTTGCAGTTGAGCACCTTCATCCATTAACAGGTACTTAAGAAACAAGGAGAAATTTTCAATAACTTACTCTTCCCATAATAGCGCCCTGATCCAAATTAAACACATTGTGTTTCTGCAATGCCATGAGGCGGGCCACTTCAGTTCGATGAGATTCTTGTAAACGCTCTTCTGCAGCTTTCTTCCCTGCTTCAGAGGCTTCAAATTCTAAAACCTATAAAAGTTTTGTGTCACAATAATTTACAGAGAAAAAGATAAAATAAGCGGAACTAAGAAATGCTGTGATTACTAAGAAAAAAAAAACTAAAACCGGGGCGGGGTTAGAAATTAGTCTCAAATGTGATGAACACAACAAACATGGTGGCGGAGCATGACAAAGATAGAAATATGACTTCTGCAATTCTGCAAGTTCTATTTCTTGCAGAAGCCGAAACAAACAGAATTAAAGTTGAAAATAAAAAGAGTTATCAGCTCTCAAGCACATTGGGATAGGCTGGAAAAAATAAGAATAATTTAGGCTTAAAGGAAGAGACCTTACACTCGGTCAGTTCTTGGATGTTTGAGTAACGCTCATAAAACAGTATTAATCTCACCTCCGCAGATTTGGGGAGTTCGATGCCTTGGAATAAAGTTGCATCTGATGGTACAAAATCTTCACCATAGTCTGCTTTCCTTAGAAGGTCGTCTATTATAGCCAAAGAGTCACTTTTCTCATCTAGAAGTAGAAAAAAAGAGAAAAAATTAAAATTCGAGAAATGCTATTTTCTTAAAAAAAGCTTAATCAATAGACGAGTTGGGAATATATAAAAGAATCAAACAGAAGGGTCTACACGTTCTGGGCAACAAATTGAAAGAACAACTCATAACCTCTCAGGTCAACAATGAATATGTGGCTACATCTTTTTTAATGATGGAGAGTTATAGAATCTTGCAAAGTTTTTTGGACAGTGGATGTGAAAAGACATTAAAATCTTTCAAAATACAACCGCTGCTACAGAATACAGAAAAGAAATCTCACCGTCCTCACACTTTTACAAAGAGACATACCATGGCCGATTATTGGTACGGTGCAGAGATATAGGCATTCCCATAAAAAATTTTAAACCTACTAATGTATTCCTGATACAGAGCACTCAAATTTCTTTTCTGAAACTAACCTGAAAATTTTGCCTATAACTTTGCACTCGATTTTCCAGAGCATCACTTTGATTACCTGCTTCACCTTCAATCAGTAACTCTGGCTTTAGCAAGCCTTCCTCACGGGAGAAGACTCTAAATGGACCGCGTGAAACAGAAAGGAACCGAACAACATCAGCTATTGCCGAATATAATTGGCTAATTTAATTTTTTACATGAAAACAGTTGAGCGGCTTTCTGTGCAAATTTCAGTGAATTTTCTCCACAGTACGAAGCAAATTCCTTAACATTTTCAAAAGGATCCGCACAAACGTTTTCTCATAAAAAATTAAATTGCCCAATTTAAATTGGCAATAGCTGATATGGCTTAGTTCCTTTCTGTTAAACGCGGTCCAAATGGTGGAGATAATGTGGTATGTGCAAAATTTTCTTTTATTCTTTTCTTCTTTCATCTTAAAATGCAAAAATTGTAAAAAAGAGGTGGAAAGTCTAACCTCTTATAAAAATAATTCGTGGTACAGATCCCATCACTTGCAACCGCGACAATTCATTCCTTAGTGGGAAAGCAATGTTTTCTAGCTCTGCTTGAATTGTATCATGACTGTCCCGGGCAGTGCTGCTCCAATAAACATTCAAAAAATTCAAATCGACTGATATTTTTACCTAAAAAAGAATGAAGACGACACTTTTCAGTTGAAAGAATGATCAATTCAGTGATTTATCAATAATAGGTATATGCATTTGTGTTGTAAAATTGAGCAAGAAAACAACCTCTGCCAGCTATTTATGCTGTCCCTTATTTTTTAAATTTGCGAATTTCAAGTAGGTCAACCTCTCAAAAGTTTCTATGTGGTGTAAAAACACACCTCTTTTTTTTAAAAAAAATTTAAAAAAATTTTTACCCGCTGCCCAAGGGGCGAAAAGGAGCATGCTGAAAATAGATTATTTCACAGTTTTGAGGATTCATTTCCGACTGAAAACATACGAGTATAATCGAAAAGTAAGAACATAAGAGGAGGACTTCCAGAATTTGTTACAAGAGTCCTCTAATTTTAAGTGAAAGGTCGGGAGATCCAAAAAACCCAAGCAGGACTCATTTGAATCTTTAGCAGGTGAATTTGTTCCTTGCTCTGAAAATTACATTAATCATAACAGATGTTCGGAAATTTTTCATTAAGTTCCTTAAGTTTTCTTGTGTTATGTGTACGTAATAAAGTGTCATAATCTTTTTCCACTTCATTTTGGCAGCTTGACTTATTGAACTACTGAAAGCTAAAGTGTTTCATTACTTTTGTAAAATCTATCAGCGCATACGTCGTTAACTGACCACTGTAGCTACAGCGAGGGCTGCGCACTAGCAGCCTTCGCGGGGCCAGCGAGGGGTTGCGCACCTCCGCTCACGCACCCATGGTATTTGCTTCTGTATCTACTAAACGGTAAATTTCTAGGCAAAATGGTTGAAATTTTTGCCCTATGAACCATAACTCGACATTTTCAGTCAGAGATGACTCCTCAAAACTGTGAAATAACCTATTTTCAACATGCACCTTTTTCGCCCCTCGGGCAGCAGGTAAAAATCTTTTTAAAAAAAGCAGGTGTGTTTTTACACCACATAGAAACTTTTGAGAGGTTGACCTACTTGAAATTCAAAAATCTAAAAAATAAGGGACACCCTACAGCTAGGGCTCATATAAGAAACTCAAGAAGTTGCGTAAAAGAATTTCATCAAGGCCTTTCTGCCCACTAATTGTTTCTTTTCACGTAATGAAAATAACTTCTTGTAACAACATTTTTTACAGCTCACCTCAGATATTTCTAAATTGAACTCAGCAAGTTTCTCAGACAGCTCGCATGAAGACAAATAATCCGTTATGTTTTCCATGAACATGTGGTTGAGCACTGAT
The DNA here is from genome assembly GCF_918797505.1 of Bemisia tabaci. Taxonomy (NCBI): domain Eukaryota; kingdom Metazoa; phylum Arthropoda; class Insecta; order Hemiptera; family Aleyrodidae; genus Bemisia; species Bemisia tabaci. The sequence continues at coordinate 10,836,810 of NC_092801.1, read as the reverse complement.
AGTCTTTGCATATGCTGCTTTCCTACTGAACGTTTCAACATTTCACCCATCACATTGTTTGAAGGAGCAACATCTGGCTGCCATGTTCGCCGCCTATAAAAGTAAACAGAAGTTTTGGGCTAGTAAACATCACAACCACACAGATTGACTGATAGATCAAAGCAGAAGTTCTCAACATTTATTAGCTGCGAGCCACTTTTCACCGAGAAAAGAGGCAGCGGATCACCAATAAAAACGAAAAACCTTTTATTTTTTTGGTTTTATCCTTTTATAATTTGACTTTTGGTATGTGTTTCATTTAAGGGAGGGGGAGGGGTCTCTTTGCCTGGGTCCCGATTCCCAATAATCCGGGGTTGTGAAACTCTTGGAGACAATGGTCGAGAAATTTTCTCTTCCTTCTTCAGATGATTCCTTCCTTGAGCATTATTCAAGCCACTGTTGCATTTTGAATTTACATTTTACAGATATTTTACATCAATCAAGGTTGGAGTTCATTACAATCATAAGCTGCAACCAATTCCATAATCACCATGAAAATTACTTCTTTCAGTTTCCGTCCCCTTCGACCGAAGTGTTGAAAAAACTTTAGCCTGCCTCTGCCGACCACCACATATCAGTCAGCAGACCACCAGTTGAGTCAAAAGGTTTTGAGCTTTCCTTCATGTGGATTCTAGTCTTGAAGAAAATATGGGTCAATGGCAAGGTAGATTTACACAGGTATGGACAGAACTTAACAACTGGCCTCTGATTGGCTCTTCAGCGGCCCCTTAACGTCAGCCATTTTGAATGTTTTGATTATTTTGATTTATTATGTTCGGTTTATCGTTTGTCAAAATTTTGTGGGATTTTTTGCACAATTTTGATAATGCGATATTAATTTTAAAGTTTAAACGCACAAACGTTTGAATGTTAATTTGATAGTAATTTAATTAAAAAACGGGCCCCTTAACCTACGTCACGTAGTCATGTGACACGTACTGAGGCTCATGGGAAATTTTCAACTTTTCCATACCTGTGTAAATCTTCCTTGGGTCAATGGATTAACTCTACTTAGGCAGGAATGATGGGTATGTGCGGCAAAATTTAAAAGGCGCTCTAAGCAGGTGGATTCCACTTGAACAATTTCTTGAAAAGGAAGGGCAAGGGCACACACGAGAGGGAAAAGGCTGAATAACGCAGCGCTGACCTTGAAGTAGGACGGAGAAAGTATTGAAGTCCACATTGTCTGAAGGCTACAAAATTGCTAAGCATGTTGCCCTTGCATTCGATGGCAAACTAATGCAAACAGAGAGCGTCAGTTATCAGGCTAGAAAAAGTTCCGGCTGCCTGTATCAATGATGGGACTGAATATCTTGATAAACGCACTGACTTTAGAAATCCTTCACTCTCAGTAATTACACTTACTGCGCCAAGTTCTCGATCATAAAGGTCAAGTAAGTATCTCATACTGAGAGCCAAGAAAAAACTGAACCATGGCCAAAGCGTTATAAAGTGGGAAAGCGGAGCTGCATTGACTTGTTTGGTTTGTTACATTTCGGACGAGTTTGATCATTGTGGAGGCTCAAATAAAGGACCTAGCGATGAAGTCGGTCGAGTTTGGTACAGTAGAAAATGCTGGATTTTACCTTTTCTTGGAATGCCCCATCAATTTGTTCAAGAATCTTCCTTCCCTCATTTTGTTGAGCACGGCTGAATAGGTGCTAATGCTGCATTTCTTGCAGAAGCTGACGTTGGACTTTTGTTGGAGAAAAGCAGATTTAAGATTCAAGCGCAAGGACATGATGGAAGGAGTGATGATGAGAATTCCACACTTAACGCGGTGAGCGTGAGATAAAATTATGCAGTAGCGATGAGATGCCTAAACAATAAACATAAGTAGTAGGTGACCGAGAAGCAAGTAAACTGATTGTGGATAACCATACAGATTCTACTTCCTAATTTTGGAAACAAATGAAGAGGAAAAGCTGAAAAATAATGAAACTACTGGCTAGTTGCAACGAAACGAGTAGATTACGGAATCGGGGACTTGGACTTCGAGGAGGTCGAGGGAAAATAGGGTTAGGGTTGTTGTTGTTAGGGAAATGTAGATTCACGCAAATTGGTTCAAATCAAGTTCAAATTGCTTCATTTTCCCAATTATTCCTCTTTTCGAACAGAAGGAATCTTAACCGCAAATTCTGAACCAGACGCTTTGATTGGTCCAGAGCGGTTCATTCCATTTATTCCGAGTTGAACCAAAATAAGCGGGAATTTCAAATAATTCCGGATATCCTGTTTACCAAATAGTTTCCGTTTCCGGTAAACAGTGTTGTCAGTTTTACTTATCAAATGCTCGTAAAACTGACAACACTGTTTACCGGAAACGGAAACGATTTGGTAGACAGGATATCCGGAATTATTTGAAATTCCCGCTTGTTTTGGTTCAACTCGGAATAATTGGAATGAACCGCTCTGGACCAATCAAAGCGCCTGGTTCAGAATTTGCGGTTGTTCGATTTTGAGGAAAACGGCTGACAGTACAGCGATCTTGTAGCGGTTTTGTGAACTAAATTTACAAGTAGTTGCACCATAAGCCAGTAGAGTGCGCTCGTAACACGAGCTCAGGTTCCCTGGCTTGATTCGCCCGCCAAATTCAAATTAATGATCTTGTTCTCCCCACTCATTCCAACTTTCCAAACTTAGCGAGTGATGAATTCTCTTCTAGAGCATGTTCTTTTAAAATGAGTGGGAAAAGTTGAAATGGTAACAAAAACAATACTTTGGAGCAGAATTCATTTCTATCGCTAAATTTGGAAAGTTGGACTTCGAAAGGCATTGTTGTATTTTGTTACAATTGCATATTCGTTTCGGTAAACAATTTGAGTTAGATAATGTGAACCTGGCATAATCATAATATGATTCAGAGGAGTTGATAAATTAGTTACTTCGCAAGTATGCATTGTTTTATTCACAGGAATGTAAGAAAGAGGAACCACTGAATTTTCTTTTGGAGGAGAGGGTTTATTATTATAACTTAAAAAATCTATGATACAGCAAAAATATAATAGTTTAAGAAGCTAAAAATGCGGCACAATGAGGGGTTCACTCCACTGATGAGCTGAACATCACAATACAATTTTAAGATTTTTCACAATTCAGGAGAGAAAACACGACAAAAAAATTAAATTAATTGCAGGTAGGTGCAGAATGCAAGAACAGTAATACATCTGTATTGGAGAAATGTTTGAAATAAAATGTTAGGCAATATTAAAAACAATGCACATGATGCGCGCGTCGCGCTAATCGCCCTCCTCACACAGTTGTCAGATTGTGCGATAAATTTGGATACTTTACATGGGTTTAAGTAAGGTTGAGTGCTGATTTTTCAGCACAATCTGGCAACTAAGCTCCTCACCCGCCGCGGCACGTCCTGGCGTGCCACAGCGCCTCAAGCGACTATTTCGCAACAGAGGTGTTGCACAGTATCATACGAAATTGAAGGCGTTTATTAAAATATTGAATTGCGAATTGAATTGTGAAGCAGGTTTAAGAACAAAATTTAGAAAAATGGGAGGTGCGCATTTAGGAAAAAGGAACCAGCGCTTAGTCTGCAACACCGCGAACCGTCGTTTTCAAAATCGACGGTGAAACTACCAGACCATGTACCTTGGTTTGCGATGTTGCAGATTTCCTGACTTACTTTATTTTTTCAATGGAGAACTATCCTCAAAGTCAATTTTCGAAAACTTCCGCGGTTTTTCTTCACTGTGCGAAGAAAACTCTGTAAAAACTTCAAGGAAATGATATTGATTTCCTCTCGTTCAAAAAAATCAAATGGGAGCGGAGATGTTTCACTGCAAAAGAGATATGTGGTCCAGTAGTTTCACTGTCGAAATATGGGCCTGCGGGCTGATTGTTGAAATTGATAGACAAAGCTATAGACAAAGAAGACAAAAGGAAGTTAGAGGGATCCTCTTGGTGGAAGCGGGTGGTTTACAATGGACAAAAGAGGTAGGTATCAGACTAACTAAAGGCAACCCATGAGAGACCCTACTAGTCCACCATTTACCCTTTCAGTCCATTAGGAACCACCCATTTCAACCAATATACCCAACCCAAGTAGCAGTGATGGCGATAATAGCCATTTTATCGGTTAGTTACCGCGATTATGTCGGTGGCAATATATCGAGATATTATCGCATTAAAAGTCGCGATATATATGGCGATTAAATCGCTAAACATAGCAATTTTTGGTTCGATAAAATTGTGATCAATTTTCGTCGAAAAAATCGAGATTAAATCGCCATTAATCGCGATTTTTATTTCAAAAATATCGCGAAAAATGACGATTTAATCTCGATTTTATTTCTTGACGAAAAATGCGATCACGATCTTATCGAACCATAAATTGCGATGTGTAGCAATTTAATCGCCGTAAATCGCGATCTTTAATGCGACAATATCTCGATATATTGCCACCGATATAATCGCGATAACCAACCTATGAAATGACTATTCATCGCGATCACTGCTACTTGGGTAGGATCGCTGCATTCCCTATCGACGGTGAAAGTCGGCAATCACATAACTCGTTTGCTGTGTCTGAAAATCTCCGCCTCTACGTCATTATTTTAAAGGAGAGCAAATTGACATTATTTCTTGAAGTTTTTGCAGAATTTTCTTCGCATTGAGAAGAAAAATCAGGACAGTTTTAAAGAATTGCCGTTGAGTAGTTTTCCATTTAAAAAATAAAGTATGACAGGAAGTCTGCGACGTCGCAAACCGAGTTATGTGATTGCCGACCTGCACCGTCGCTATGTCTTCTTCGTCTATTGCTTTGTCTATAAATTTCAACAATCAGCCCGCGTGGGGTTCTCCTCCTCTCCTTGGAACCATATCGGCCCTACACGGTTCCAGGTGTGGTGGAAGACGCTTCCGTCCTCCTATACTCGTCGTAGGCCAGGGCAAGGCGGACGAACCCATCAACCGGGACTTGTTCCGGTCGCCAGTCCCCCTGGAGCCCAGCGGCTCGGAGCAAGGCCTCCGGATCGTTCGTGAGCGACCCCAAGGAGTTGCGCATCATCTTCCGTCGCTGCGTGAACGTGGCCTTGGCGACGGTGACGAGGGCGCCGGCGCGGCACGGGAGCGGCTCGGCGCGCGGCACCAGGCGGACGACGCTGGAGTTGACCGCCGGCCGCGGCGTGAAGACCTCCGGCGGGACATCGAGGACGATCTCGGCTCGGGTGCGCCAGCCGCAGAGGACGGCGAGGCGCCCGTAGTCGGCCCTCTGCTCCGGCGTCGCCACGATCCTCAAAGCGACCTCGCGCTGGAACATGAGAACGGCCCGCTGCCACCACGGCGGCCAGGTCTCGGCGCTGACCCAGCGGTAGAGCAACTCTGATCCGATGTTGTAGGGGAGGTTGGCGACGATGAGGGCGGGTTCGCCGGCGATGAGGGGTCGCGGGTCGAAGCCCAGGGCGTCGCCGTCGACCACGGTGAGGCGCTCATGGTAGGCGTCTGTGAGCTGGCGGAGGAGGGACAGGGCCCGTGGGTCCCGCTCGATGGCGACGACGCGGGCAGCCCCACCCGCGAGGAGGGCCCTTGTCAGGCCCCCTGGCCCGGGGCCTATCTCCACGACCGTCATCCCGGCCAGCGGACCCGCGGCCTCCACTATCCGCCCGATCACGTTCCGGTCGTAGAGGAAGTGCTGTCCGAGTCTTTTGTTGGGTTTGAGGCCGTGCTTGGCCACCAGCTCGTACGTCGGAGGGAGGCCGTCGTTGGTCTCGTTCACCGCGCTCCCGTTCACGGCACTCTGCAAGACGAAGAAATGGAATCATACTATGCGCTGCAGACAGTGCATCCTTCCTTAAAAAAGCTATCACGAGAACAATTTACAGGTCGTGCCACCTGCAACCATAGAGTACATAGAGTCGTAATGTAAATGGGAGAGCTGGCGCCATGTTCTGCTCGACGAATTCCGAGCCCGGTGTGCGCCGAGTTCGGGTCGCTTTTTCGATACATTTTCGATCCAAAATGGCGGTGTGGAATACGTGGTAATTCCTATCTCCTCTGTTGTTGTTGTTGTTGTTGTTGTTGTTGTTGTCATCGGATGGCCGGGTACCCGTGTATCGCAAACAATCGATTATGTATCGAAAAAGTGACCCGGCGTCACACAGGAGTCCCGGAATTCGGGACATGGAAAATGCTTAAAAGTGGCGCCAGCTCTCCCACTTACATTACGACTCTATGTACTCTGCCTGCAACACAAATATACGTTCAGTGGCGTGGCGTGCTTTGTGATCTATCGATATTTCCCCATTTGAAGCTGTGGTAAATGATCGATTATTAAGGCGTTCGCTGCGAACACCCTCTTTATCGATACTTTTCCGTAGGTTTAAATGACCGATTACGGATTACTCCGTATATCGCAAAGCGCGCGGCGCCACTGTAGACGGTGTAAGTCTGCAGTCACATTACTCGTTTGCGGTGTCTGAGTATCTCCCATCGCCGCATCCATGTTTTTTTTAAAGGAGAACAAACTGACATCATTCCTTGAAGTTTTTGCAGAATTTTCTTCGCACGGAGAAGGAAAATTACGGCAGTTTTAACGAATTTCCGTTGAGTAGTTTTCCGTTTAAAAAGTAAAGTAAGTACGACAGGAAGTCTGCGACGTGTCGTAAACCGAGTTATGTGATTGCCGACTTACACGGTCGAAATTACATTGCAACTGATACGTACCCCTTTTGTTCCAATATGCTCACGGAAAAAGTGGATCGCTGATTTGACAATTCAATTGTTAAAAAAAAGTTACTGCAATACGTTTCAAATGTATATTTTACGATAGTGGAGAGCTAATTTAACCACGGGGGATGGTTGAATTAGCATTTTTTATTGACAGTCACTTTATTTAACTACAAAATTATTAAATCGGCGATTTAATTATTTCCGTGTACGTGTTGGGGCATATCGCGATAATTTTTGCGCCTTTAAATGGATGGATAGGCAATTTGCATAACGTGCTCTAAAATCGTGATACTTTTTGCGCCTTCAAATGGATGGATAGGCAATTCGCATAGCGTGCTCCAATACAGAATTTGACGATTATCGCGACTTATTGCTATTTCTGCTACTACTGGGTACCTATGAGATACAGCGGCGCGGAGCGCCGTTTTATCGGCGCACTGAAAAGAAAAAGTCTTTTAGATCTATGGTCCAGACTCTTAAAAAGTTTGACTGGAAAAAATACTCCTGTTGCTCGGATTAAAAGGAATCCCCCTAAAATCAAGAGGTTGGCTCTCGATTCAAGCAAAAATCCGATTGAATCGAGAGAAATGTTCCTTGTCAAACTTTCTGAGATTCTAGACTCTGGATCCAAGAGACTGTTTTTCCGGTGGGGGCTCCGCCTACCAGACGTGCGCTTCGCGCCTGTTTTAAGTGTGGTTGCGCATGCGCAACCACCGCGGGAGTTCGTTGAACATTCATTGGTCCTCCTCAAAATACATATGCTCCCACGAACTTTCCCGGGAATTTCGAACTTCGCATTGAGCGACCTCTCGGCTGAAATTTTGGAGAGTCCTTTTTTTTTCTTCTTCTTTTTCTTTATTGATAGACTGAACTGACGCGTCACGGGGGGCCTAGTTTCTAATAGTATTTTTCCAAACATACCGTAAGTACACTTAAATTACATATTTACCCGTTGCGATTAAAATAAGTCGTAGAGCTGAATGAGGGTACAAGTATAGAACTTACTAGCACGAGAGGTTGCAAGTGCGAGTCTGAGTCAGAACTTGGTTCGTTCAGCACTAAAAATCCACATATCTGGAAAATAAAAATTGAGAGAAATTTAGTCCCCTAATTCCTCTTCGATCATAGTTTTAAAGTCAGGGAGAGGCAGGCCCCCCCCCAAAAAAGAAGCCAATTTTTGTCTATGTACAAAATTTGATCATGCACGGTCGAAATTCGTGAAAACAAATTTTCGTGCTCAGTTTGTGGTAGGTAACCTAAATAAAGAAATATTCCTAAAAATGTGAACCGAACTGTAGTAAACAAGATTGTTCTGCAGCAAATTCAGGGCAGAAAAATTCCAAAGATGCCAATCAGAGCCAAAGATTGGAGCTCTCAATGAGAATATATCACTGCAAAACTCTCTCTAGCCAATTGAAATTTTTGGAATTTTTTGACCTTGATTTCCCCGCAGAATAGGGTGGACCCCGGGTGTATTATAACTTCCTGTTTTTTCTATTTAAAACAGCGTGGTCTAGCCTCTCCCACCAAATTGCAGTTAACTCGGCAGTAGTATTGATTCGGTTTCTGGTAGAAGTGCGTAAGTCAACAAAGCCCAAGAAGAAGCATAAAACTGATAAGACTTCTAAAAGAGTTTATTAGAGTTCTAAAAGAGTTGATAAGAGTTCTAGAGAGACGAAAAAGAGTTCAAAGGATGAGGTAAGATTCAATTTATTTGAAATGTTCTGAAATAATTTTTTCCGTGGGAAAATTTGTAGCATCGTTTACCTACCTAGTTTAGTGCGTCTTGTGTGAAGTTTTGGACTAACGCCATTTTTCAAGAAAATAATGGAAAACCCGACATTTTTAAGTAAATAGAAAGTAGGTTTTAAGTTACACTTGCAAGTTTCATCACTACCTAATTTTTTTTGTTATTAGGTAAATCAATTAACATTTTTCGAGAGACAAACTCCTTTAAAAAAATTTACACATCTATGTCAAAGGGTGCATGTTATTTGAAATTGAGCTTACTTACCCGAGGAAATAAATGCATATAAAGTAGCAGAAACTGTAACATTTTGATTGATTAAGATTATTGAAAACAATAGAAGAAAAATAACACTTCAGACATTAGGTACTCATAACGGAGATCAGTAGTCAACTGGTTGAGTTCAAAGCGTAAAACTGATAAGGTACTGCCACATGCGTGATGATAAGAATGCAGAATCAAGAAACGAGAGGGTTTAAAAAAATAGAAGAAAAAAACAACAACCAGCCAGGTAGGCCCCCTGGCCCGGGACCTATCTCCACCACCGTCATCCCGGCTAGCGGACCCGCGCACGGTGGATCGAGTCAATAAAATATGAGTGGGTGAGTGAATTTGGGCAAAAATCAACCTAGAATACTTTGTTTCCGCAATTTTATTTAGTTCCCGCCCTACATTTGAATTTCAAACTTGTCCCGATTTCGCCGCCAATCCTCTAGCCAATAGTAGAGGTGATTGAAAAGAAGGTCCTCCTACCCTAAAAAGAGGGCGCTGGTGATTAAAGAAATTCGAAGAAAAAGGCAACATCAGGGCTGCCGATTCGTGAGTAATTACTCACATCGTGAGTAATTTGAGCACCGGTGAGTAAAACGTGAGTAATGAGTAATTGGTGAGTAATCCGACGATCCGTGAGTAATCGTGAGTAATGCAAAATCCATGGGTAATTCTCAGTAATTCTCCATTTTTGGCGCGATTTGTGTGAGTAATCGGTGAGTAAAATTTGGAACGGTGAGTAATCGGTGAGTGAAAACAATGTCAATGTGAGTAAAATCGGGAAATGGTGAGTAAAAAGTGAGTAAAATTGAGAACGGTTAGTAAAATCGCGATCAGTGAGTAGCAAGTGAGTAAATTTTAGATTGGTGAGTAGCGTGTGAGTAAAAAATTCGCGAAATGTGAGTCCGAGTATCGGCAGCCCTGGGCAACATTGTACCCTAAAGTAAACAAATGGGGTCCTTCACCGGGTCTTGATTGACGTGAAGTGTCAATTTGTGTCAAAAATGCTTTCATACAAATAAAGTAATACCCGACTCTCCGATCTCGTTTCGTAGTATCATACTTGGTAAGGATATTACTTTTTACCTTAGAACTAGATACTTATCAATTCGGTGTAAGCCCAGCGAGGTCCCAATCGGTAATTAAGTATAATCAAACATGAAATCATGGAATTAAATGATAAAAAGTCACGGAGTCATTAAAGTAATGTTTGAGGCTGCCACCCTTCGGTTGAGCTAATTTGATCTCTCAGTTATACTGGACAAACTTAATGCGTCTCTATGCCTGAATGGGTTTATGAAAAATTCACTTACGGTCGTGTCATCAGCAGCCGATGCTACTGTCAGGCTTGTGGATTGGAGGCAAGGGTTTTCTATCGCATTGATATCCTCTCCACTCTAAACTCCTGTCACATTTCATCGCAGGTGTGGCTCTGACAAATGAATGGTATTTGGCTTTATTCTTTGCGTCAGTCATAACTTTTCACCTACCATAAGATAACCAAAACCTTTTGCTTGTAATCCTCTTATTCGTCACGTGTCAATGATTTTCTTGAAAATGCAATTTTACCGCTCCCTTCTTCCAGATTAGAAGTCAGTTACAAAGGTGTATTTACAGCAGACCCATATCTGATAAGCCTGATGATAACTCGCAGTTCAACTGTGATATTCAGGAGAAAAATCGAGAAGAAAAAAATACATGCCGTCTCTTTTAGTCAGTTTAACTTTCTTTTAATTAGAAATGATATCTTAATTGAAAGTGACATCATTTCTGATTGTACTTTCCTGTCAATACATGCTTGTGCATTTTTTTTTCAGCTGATCATGTATATTCCGTCGTTATCTCTCATCCTATCGCTGTGCTTCACTGCATACATCGGTCATTCCATGTGGACAATGGCCAAATTATTCATCGCTCCTGAATGTCAGAATAGGATGAACTGTATTCATTCCTTTCTCAACTCTCACTCTAAATTGCAAGTAAGTGACTTTACGATGGTCATCAATAGCGTGTGAATGAATCAAACTTATTTTGTTCAGTGGGTTCCCAAAGTACTATGCATTTAAGTTTATCCATTTCCCACAAAATCCAAAAGAAATCATGATTTCGTGACTAAATTTCATGCTTTCTATAGTGGAAGCATTATCTCCTAATTTATTCTGTAACTTAATTACCTAGAGAAAAGAGGAAAATCTGAAGAAATTTATGAAAGTTTTCCATGATTTAAAAATACCATATTATATCGTCACCTTCCGGCCGAAGTATCACAAGCGCCATGCGACGTTTCAAAATTTTTGCCGCTATTTTCTTTTTTTACAGAAAAATGGCTGGTTGATCTGTTTGAAAATTTCATTGAATTTTATCGGCCGCACAGAGAAAATTCAGTGAAACTTTTGGACAGCTTTGTAGAACAATTTCTCTTCATAAAATTAAAATAGCAGTAGAAACCTGGAAATGTTACATGGCAATTGCGATACTTTGGCCGGAAGGTGACGATCGGGTGAATAAAGAGTCGGTTCCTAGATTTGTCACCCTCAGTTTTCACTCTTATGATTGTTCTGCACTTCCTCCCTATACTCCTTCAAGAGATGAGGAAGTTGTGACAAAACTTACTGTAAAAATTTGAGAATTGTGGTAGTGCTTCTGTGTTTGTTAGTAAAAATTGAGAACATTCAGAGTTTCTTTCATCTCTGAGATATTTTGCAAAAGGCGACCGATTTAGCTGGCTGATTTGGAACCATTTACCAAGCAATATTTAGGCAGTGCTGAACACAAACTCACCAAGTCGCATCAAGTTTTAACTAAGAAACAGAGGTTTGAAATTTTACACCTCAAAAAAACTCAGTGTTAAAGATGAAGTCTTAAGATTGTTTAATGTTCAAACATTTTTTTCTGGACTGAAGTTTTGACAGAAAGAAATTTACAACTAGCTGACTTCAAAGCTACTCCTTACTCATATTTTCCAAAATGCAACTTGGTCCGTTTCTGTTAAGTAAACCTAATCCTCTTGTTGAAATGAAATTTTCAATGTTAGAACAACTGATGTGCAAAAAGCTTGAGGAAATTATGAATCCAGAACTATTTCTATCCTTTTTGTCACTTCATATTGTCCATTTGCAGATATTGTCGGCGTGATATTGTAGTACTGAGGCTAACGCTTTCATCATTAGTTGCACTATAAAATGAAATTATTTTCTTCAAGTTTTCAACGATTTTGCTGTGTTTTCTCTTCTATGCATAAAAGTCTGTCTTTTATCGCTTTTCCAGATGGTCATATTTTCATCAGTCAGTGGATATCGAGAAGATGATCTGAAATTTGTACATTATTTCAAAGATTTTAATTTTCAAAAGCCTTTTGAACAGTAAGTAACTATCATTAGAATTTCTATAACTTGAATTCTATAGACCAATATTTCTGCTTTTGAATCATCAACATGCAGTGTTACTGCAAGAGAGGCGTAGTTTTCCTTCACCACATGCTAAGTGTATTTTATCGCCTATTTTACACTCATTTTTGCTAAGTCAAACAGGAAAATAAAATTTCTGCTCCAAATGAGCACCTTGAAAACCTGATTGTATTCTATCTGGGAATATTAAAAATTTGAGCAAGATTTAAAACCCTCCTAAGGTTTCAAATGAGTTTTTCCATATTCTTAGTTTTTCTATGCCCTTTCATCACAAGGTTTGTGATACGTTGTAAAAAGTTGTTGAATAGCCTCAAATTTATGGCAATCACCTAAATAATCTTGAAAGTCCATGAATTTCTTTTTACCGAGTTATTTTGCGGATGACCATTTGAAAAATTGGCCTTTTTTTACCGGGACTCTTTGACTTTGGGAAAGTCAAAAGTTTAAGGGTTTGGAAGAGGAAACATCAAATATGAAGACAGTATATAAGGCTTTCATAAGTTTCTTACACATCCTTGAAAGTGCTTGAAAAATGTTTTGGCAGTTTTTGGAAGATCTTCATTAGTCTTTGCATCCCCTAATTAGGATTTCTTGAAAAATTCTTTAGTGTTCTCTTTTAGTTTTGAAAAACTGTCATCAACCCTGCTGCTTCAAAGTATGACTGTTTACCGTAACTGTCCGAAAACAGGTTAAATCTCTAAGCCCAAGGAGATGTAAACACGCAACACCTTCTTTTTTGCAATTCTTAACTGATGCTCTTGAGTTGTGCAAAAATTTATCATTAAAAAAGTAGAGTTTACTTTATCAAAATGCCACTTCATGTATTTATTTACGAAGAGACCAAAGCTCATGAGCAAAACACCACTATTGTAGGTCATAAGTGGATGATTAGTGAAGCGCATTTCTTCACTTCCAAATAGCTCTTTATTTTGCTAGGTATCTTTACAGTTTTGTTCCTCTGCATTTTTACGTATTTCAGTGATTTGGATGTGGAAATCCCATATAAAACTCGTCGGAATGGCACGTTGTTCTTCCACGTGCACATCTTCCCGAATCCATTGATTGGGGATGAGGTGAGGTGGGAAAGTGTACAGCGGAGTCCGAACCGAACAAGTACCCTCATTGAAATGACCCAGTATCAGATCCCAGAAACATCCAAGTACAAACTCCTCCAGGAAAATTCGAATGTGGCCCCGGAGAGGCCAGTGACTCATTTGAAGACTGAAGTCGGAATCAACATGTTGACAAATGTTCAGTATTTGCCGCTGAATGGCATTCCTGGGGAAATTGCTGCTTTATTAAGGTAATATTCTACTTATTTTTTCTACTAGGGTCAGAGCACCCGCCATAAATGTTGTTAGTAAGCTGAAAAACAGAGAAAAGATCCAAAAAATTCAAGTCTCTGAAGAAACTATAAAAATGAACGACTAGATAGGGTACAAAATGAAGCACTATGAAATCTGTTTCCTTATCAAATTTGATATAGAATACAATTTATGCTTCAAAATATTCCAAATTCAACTCATACCTAAGTTGAATATAAAATAGCAGGAGACCATTTCTATGCCATAAAAGAGCATAGAAATTAACAGGTTTTCAACGTACACTTCCCGCGCACAGAGACTGAGTCAACTTGAGTATACCGAAGTCAACTTGAGTATACTGAAGTAATCTTGGTATACAGTGAAAGAATTTTCCTGTGTAAATTTGTTTTTTTTTTTCCAAATTAAAGACAATTTACATCAAAAGCTGAAGGAATTAAATGTGAAACTGAACTCTTGTTATTCGCTTAATGTACAGGTTGATTTTAATGTCTACTTTGGCCAACACTGATTACAATTTTTGTGAACGGGAAATTTGAATTTGCCGTTTATTTTATTAGCAAGTTTTATTCAGCCGTGACTAATTTTGATAATCATTCATGTCTTTTCTACTAATTAGACTCTCAGAAAGCGGATTTCTAGAGTGGATTATATTTTAAGGTGAAAGTACCCAAAACTATGATGAGTCACAGCAAATAAAAGCAAGGTAAATTGATTGATGCATCAGTTTATGAAATTACTTCTGTCAGTTAAATACTCAATTGAACAGATCCATTCAAGAGTGAGGGAAAGGGCCAGTGGGATCTTTATGACAGTGATCTTTCTCAAATGAGTCCGCCAATTTTCCCTTCAGTTCTCTTGAGTTAAGATGATAGTTGGTGTGACCACCAAACATTGAAGTGATAGAACTCACATCAAAATTCTGTAATCCTAATGGTTTACTGTCCACATTCAGGTTCTCGAGAAATCGTGAGTTCTTGCCAATCGTGCGGCATGATTTTTTGAATGACCGCCTACAATCCCTTCAAGAAATAAAAAAAGGTGTATCCAGTATGCAAGTGAAACTGAAGTATTCTCCGATTTCGTTTGGAATGCTCAGGTACTAATCATTTTCCTCTTGTTAACTAAACTGATTTTTTTTCAGAACAGGTTTTATAGAGCTGATGAAAACTCAATTGTAGACAAAACGGAGATAGCACACTGAGTCAAGCGTTTAGGCACAGACTAAATTTTGATGTTATTTGATATGCTATTCTTCACAACCTCCTAGCCTGGTGAGCTTTAAGCCTTGTCCACACAAATGCGACTCGCAAAACTTTGGGCGAGCTCGTCATAACTAACCCATAACTTATTCCGGGAAACCCTGGTTTGTAGAAATAATTCGTCCAAACCGTGCCAATTCCAAAAAATCACGGTTGTGCTGAAAATTTTTCAGTATTTTCACATCGATTTTTTCAAAAACGTTTCGCACTGTCGCTGTGTTAGATTTTTGGACAAGCCTTTCTTATTTATAACTTAATGCAGAGATTTCCTCTTTTCTGAGGTCCTGGTATTTTTCCGCCAAAAGATGCAAGAATGTGCCCCTTACTTACGAGGCAAGGAGCGGTCTTCTCAATCTGCTATGTAGTGTTGCAACGTATGCACCCGGAAATGCATGAAAGAGTGCTTAAAAATTAACTTCTCAGCCTAATTTTTCTCAAATTGGTTTCACAAATTTCAATTTTTTTAAAAATCGATTCGCAAGAGGTCTTGAAGTACATTATCGCAAAAAATATCAAAGTTTAGCTTGTGCAGTATTGCTCTGTACTTTGTGCCATCTCCTTTCTCTTTCTGTGATAAAATTGCTTAAAAATCGTAGCTTCTCTCTACTGTGAAAGGAGACATAAGCTCTCTGTGTTACGTCCTCACTGGACTCTCTTAATGTATTGTGCTTATGCCAAAAAAATTATGTATTTATGTATTTGTGTGCTATGTATTATGTATTTATTATGTATTGTGTATCGGCCATAGAGCCTTTCACAAACCTTCTGCCAAACTCGAAACCTGAAAATTAGGTCCTAGAATAATTTTTTTCAACACTCAGTGTAAGTGTCGCACCGCCTAGAAGCCAAAAGAAAGTTGCACATTACATTCATTTCTGTAATTGAGTATAACATTTCATGAATTAGAAAGCTTCTTTCAAACACCAATCTTGCCCATGTAAAATTTCTTATTCAGAAATCAAGCAAAGTTTTTAATCATTGCTTTTAAAATGTTGAGCCGAAGCTGTTGGACTTGATGCTCTCATCTCAAATATTTCTGTGTTTTCTTTAGGTTTGAGGGACACTAATTCTCCACGCATGATTTTCTAGGAATTATTTCTTAAAGTGTGCTGACACCATGAGAGTGTATCTGTTATTGTATTAATCCCGTTTTCGTATCTCTCTTCCCAGACTAATGCTGCATGTTGAAGCTTCTATGAGCTCTGTTCAGACTCTGGGATTCTCTGTCAAAGAGATTGACCAAGTCAAGGGTATCTTTGCAGACACAAATATTTATTTACTCCTCGGAACGATTTTTGTATCAGGCTTCCATGTGAGTACTCTGTTTCCAATGCTTTAGAAACGCTTGTTCCCGCTTGTGAACATATATTTCAAAAATATATCATGAAACAGAATCTTCTCTAAGAAATTTTGATAAGTTTTCAAACTGTAACTCTTAATTTAGTTTCCCAAATTTTCAGAAATCAACCAATTAATTATCAGAATCTGTTAAAAAATTTCCCTTCTTCTAACATTGCAAGTCGAAACTTAACAAGAGAAAAATCTTTATATCATAAAGCAGATTAGTATTATTTCAGTATTGAAATACTCAAGTATCGATACTTTAATTTTTTGACCAGTAGAACATTTGCCTTGACAAGGAAAGCACCAACTTTCGGCTTGCAGATTAGTTTTTGGAAATTATAATGCTCCGCGCAAAATTGTAATATTACGGAACGTTTAATACTATACGTAATAATGATGGTATCTTCTGTCCATTGTAGCTGCTCTTTGATTTCCTGGCCTTCAAAAATGACGTTAGCTTTTGGCACTCAAGGAAAAGTCTCGCTGGCATCTCAGCACATACGGTGTTGTGGCACGCCTTCAGTCATATCATCATCCTGCTGTATCTAATTGAGGAAAAGTCATCTCTTCTTATTTTAATTCCTTCGTTCATTGGAGCATTGATTGAGGTTTGTGATTTATGGAGATTTCCTTCTGCTATTGTAGTATTACCGAACACACTTTTTTTTTAAAACCCTCTCCTCTCCTTAGACCTCACTTGTAAAACGCATCGGAGTCTTCGTATGAATGGACCTATCGCAAACAGTTGCTTAGAAAAAATAAGTTGTCCCTCGATGAAAATTGCTTTAAAATCAAGAGTACTTTGGCGGAGTCTCACTTTTACCTCGTACCTCACTATCTACCTTAGAAATTGCCATTTGCTGCTTCAAGAAGTATTCACATGTGGCAAAGATGCAATTTGATACGGATGATCTTTGAGTTCATCCTCTCACTTAGTTTAGTGAATTAATGCAGGCGCCCTAATAGCTGTCATTTTGTAATGCAGTTCCTCTGATGAAGACCAACAACAAAGGAACTTCCTCTTGGCAAATTTAATTTGAGAATAAAGGAAGTATGAACATGTGATGGAAGGGTTGCTGATGGTATGGAAAACCTGGAAAGTCAGGGAACTTCCAACGACCTGGGAAAGTGAGGGAATCAGTAGGAAAAATAGGGAAATTTTGCAGACAGCATTCAATAGAAGTCAGCATAATTAGAAGGAAAGAAGTCGACGAGGAAATTTTGTTCTAAAATCAGGGAAAGTTAGGGGACTTGAAATTTTTGGAGTTTGGGAAAAGCAAAAAAGTCAGGAAAAGTGACAGGATCGGAAAATGAAGAAATTTTGGAAATTCTGGGTTAGATGAAGGAGCTCTCTCGTTCAGTTTTTTTGAGGAACTGCACCTAATACTGAATGTCACTTCATTCTAGAAGTGAACTTTCTCACAATTTGATATTCCATCCTTTTTATGGCCTCAACATATTAGTATGTTTAATCTAATCCCAAATTCCTCACGCCTGCAAGTGAACTCCTCCGTGCCAAAATCTCAAATTCATTGCATAGAAGGGTTAAATTTCTCTGTACTAATTTTTCAGGTTTGGAAAGTGCACAAAGTCATCCCGATTGATTGGAAACATCTCAAGTTCAAAAAAGCATTTGTGAGCAGTGAAGAGCAACGTACCAAAGAGTTCGACCGAGAAAGCATGAAATATCTTTGTTATCTGTACCCGTTGATCATAGGTGCTGCTGTCTATTCTTTGGTGAATGAAGTACATCGCAGGTGATTAAAAACCGCTTTTCTGGTGAAAATTAGAGACTGTTACATCATAGTTTGTCTCCTTTTGTTTTGCCGCACTTTTATCGGTGTTGATTTTGATGGGTTTTGCTGTGAACCAGCTCTAATACGTAGATTTGTTCAGATTGCTAACAAACTATTTTGTCATTGCTGAGAACGTTCCATCGCTATTAATATTGTCATAGATTTTATCAATCATTGTGTTTAATGCCTTGAATAATGAATATTACACCTGAATGATTGTTCTAGCCTGTACTGCAAATTTTTATATAATTCTAAGAGATAACCGTAGAAAATTGTTTTCGTCTGGTGGGTGTCCCCTGCGAACTTACCAAAAACCTGTTGTATTACCTGTGGTGGTGAATTTCTGGGTGGCCAGGGAATGTAGGGTTCTCTTGCATACCGGCAGAAGAAACACATCGACGAACACAAGGACCCCCCCAGAATTGCTTCCCGCATCAGGCATTATGCGTTAGGTACTCCTATGATTTTATATCAAAAGTATGATTTATGGCTTTTCGTGTTTAACTACCTTTTTTCTATTGTTTTTTTGTTACTGACCCTTCAATTTTTAATGATTTTATTTTCCAGTTGGTATTCATGGATCATAAGGAGCACGGTAAATGGAGTCTACGCTTTTGGCTTCATTTTCATGTTGCCCCAACTTTTCGTCAACTATCGACTGAAGTCGGTTGCGCATCTTCCTTGGAGAACATTCATGTATAAAGTAAGTAAGCTGACAGGCTGCTGAATAGGCTGGAAAACTTGGAACATTGGGGAAAAGAGAAACATGTTTAGTGTGCGCCAGGGAGTTTTATGAAAAAGCCTAGCACTACAACCTCTTCATTGATTTTTTCCTACCTAAGAAGTTTCAAAGACATTGGAACAAAATTTCAGAAAATTTGAACTTGGTGATAGAAAACTGACAGCTTTGAGGTCCATTTCAAATTGAATTGCAACTGTCTGTCTGATAAGGCCGTTAGTCTACGGAGGCCAAATTTTTCAATATAACGACTCTTGTCGACTTGGGCTGAAAAATCGCCTGTCAAAATTTTAACAGGAAACTGAGTTTGTCCCACGTAATAAATTGCAACTGGTCCTGTTCTTTTTTGCGTCAATGGACGGCGCAAGGTTGTATTATGATTTGGCAAGTTGGTGCCCCGAGCATGGTAGATCAAGATTCTAAGCAGATTTTTCTCGAACCCAACTTTTGTATTAAAATATTTTAACTGCTATACTGCCGTGCTAAGAAAAAACGCCGTATGAACATTCGAGTGTTGCCCATTTTCCTACAGTAAAATGTTTATTTTTGAGGAAAGCAATGCATATTTTACCTTGAAATTTTGAGAAACTTTACGTGAAATTTTGAAATTTACATGAAAAATTGGAAGAAAAATATTTACAAATTTTCCTGAGAATTCGTGATTCACCAAAGGAAATTTGGCAATGCCCAAGGGTTCATATGGTGTTCCTCCTTAACATGGCAGTATAGCTCGGGATTTTTTGGGGCTTATTTGGCATTTTTTTGCCCAACATATTCCTGTTATTTTTCAATGCTCTAATACCAACAATAAAATTTTGAGACTTTGTCGAATAAGGTCCTTTTTTGCATTATTAGTCTCAATTAAGTGACATCTTTTCATTACCAAAGTCCATAACAATGTCCTTTTCACCAGCCAAGCAAAGGTAATTCCTCTTAATCCATTTGACGGAAGTACTTACTCACAAAACGTCTCTTTGCTGCTTTATTTTATTTGATGAATGATATTTTATGTCTTTTTCAGGCATTCAGTACGTTTATAGACGATGTCTTTGCCTTTATTATCACTATGCCCACCGCTCACCGCCTCGCATGTTTCCGTGATGATGTAGTCTTTCTTATTTATTTGTATCAACGATGGTAAGTTTTCTTGGATGGTTCAGTATTGCAGTTTAGGCTTTATGATTCATTCATTAATAGGTCTGTGGACAAGGATGAGTCAAAGTGCTATGCAACATGTCTACTCCTCAAAGTTTTACGAGGAAAATGAATCTCATTACAGGAAGTCTGGAAATCAGCTCTCAAACAATACACAGGTGTTTACAGTTAACATTGATAAAACGGCAAAAATACGAATGACATCGTTTATATAACGTAACTTATATTTTAATCTGTGTTAAAACACTTGTTG
Source organism: Bemisia tabaci (assembly GCF_918797505.1). Lineage (NCBI taxonomy): Eukaryota > Metazoa > Arthropoda > Insecta > Hemiptera > Aleyrodidae > Bemisia > Bemisia tabaci. Next base: position 10,816,792 of record NC_092801.1, on the reverse strand, counting down.
ATAACTTGTTCAGGAGTTGCTTTTTGAACTTTCTGATGTGTGAATCGTTTTGTAAGTAAGATTTTGAGGGGATGATAATTTGATGCTTGAATTTTTTCAGTGAAAGGTTTCCTTAAAATCAAGGTCTATGAAACAGTCGGCTAAAGCAGGTCTAAAAAATCAAATTTATACGATACAGTAAACAAGGTATTCTAAGTTTGATAAAATCTCTGAAAATTTGTTTGAAACTTGATCAAATTTAGATTGACTAGAATCGACAAATTTAATCTTTAAAGTCTGTAAACCTTAATCGATAGTCAGGCTCATGGGCCTCACATTAAAGTGCTCTTTCAGTGCTGCAGTGATCTCATGCGGCTGACATCGAGTCTTTTTCAATTGTCCTATGGTAACTTGCTATTGGGCTGCAGATCAATCTATGTCTTTAAGGAGGACCTACTTAACTCCCTGTACGAAGACTTAGGATCAAAAATTGTGTCAAGTTTTTTGTTTGATCTTTGTAAATTAAAAATAATCCTTTGCATCAGCAGCTTTTTTAAATGTTTTTCTTTTTATATGTTTGTAGGCTGTACCCTGTTGACAAATCGAGAATTGACGAGGACACGTCAATTGTTTCTGAAGTTCCTACTATTGATGCGAAAAAAAGCGACTAATTCCGTCTTGCCTCAAAGCATGTAATTTATTTGATTCAGGATGTCGCTTGTACTGCGTGGAGTTGCGGCAGCTCCAGGGAAACAGCTCTCTTGGTAGGTTAATACTGATTTGCCATTTTTCAGGAGATTTCTACAGCTTTCCCACTAGAAGTAATAAAGGAGGCTATTTTTACCTGAAATGGCAACATTGGTCTAATATGAAGATAGTAATTTTAACTAATTTTAAGAGAATAAGAACTTTTGATCTCATTGGGTTCTTATTGGTTACTCTTGCAAAGAGTATCATCCTCATTATTTCTTGGATCTGTGAAAAGAGACATATGTTTCAAAATTCAAAAAATAAGTCTGCCCTCTAGAAGGATATATATTTATGTTGCCAAAAATTTTAAGCTTAAAAGCTCACAGGAACATACGAACGTGATATTTTACAGATGCATTTAAAATGTGCTGTTATTGGTGGTTTTTTTTCTTTTCTTTTTTGAAGGCCATTAAAGTGCATGATATCATGATTTCCTTGAAAATTTTTATATTCAGGTGCTAAATCCTGTTTCACAGATCCAGTCACATTATTTTTAAAAAATAAAATCCTATAATACTTGTGTTGTACTGAAATGAATTTCAGCCAGTCATGGTGTCTACAAGTCCAGAATTTCCAGAAGTAGTTTTGATTTTTTAAGGGTGGTCAGGAAGTACTGAAAAAGTGCGGAAATTCCACAAGGAAGTCTGGAATTTGTTTAATTTTTCTGTCATTCTTGTTGCAATTTGAGCAAGAAATTCAAATTTTTTAAATTTTTCGAATTTTGTCAAATAAAGGCACTGAAAAGTACTGAATTTCTCTGTTAAGGAGGTACTGAAAAAGTATTGAATTTTTCTGTTAAGGAGGTACTGAATTTCTTGGGAATGTACCGAAAAAGTAACGTATAAGTACTGATTTTTGGCCAGCCTGTTTTAGTAGACACCCTGGCCAACAGTCTGAGCCGTTTAGGCCAACCTTGTGATAAAGTACCTTATATAGATCATCATCTAATTTTTTTAGTTTATATTCTTTCAGTTTTTAAAATCTTTCTGTAACACCCTGCATTTTTAGCTTTCCTTTTTTAAGATTCGTGATTTATTTCCTGTGTTGATTTGTATTGTTAGAGTTTTATGTTACATTATAGTAATTGTTGTATTTCTAAGTACGACATAATTTGTGGGACCATCAATTGTTTTAACGTGGAAAGGACTAGTAGACAGAAATTAAACATTAATTACCTATCGTGAGTTCCCTCGTCAAAATTCTCTTCAGTTTTACAAAATTCTTACACAATTTTAGGTGATCAATATTTAAATACGGAGGTGTATTCAGTCATGTTAAATGGATTACATTTTGCAATAAGGAACCTCTGGCTCGTCTATAAAAGCACCTTTTTGCATAGGGAAACCAATAGCATATATGTTGTTTCTAAAATGAGCCAGAAATAGTGGTTCTTTAACACAAAATGTAATCCAAATGGAGTGCGAATTGTCAAAAAAACAACATTCCTTTCATTTTATACCATTCTCAATACAAAGGCTTTTGCTTTTGAGTTGATTTCGAAATCACCCATTTTGTGTTTCATGCTGCTGTGTAAGTTACCTCAATCAAGAACTTTACTAAATGACTCCTTAATTTGGTATCTTCCGCACGAAGGAACGTATGTATGTGGATTGCACTGTTTCAGTATTTCTTACTCTTATTTGTTTACGGGAGAGCGGTCAAAGAAATTTTCCTGAAATTTCTGCTGATTTTTCTTTGCCCTTGCGAGAATAGACTCTAAAATTCTCAGACTAATTTGTGCTACGCTTCTATATAAAAACAAAATATTCGCATAAATGAAAAAGCCCAGACTAGATGTGTTCCTTTGTGCGGGAGACGAATTTCGGCACTTCATCTGTCAGCGGAACTTTTAAACCTGCAAAATCATTAATTTACTTCTCTGAAGTCTGTAGACATCCCATCTTAGTCTACTAGTTCATTGAACGAATGAAGACTTAATGTCATTGAAAAATTTCCTAAGTTTTTGAAATCCATGTGCAATTCTTTTGAAGTTTTCGTAAAAATTCTTCAGGCAGGTTTATATCTTAGCCTTCAAAATGGACCTCCAGACATAGGAAAAATTAAAGTACCCCAAGATTTGATTTAGACCCAAAATCTCATGCAAAACTTTTGGAACATAACACACATGTTTAGAATTAATTCATAAGTTAAAGATATGAGGCTCTAGTTCTGAGTCTCTGGTTGGAATCAGTGGATTCGAACTCCTTATTCGCAGAAAATTTAAAATCATTGTAGTTCCTTTAGCCACTAAAAATAAACTCAAACAAATGACAAGTGACTATATTCCAAAGTCTTTATAATTTGTTAATTCTCTGATCATTTCCAAAATCTCTGACTTTGATCAAAACTTCCACCTAGACTTTTTTTTTATCATTACGTTAGCTTTTGCTAAAATACGGACTATGGACAGAATCTCCACTTTTAGAGATCCAAATTGAATCAGGACGTGCGAAAACCGCTAATGTCCATTTTTCCAGTCTTCAGTTTTTTTGACTTGATAATACTTTTGAAGAGTTAATACCACCGTAAAAGTGATGAAAGGACTTGTTTTGGGATAAAGGAAACCTGAAAACGAGTTTTAATGCCACTTTGGTGGTTGCACTCAACTCCGAAAAGTACTATCAACTCAAAAAAACTGAAGACTGGATAGTTGGACATAAGCGGTTTTCGCACGTCCTAATTCAATTAAGGAAAAAGGCACTTCTCTTGAATAGCGATGGCTGATGTCGGTGAGGAAATATTGCAACTTTCAAAAGGAAATTCTCTGCTTTTTCAAGGTGTCTGTAAACTCCTGATCTTTCCCAGACTTTTCAGTTTTCCAGACTGCCGGAAACCCCAAAAGTTCCATTTTTCACACATTTTTTCCTCCATTGATTCACAGCACTTGTAAACTTGTAAAGAGAAAATTCAGCTTTGTTAGAAAATTGTGTTGTTTGTTGTCTTTTTATAGAAGTACATTATTTTATTTTGACTAAAGTGCTACATTTGACCAAAATCAATTTTTGTTTGGCGGTCAAGTCGAATGGATGTACTGGAAATATAATTTTCTTTCAAAACTCGACCAATTTTGCTAGAGAGTTTCACAATTCATCAGCAATATTCTAGGTAAAGTTTTTATCAAAGATTGTTTATTGTGGTACCTAATTGTTACTAGGTCTAGTGGTCCATTTTGTACATTTTTTACCCAGGAAAGAATTTTGCCTACTAGAATTGTATTCTAGTTTTTTTCTAGTATCATTTTCCTCGTGATTGACACTGTAATGCAGTCTCAAATGTTTTTCTGTGCACCTCATTGTTGGTGAGTGTTTATTTTCTTGCGAATATTTGTATGAGTGAATTTTTGTGTTGAATCGGACGGACTGCGTGAATCCTTATTACATCGTGAACCCGATCTTCCTTTCTTGAGTTTACCAAAGGGATGGTTGATGTTCACCGGAATCATTGTTAAAATTCAACCTGTACCTTGCGTAAACTAAGGACTTCGTGAATCCAGTGGAAAGCTCTGTGATTGGCCCACATTGATGGATGAGTCTGTTGACGTCACAATGGCATTAATGTCAGCAATTTCATCAGAGTCAAACAATTGGTAGGATTGGATACAAAAATTCGCTTTATGTATTTCCTTTTTTCTAAATTGTTGTAATCCAAAGCATACTTTCTTATATCATTCCTAATAAGTATCTTAATTTAATCTAATTTATGCTCTTAATGTTGATGCAATATTTTTTTACTGTTGAAAATGACTGCAGGATTAAATCCTTTAAGTTTAGTCGCAAGTCATACATTTACTTGTTGTTTAAGTGTGAATTATATGTAATTTAGAAAACTGTTGATGTCAATTTATACTTTCCTCTTTGGACTGGCATCAGCATTGTCCGGCGTTCGGGAATCTCACATGCATCCATATTATAAAATATGTCAGGTACCCAGCTTCAGTAAATCGTTGAGAATCGTTCAAGAAGATGGATCTCAGATCTGGATGTTACAGATTTCCCAACCAATTCAAATTTTTATGAAGGAACAGCTAATCAATGTTTTTTTTTTTTTTTGAGATTTCTACTGATCATTCTTCTGTGAGAGATAATGTAAAAATTGTAGACAATACTGCTTCTTTTGAAAGCACTAAAGCAGGTGTATATCACAATTGAGATGCACGTTTTTAAGCTTTTACCGGCTTTAAGGAGATTAGGATCTCCCTCTATTTCTACGGTAAAACTCCCAAACCACGTGTTAACGACATCGTAGACTTCCTGGCATACTTTATTTTTTAAACGGAAAACCACTCAACATAAATTCTTAAAAAAACTTCCGTGATTATTCTTCTCTGTGAGAACCAAATTTCGAGCTAACTTCAAGGGATGATGTTGATTTGTTCTCCTGTAAAAATAAGGAAATGGAAGCAGAGATCTTTAAACACTGCATACAAGATACATGGTTTGGAAGCTCTACCGTCGATATAAAAGTACCCCAGAGAGAGTACAGAAGATGGGGTGCCGGGACTACTCACCCACAGTGTTTTCGCCTGAGGGACTATTCATCCATACGTTTTCACCAAAGACCTATCAACCCACGAATGTTCACCCACAACCCTTTTAACCTGCAAGCTTTTTGTTTACCTACAAGCGTTTTCATCAAGTTGCGAAAATTAAATTGAGTACGCATTCGCGGTCACTTCGTATCAAGTGGAAACTGGAGTCAGGCATCAAGTTTGCCGTCAACTCGATGAATGCAATTTGAGCAATTCAGGAGTTGAAATAGTTGCATTGCGCATTTTAGTTTAGCATGATGTCTAAAGGACGAGCGACTTTTGTTGTAATCTTCGTTTTTTTAATGACCAGTGAAATGTCCAGGAATTAATACTCAATTCTCCCTGTAGAAAACATTTTAGATAGGGATATCCGGGTAAATAAGTTGCCAAAGTTAGAACTAAGCACTGCTCCAAAGGTCACGTTTTAATGCCTGGGAACTGTAGCTAGAAATCAAGTTTGCCTTCAACTCGACCTCACCTACGACCTCATTAGGCAGTGTAAACTACTCGTAGGTGAAAGCTCCTTCTTTGCAAAAAGCCTTGTATACAAAAGTTCATAGGGGTCTAAATGCTGTGGGTGAAAAGATCTTAGTGAATAATACCGTGGGTGATGAGTCTGTGTTCGAGTAGTCCTGGAATCGAAGATGGTGGCACAGCAACCATCTTAAGATTCTTGTACAAAGTATGGAATTGCTGGTTTCCTGTTTGATCCAGTGTCCGCAAAATTTCCTATAGATTAGCTGTATTGTTTCTGTTAATAATTTTTGGACGATTATAGATGTTTTTGTAATGTTATATTTCTGGGGTGTAGTTAAATACAGGCAATACTTATAAAACTGGTTGTCTCATTATTTCATTGTACCGAAAAAAAAAGAGAAAAAAATAATCGCTCTGTCATCGTGGATTTTGCCTAAAATCTATTTCGGTGCCCCAGAGCCAAAAGGTTCCTAACTCCATTCTAGTATTTTCAAGATACCAGGGGAAAACTGCGCGTCAGCCCCACAGATTCCAATGTAAATCCCAATTTTTGAAACTCCGTACCTCATAATCAAGGCAAGAAGGGCTACTAAATTTTCCACACACACGGAACCGTTAATAGAGATTTATAAAAATTCTATCATATAACTTGATCTTTTCAAAAATGCGAGTTAGGTACCTTTAGCCTCCTGGGTACCGATTTGAATTGTCCCCTATGAAAATGTTGGATAGTTCAGATTCAGCAGTCACTATTATTGTATCTGAGGGGTGCAGATGATGTAAAATCATGGAGTCCACCTTCTAGAAATTGGGAAAAGTACAAGGTATTTGTTTGGTGATCGTTGATTATAGCTACTTAATGATAACTCAGAGGTGAGGGCAAAATAAACATTACTTTATTGCTCTCTTTGTGATGAACAAAATGAAATAACTTTTGTACACAAAAACAGGTAAACATCCTGAGAAACAAAAAGAAGAACCAAAAAGGAAGTGGAATGTTGCGTCAAAGTGCAATATACTAAAGATAAAAATCACACAATCGTCTTAAAAATAAAATATCACAAACTTTATAAAACTAAGATACTCTATAAGAAAGACAAGCGAAATCAAAATAACGTGAAAGATATGATATCACAAATCTAACTGAGACCGCAAGACTAGCTCACCAAGTCTTGATCCCTTTTGTCAGGGAATCTGTTTTTCAACAATTAATTAGACTGCATTTTGCAATATGGACCTACAGTTTCTAGCTCATCCATAAAAGCACCTATCGGCACAAGAAAAATAATAGCACAAATACTGTTTCTAAAATAAGCCAGATATTGTAGTTCCTTATTACAAAATGTGGTCAAATTGTACTGCATAGATCAAGACTGCCGTGCTGAGGAAAAACGCCAAATGAACATGTTGCCAAATTCCCTCCGATAAAATATTTATTCTTGAGAAATCAAAAGTTATGAAAAAAAGTTTACATTGTAATTTCCAATTTCAAAGTGCAAATGAAATTATTCGATTAATTAGAGATGATTCTTTACAAGTTTTCGAAAAAGTTTGTATTTTATCGAACGAGATTTAGTAACATTCAATGTTTCATGAACGTTTTTTCATGGCACAACAGAAGATTAATCAACGCTTTTCTTAAAACTTGTTTTTTATCATAAAGCGTTGTTTCGAGGGGTGATTTTGCACAAAGCAATGTAGCTATCAGCTATCAACATATATTTGGAGTCTCGTGACCCATTCATAAATCTATTTTGTTCCTTTTTTCTCAACTGCATTATATCGGGATTTTGTGATTAAGCTTGTTCGGACAATTAACTTTGCAAAAATGTACCTCTGAGACAAACTCTGAGCAAGTCTCAGCAATAGATCTTTCATTGATGAAGCGTTTAAAAGTTCTTTCTCTTACATGAAAATGCAAGTCAAGATATTGAGTCCTTCCCATCTCATACTTATGGGGTTTTGGCATGAACTTCTAAGGGGTTCCCGGAGTAGATTGTTTGCCACTGCAAACCGTCTCCGATGGGTTTGTGTGCAGACGGGAAGAAAACGTGAAGCCACGATCTGAGAAAACGGAAAGGCAGAGTTGAATGAAGTTGACAAGTACGATCACCCAAGAAAAAAGGGTCCCTTGTCCATAGAAGCAAGAGGATTGCATAGGACACATGTATTCCCCTTTTATGAGTTAAAATTAAAAATTTCCAATAAGTCCAACGTATTCTACGTGAAATTTTGATGATCAGACATGGGCCATGGCGCTTAATTTTTTACCCAGCCTAGTGGGTCATTGATAATTTTGACTGTATTTTGAAATTTAGAACGACAATTTCTGGCTTAATTTAGAAACAACGTACCAGTTGGTGCCCTTTGCACATAAGTGTTTTCACAGATGAGCCAGAAATTAAAGTTCCGAATTGCAAAATAAAGTCCATTAGTTTCCAAGGGAAAGAGTGTTGCAAACGGCCGAGTGATACATTTTGTGGCTTAGGCAATTTTAAGCAAAACAGCTACATTCATCCACTGTTAAAAATGTATTTCAGTACAGGTTTGGATTCTTCGTAACTAATGAACTTGACTGAATTAAAGATGAATAGAAAGTTGGTCAAAATTTCATTCTAGGGTTATGATGTTTTTTTGACAGTGACATGTCGTTCATTTGACACCTGAAAAGTGAGCTAAAATTTATTCTTCCCATCAATACTTTTCCTTTTTGAATTGAAGTATCTGATGAATATCGATTAAATATAACTACCTGTCTTTCTGTAGTCCAAAAAATATTCTCCAGTTGCGTTTTCGACCAAAGTTGTAAGGATTTTTGTACTCCTGCAAGGAATAATTAATGGTGATGAAAACAAATTCTGAGAATCTGACATTGCGTTATTTTCTACAATTTACAGAGAAAATCACAAGAGTCGTAGAAATAGTCCATTTTGGAAACTTGCATGTTTGCTTTAAGTGCTTATTTCTTGTGCCATTTTCGAAATTTTCTAAACCAATTTTGAAAATTGAAAAGATGATAGCAAGAAATACTGTTTTAAAGTGTCATCTGACAACTTATTTTACCATCCATCCATACGTTTTACATCGAAAACTTTAGAGATAATCTTTCCTGAGGCAATTTTGCAGCCATTCTTGAGTAATTGAATAAATTATTGAGAAAAATTTTGCAACATTGAAATGCAAGTAAGCTTTTCTGCATCTCACCCATTCAGTCAGAGTCTCTATCACCCATAAATATTTATTGCTAGTAAATAACTTTTGGTACTTTTTATTGAAATTATAACTGAATATTTTTTGGATTTATAAACTTCAAAAAACGGACTTTCTTTGAATTTCAATAAAAATCTTGCCAACCACTCATTAGTAGCCAATCAGAGTGCTTCCGTTCTACAGAAACGTATTTCATTCAGTGATTCCTGGCACATTTTTTGACAAGTTTTTTTAGATATATCTGGTTCCTTCATTCCGTGTGATCATTGATTAAACTGATAGATGACTTTGGGATAATTGATCTGTTAATTTCCTAAACAGCCCAAGTGCAAAATCCAAGTTTTGAGAAAAACTGAAAAAAGTGTGCCATTCAGTGTACATCCAATCTTTTGAGCTCAATTATAATAGGTAACCTGTTTCAGGCTCAAAAGATTATGCGATCGCCAAATGGCATAGTTTTTCATTTTTTCTTGAACCTTAGATTTTGGGGCTTGGGCTGTAAAGAAAAATATCGGTTAAGTTCTAGAGAAAGGCACTAGGTGCAGAGTTTATGAGGTAAAATATGATGCAATTCTGGCAAGAAGGACACTATCTCATCTTGGACAATTCAATTTCATGATGATAATACGCCATTTTTTAATAATAAAAGAGGATAAAGTATAGAAATAAACTCTGCTTAATACACTCAAAGAAAGCTCTGGTATGCTGTAAATGCTCTGACATAATATTACACCCTTCTATTATTCTTAGAACATTCTCCAGACATATTCTGGAAATTTGGAGAATTGCTGATTACTCTAACAGCAGTGCAAATGGTTTTTATTACAATTCTTTGCTGCCATTCTTTTAATAGGAATCATGAACTTGCGATTACTTTCTTTTCCTTTGATGGCTTCCTAACAAAGTTGCAAACTTGGAATGTAGAGATGGAAAATAATTTTAGTTTCAAAGAAACTTTGAATTTTTTCTGAGGGAATTATCATAATAACACATGATTTTTACGCAGCAAATTGCATTTGGGGCCTTATCTTAATTTTTTACCGACTATCATCATAACACAGCCGTGATCATTCTAGTGGCTAGAAAACTAATCCATGGTACTTAAAAAAAACCATTGCTGATGGTTAGGCTTTGATTTACCTACCTTGTTCAACGCAGCAAATTTTTTCCTCTGATCTTTGTTTATATGATACTCAATGCTTGTTTCACCAGCAGATATAAGGCGATAGTGGTAAATCAAAAGCGCTCCAATTGCTACAAAGGCACCTAATAAAGAGAGAAAAGTGTTTGAAGTAATGGAGAAGTGTAAATATGATAATGAACAGCTATTAAAGCAAAAAATCAACAAACCAAAATAAAATTCAAAACAAGACGAAATCATCGATACCTCAAAACTTTAAAAAACGTCACTCAACTCTTTCCATCACCAGAGGCTTCACTTCTTGATTGTTCTAAAAAGAATTAACTTTTTCCATGTGATTGGGACTCGTTGAATTTCAATTTTAGAGGATGAGCATTCCTTTTATTTGAATAGTCTTGAATATAAAATCTAGATGAATCTCGTTAAAAATCTGACCAAAATATGACAACATATTGACATATTGACGGTGAAACTACCAGACCACGTATCTCGTTTTGCAACGTTGCAGACTTCCTGTCATACTGTAATTTTTAAATGGGTGACTACTCGACGTCAAAACTTGAAAACTCCCGTGATTTTTCTTCTCAGCGCGAGGAAAATTCTGTGAAAACTTCAAAGAATGAGATTGAATTGTTCTCCTTCAAAAAAAATAAAATGAGAGCGGAATATTTTAGACACCGCAAACGAGATACATGGTCTGGTAGTCTCACCGTCGATATGTACTTCAAAGCAGTGTATAGATAATCAAAGTGTGAAATCTCCATAGCTGTAACTCTGTTTGCGTCATCGCTAACTTCCAGTCATACTTTATTTTTTTTGGAAAACTAGTCACTTAAAAAAATAGGAGCAAGAATTTTGAAACTCTGCAACAGAGATACCAAGTTTCACACTTTGGCCATTGACATCTGCTTTACATAGATTAAGTTCTTCTGCATCAATACCAACTTTTTATGCCAAACGGCATGGGGTAATTCTTAGATTTGGCTGTAATGACATACTCCAGCATATCAAGAGGTAATTTACAGCTCTGAATAACAACTTTATCCAGCCTGATTTTGATGAGATCTCTTTCCATTATACTTTACCCCCCCAAAAAAAAAGATCTCCAAAGAGCACAGTAAGGCAGAAAAAAGATTCAGATCAATGAGTCATGGCATTCTCTGGATGTATTGTTGACAGTGAATTAAAGGACTCACCGCTACAGATGAATGCCATGAAAAGAATAGCTTTTCTTCTCCAATCTCTTCCATGATTCACTGGGTAAATAATGTCACCTCCATTAACAGGCTCCAGTACCCATTCATCCTAAAAAAAGAAGTGGGCAGTAAGAGTAGAGTTTTAATGAGATTCAATCAAAATGTAAAGGTACCATTCTATCATCACTCACAGGCGAGAGAGCACATTGATAAGCCCCCTATTTTAGACCATATTTGTACTTTTCTATTATTCTGTTTGGTCTATCATTCAAGCTAGTTTAATATTAACTTGAGCACTCCAGGCTTCGGTACAAAATTAGGAACTGCTTATTGATCTTAAGTATAGTCTAATGAAACAACTGTCCGACAGAAGTAAGGCTTCTTTACAGGCCATGAGCAAGAAAAAAGAAAGAAAAGTGAATTCAAAGGAAGGATTGTAAAACAGGGTGTCTACTAAAACAGGCTGGTCAAAAATAAGTAATTCTTCAGTACTTTTTCCGTACATTCCCAAGAAATTCAGTACCTCCTCAACAGAAAAAATCAGTATTTTTTCAGTACCTGCGATTGACGAAATTCCAAAAATTTCAATTTCTCGCTCAAATTGCAACAAAAATGACAAGGAAATGAAAAAATTCTGGACCTTTCCACGGAGTTTCTGCACTTTTTCAGTACTTCCGGACCGCCCTTAAAAATCAGTACTATTTCCGGACTTGTAGACACTCTGGTAAATAAATGAAGTTGAAAGTCTTAAAGAAGAAGAAGAAGAAAAAACATAAACTTAATCAAATAAATAATTATTTTTCAGGGGAGGAAAGAACAGAAGGGTGCTGAATCTCCCCCAAAATATTAATACATCAATTCATGCCATTATTCAGTTGGGACTCAAAAGAAAAATACCAAACCTAGTACGCAGCGTGTTGAAATCATACCACATTAGAAATTCATTGAGAACTTACGACAGGTAACGATTTGTTGATCCTGACAGCATGTCCTTCTAAACTTTCATCATTCAAGTCTTCACTTCTGAAGTAATCCTCCCAAAGCTCATGGTATGCGATTTCGAATCCAAACAGCATGAGATAGAATGTGCCCAAGGTGATAAAAATCATGTAAGAAAAAAAGTAACGATGGTTGTGGTGCCCAACACAATTGTTCAGCCAAGCTAATATAGGGTTAAGGAGGCAATTTTAGAAACATTTGAGATCTTGATTAGAGATTTTTAGTTTCCTCAGTAAAAGTAGAGACAAATTTAACCAGTTCTCTGAAAAATGCTCATCTTACTTTAAAACATAGAGTTATAAGAGTAACAGGTAAGGTAATGACACCTGAGGCGCGAAGGAATTAGGGCGCATAGCCCTTGCTCCTCTTACTTATACATAAAATGAGAAAAAACTGAGTAAGCATTCCTACGGAAAGTGTAAAAGCCTAGTGAAAAATTTTTCGTTTATAGTTAACAAATTCTTACAGCTTCTAATCCGTAATGTCAGGTAAATAAACAGTGTATCAGAACTTGTAACGTGTGATGTTTCAAAGGATACGACAATGATGATCCATCTTCAAAATGCAACGATTGCAAACAGAGCAATGGTGGGTGCGAGGTGGTTTTGGAGCGATGCACTTTTTGCAAATGCTGACTGCTTCCTGTATTAGTCCTCCCTAATCACATACAGATACAGAAGGAACGTGAGCATTAGATTCATCAACGATTTTGGAAATTGACGACACACCGGTTGAGGGGGAAATTTTAAAAAAGAAGGGACCCTCCAATGTACCCTTGCAGAATATTCACACTTTTGTTTTATTGCAGAGTAGTGTAAAGTCTCTGAGTGGCTCATTTGCTGAGCGAAATGGATAAAATGTGGCTTATCTCCAGTATCTTAGCAACATATCAGCAAGGGAAAAAAGAGCATAATTGAACTTAACTCTGTACTTTGAACTTATTTGAACTTATATATTACTTAACTGTATTTGGACTTAATGTACCCCAGTGTCAATGATGAGATACTTGATAAAATGGACATTTCCATGCTGAGTACTAAATTATTCTAACAGAGGTTGATCAAGTGTCTTCTGTTGTTGTATTTGTTCATTTTATTTGCCATAAAATTGATGGTATGAGGGCATTCAATTGAAACTAGAGCTTGATGGAAGAATCAGAAACAATGATTGAAGACACTTTAAAACACTTGCTTTGTGCTAGTGTCTACTGTTGTTGTATTTGTTCATTTATTTTATTTGCCATAAAATTGATACCATGAGGGCATTCAATTGAAACTAGAGCTTGATGGAAGAATCAGAAACAATGATTGAAGACACTTTAAAACACTTGCTTTGTATTAATTTCATACTGCCTTTGCTCAACCATTGTTATTCTGAGCTTATTCTCTTTTTGGGCCAAACATTGCAATGACCACTCGTCACGGCTTAATTTTTTTTTTGCTACATCTATATCTAAAACACATTCATTAAACGAAAAACTAGGTGCTTACCTCAGGTGGAGTTCCTGGGTTTACCGTGACACCCATGTAATAGTGAAATAAGGTATTGACAAGCAGCCAGTAACCAAATATGACAAGTAGGACCGCTGCGAATGGACTTTTTTCCCACCAATACGGCAATCCAATCCAATGCGCAATAACAATCACAGCAGCCATTAGACAGCAGACAGCAGTGACAAATGCCTAAAACAGAATTTCTTGGTATCAGAAGCAGGATTTTTTTCAATGTAATAAAGAGATGGCTGTCAACGTTTGGAAAACAGACAGCAGTCATCAAATATATACCTCACTGAGATCAGTACAGCTTTGCTAGTAGTGATCAAATTAACAGACATTCCAAATATTTTGCCATATCGTCTCATGTATGAACAATGGGCCACTAGACAAAGCCAGAACTTTAAAAAAAATCATAGGTTTTCTCCTCCAAATGTTACGTATAAAAGGACTCGCACACAGGCAAGTTTCGAAATCATCACCTAAACAAGATGTTCACAAGTATTTTGAATGCAGATCAAATAATGACAGATTATAAAAATGATGTCACTTGCATTTTTGCCGTTTACCCCATGTTAACTTTCATCACTTCTATCTTGCTTCGCAGTTGACTCAGGCCTTCCACTGTGTGGCTCATTTTCTTCTTGAAATTTTTAAAAGGAGATATGTTGAATAAAGTTTCATTTCAAACCTTGCCTAGACGCTCATTTAGGAATCCAAGATCAGTATCCCCCCCCCCCCCCCCAAGTAGGTACAATTAAAAAATTACCTAAAAGTTAGGGATTTCTGTTAGTTCGTGGGGAGATCCCTTGACTTTTTGGAGTCTTATAAAATCTAAGACGGTCGCCTGTCCTCTAGGTTTTGAGTGTAAGTACTTCATTATCTGCTATTGAAATCGACTTTCAACAAGAATGAATTATTCAAACTTCAGCTATCTATTTTATTGTTTTAAAGAAAAATGTTGATATATTTTTTTCAAGAAATTCCATGCTTCATGCTTGGAGAGTTACTTACTTGGTTTGATGGTTAAAATTTTAAGAACCAAATGAATTACATTAAGTATTGCTTGGTAAGGTGTACTTTTACTGAACAAGCGTCTTACATAAAAAAAAGTCAAAATTGAGGAACATGAATGATAAAAATTATGGCACAGGCTGGTTTAAGCATTTTCTAATCAGTACTAAGGTACAATAAGGGTCTTTATGGTTTTTGCTTCTTAATGAGACATCAAAGGAGAATACAGTGGATTCACTTATGAAAAACCACTTATGCAGAATAAATGCCTATTCAAAGGGCAGAGAAAACCTCCTCCTTAGTAAGACAGTTTGTGAGGTTGTTCTAAATGGAAAAATGCAAAACATTGTGGCAATACTTTAGGATTCTCCATTGGAGGTATACTCCGGAAAATGGATTAGGGATTGAAGATATCTTACCGGTCCGAGCCGCTTCGTAAAGTTATCAACAAACCAATACATTGGTCCCAGGAGTACATCCAAAAAATAATGAACATCAAGGTGTTCGTTGTAGAACAAAGATAAAATGCACAACTTCAGGTATGACCATCTATCCTTCCACTTTAGCCTGCAGACAAAATTTGAAATCTTGGTTAGCAATTTTATTCATACAACGGAAACAGATTACCAGACGGAGAAAAAACCATTCCACTTTTAAAAGGAACAGTAGTTACTAACGTTGTGTATTCACATCCTCCTTGCTACCTTAGGATTTTAGGGCAGGCAGTGCTTGCCAAGTTACCCCTAAGTCCTACTGGAATATAGTTCTATACAACTTTACTTATTTATTATAAGATCACATTAATTTACACTCAAACTCCAAAACTCTGAAGATAACAGACCTGAGAGTAGCTTGTTTAGGGGTGCTCCACTGAAGTGTTAATGTCATTAGAGTATTTGAATATTCTAAAGTTTTATTTCAGACTTCTGAAAAAATTGCTTGCTTGAGTTCACTAGACAAACTTGTGCACATTTGAAGTCAACAGATAAAATTAGATTGTTAGGGTGATTGTGCTCAGTTTGCTTGATTGTTTCAGCTAGAGTTGGGGCAAATTTGATCGAGCAAAAACTTACCACAAATATTGGCATAGATGGAGTGCGGTAGAAAATAATTCTGGGACTACCATGATAATAGATTTCTGCTCTCGATATAAATATAATGAGCACTGCTATAGATCCATTTTTGAGATACGTTGACAATAATCTAAATATCTTTGCAGCTATCCGTGGAGAGAGGAACTGAGAGAATACTCATAACTTCGAAGCGTTGAAGGCACAGTTGCCTTAAAGGCAATTCTCCTCACGAGGAAAGAATGAATCATTTTTTAAAGCACTTTAGAGGAGATCGACTTGCTAAATCTAGTCTCTTCCTTTCTTGAGAGGGCCTTGCACTAAAATAATTCAGGTGAAAAAATCACACTGAAAAACCAAAAAAACTGAAAACGGTTTGTTTACAAAAATTGATTTTGAGGTTATATTTTTGTTGCGCATGGTGTTTGGTGAGCATACGTACGTTGATTGTTGCCGAAATGCAACAAGCGGTACTTGTATGCTCGTGTGCGTGTTTGAACAGTGTTTATTGTGTTGATGTGTGAAATTTTACGTGCGTGTGTTTGTATGTGTGAGTTGAGTCAGTTTCCTTTCCGTCCACCCGCCTCCCTACAATTTGTTGTTTTCTGACTCGCTTCGTATGATCGTATCACAAGCGCTTTATCTATCTTTTATGTCGAGATGTTCAAGGGGCAGTATCAGTGTGCGAAGTTTCTGTTCATTAATTCTATTACTTATTATTGTGTGCTTAAATGTGTTTCCTTGATGTAAACTGTACGTTTAATAGACGGTAGCACCAGCCGAACCATGGCAAGCAAGTGGGCTCCTGTTCTAGACAAACAGCGATATGCAATCGGTAAGAAATTCTCATCCTCTTCCGCAGCCTGGTCGAACCATGGTTCATGCCAGGCTCTCACTTTAGTTCTACCTTTAGCTATAAGAAAGTAACATGAGGGAAAGACCGCAGTAAAGTAAGCATTCTGATGACCTGGAACGGTATCTTCAGGGAATAGATCGTTGTTTCCCAATTGTATAGATGCGTTTGCTTTAATTGATGTGCTTATCTCTATTTCCTCTGAGTTAAGCTACATTCAATAATCCTAGGTACAGTCCGCTACTTTGGCTAGACTGCTTAGGTATATACTTGAGCAGTGTAAACAACCGCTGTACCTTCTCCACAGTTCTAACCAAAGGTCCAAGAAAGTTTCCCTTGCACTGATATCCAAGCATCTCTTCGTTTGATATAGTGTTTACTAACACGTAAGAGTCTTGATTATTGGATCCTCACTAAAATATACCTAACTACTTCTTGGTTAGGGAGAAGCCAATCGATGATTTTAGGTTAAAATATCATATGGAGTCAGAGGAAATATGATATAACCTAAAACCTAATCTATGTATTAATTTTGTTTGTCCCAAACAACTTAAGTAATAAAGTTCTATGTGATCAAAAAAAGTTTATCAAGGAGTTGATAGTGATGTTACTGCATATGAAAAGCAAGAAAGCGCTGACTGGTTGGCGAGAAAGTTGTCGCGAATACATCCTCTTGTCGCCTCAATTCTAGCCTGGGTTGAGTAAATAGCTCCGAGCAATAGCTCTTCAGAAACATTGAATTTCAAAGTCTCTACCTAAGCAAAGGGCCTGAATTTTATTGGCAATTTTAGAATGTACAATTATTCATCATAATTGCTAAGGTTCAATGTTACCTTTCAAAGTTAATTATTAGTCAAAACATACCAAATTATTTACATGCAATTTTCAGGAAAGCTGTCAGTGTTTCAGCGGCCCGATTATTCAAACTAAGTCAGGTCGACGCAACAAGATATAGCCCCATCTTAACCATGAAATATATCGCATTTTTTCAGGCGAGCGGGGGAGCGTACGCCCCCTCCAAAAAAAATTAAAATGAAAATCACATGAAGTTTGAAACGCCTGGCCCCAGTTTCACACCGAACCGAAGGATCAAAAACGTGAAAAAGTAACCCGAGAAACTAAACCGAAAATTGCGCAGTTCAAAGAGCGCAACTTTTCCTCAAATTTAAAACGACCCAGTTTCGCGCCGAATCAAATGATGTTATCCGGTATCAATCAGAAGTGAGCACGGGTTTCTACGCCTTCCGTTTAATGTCTTTCTACTCCTCGTGCATGAAAACAATGTAGTAGTAGTAATATAAGTTTATTTTAAAGCGGTGCTTTAGCATCTAAGGCCATTTACACCTCTGCGTGTTTACATGGAAATCAAGGTTACATCAGTAAAAATACAAAAGGGTTGAGGGGAAAGGTTAAATTTTGAGTTTAGTGGAGCGCATAAATTCAAAAAGTTTTACAGGATGAGTATTCAGAAGTAGAAATTTTTAAGAGAGGATAAGGAGCAGGGAAAAAAACGTTTTCGGATTTCTTTATAAAGTGAACAACTCATAAGAACAAGTTCTACTGTTAAGGGGGAATTTGGACAAGAAGTACAAGCAGGGCGGTTTGATTGGGTCATGAAATATGAAAACAATGAATGAATGAATTTATTCTCGTTTTAGTGTACAATAGGTAACAACAGGCAAATAGGTAATAAACAAAGAAAAACAAAAAACGAAATAAATAACGGAATAGGAAAGTCGAAACATTCTTTATAGCATCAAAGAATCGAATCTCATTCATGTTATCCGAAGTTAAGAAGCAAAAATTCCACATTGAAATACGTTTTCCTTCAACAAACTTCAGTGGAAAATGAGAAGAGCGATTTGACTGCCTCAGCACATTAGTTCAACCTTTTTCCCGCCATTCCGGTGCGTTTGAAATTCCGTCGAGTCTTTGTACTTTTTAACCCTGGTAAAAATTGGCAGTAGAATCTGTGTTCCAAAATACTATAGACCTACCGCCGGCTATAAGATTTCCAATAGCTTCTATGGCCGGCAACACAATTTCTTATAGCCTTTTATAGCCGATGGCGATTAAGCAACAGCCTGGCGATGAAGTGTATGCTAAACGTTACTGATTATACGGATGCTAGGACTTAGTGAGTTTTTGGACTACCGCTCTCTTTTTGGGCCGTAGTATCTTGATTTATTTTGCGAGGAAAGCTCCGCACTTTTGAAGGATGCCTGCCATTCCTAATATGTTGGAGAGCCTTCAATTTCGTATGATACTGTTCAATACCTCTGGTGTGAAATAGTTGCTTCAAGCGCCGTGGTACGCTGCGGCGCGGCGGGCGGGCAGCCTGCGCGAAACGCGCATTGGCGCCTACAAACCTAACAGAGATACTTCACGCATTGCGCAAT
The DNA here is from genome assembly GCF_918797505.1 of Bemisia tabaci. Classification (NCBI taxonomy): domain Eukaryota; kingdom Metazoa; phylum Arthropoda; class Insecta; order Hemiptera; family Aleyrodidae; genus Bemisia; species Bemisia tabaci. The sequence continues at coordinate 10,797,683 of NC_092801.1, read as the reverse complement.
GCGTGAAGTATCCCTGTTAGGTTTGTAGGCGCTAGTGCGTCGCCGCGCAATGCGTGAAGTATCCCTGTTAGGTTTGTAGGCGCCAATGCGTCACCGCTCCGCTTTGTGTTATTATATTTGATCTCGAGGAGTCAGCGTTTTCAACTCATGACTTTGAAATGTTTGCACACTCTGTATGGATTATTCTCATTTTATTTGATGAAAAAAAATATGTCGTAAAGGAAAATATAATGTGCGGTTTGTAAATATTAAGGTGATTCCGTACAAACTTAAGGATTTACAAAGCACACGAATTTCTACACAATTTCTTTTAGCCTTTCATAGCCGATGGCGGAAAAACAACAGCCAGGCGATAAAGTGTAAAGCCCGGCGATAGGAACTATAGCCCGGCTGTATAATTTTTTATCGCTTCGTGTAGCCCGGCCGTATGATTTTTTTCCACTTTCTACAGCCAGCTACATGATTTTCTATCGCCTTCTTCGGTCGGCTATAAGAACTCCTATGGTATTTTAAACGTAGCTCCTATCGCCAATTTTTACCAGGGAAAAGTGGGCTTGTCCTGGATTCTGGCTGGCTCCAAAAACATGCAATAAATCACCACGTAATCTACTCCCCTGGTGCTTTCAGACAGTGAAATGGACCGTGTTTAACAGAAAGGAAGCAAGCCACGTCAGCTATTGCCAAATTTAATTTGGCAATTCAATTTTTTACGAGAGAACGTTTGTGCGGATTCCCTTGAAAATGTAAAGGAATTTGCTTCGTACCATGGAGAAAATTCACTGAATTTTGCACGAAAATCCGCACAACCGTGTTCACGTTGAAAATTAAATTGCCCGCTTAAATTTGGCAATAGCTGATGTGGCTTGCTTCCTCTCTGTTTACGTACATACATTAAGCCGCTTTCACAGCGCAGCCTCGCGCTCTGCGACGCCCAATCGCCATTGCCCCCCAGAAGAGATCATCAGGCAACTGGCACCTTCTGATCTCCTCCTCCACCCCTTGACGCCAACCAGGACGTCCACGCCGCCGCCTTCCGGAAGGAACCCAATCGAAAACCTGCTTGGACAACCGATCGTCCTCTCTGTTTAACGCGGTCCAAATAAAAAACACTGTGGATCTAAAGACCCATTTGCACCTTGTCTAGTGGTCCATTCTGCCATGATAGCGAAGAGAGCTGTAAGGCACTATAATGAAGTTTTAAGAAAACGGGCTCAGAAGCTTCTGATCGGAAAATATTAATGAAAAAAGCCTCCGTTCTTTGTCAAATTGTCATTAATCGTCCAAAAGACTCCTGGAAATTGTTTGGATGATTAAAAATCGACCGATTTTATTTCAAGTACCTACAAAAAAAAGGTATTTTTCATTTTCATACCAGGTTATTGTGTCAGGCAAGACAGCCGTAAGTGCTATCTTCTGCAGGCTTTCGTGGTTGCGCTTTGGACACACAACAAACACATTTTCAGGGTAGAAATTGGCAGAAGAGGGCGGCACTTTACTTGAAGAAAGCACTGTTTTCATTGACTCTCTCGAGGAATATTGTCACTTACTGCTGTCTTGCCTAAACTTATGTCATTTTTAGCGCTGTTACGGCTTTCTCGTATGTCTCGTTTTACAATCAAGCTGAATTTTGCTGTTTTAGCAATTTCCGTGATTTCACCCGAAAGAGCTTAGACTAATTTCGAAGGAAACTCCATTTCGAAAATTTAACACTCACTGCTCTCTTTGCTATCACAACCAGAGATGAAAAGTGAAATTTCATTCGGCTTGAATAAATTTCACAAAAGTTGAAATTTATCAATTTTTTTTAGAATTATTGATTAAACCTTTGGAGGTCTGAAAGCGTTTCAGATGGTCTTTCTGTTAATGCTGTGGTATTATTCCACTCCACTGAAGGTGACGGATACAAAAAGGGGGCAAAAAGGGGAGTTTAGAGAGAAAAAGCCCAACCTAATCTCTAAACTAAACGAAAACATCTGCAACGCGCGAATGTTTTAGGCTTGGGGTAAAAAATTTCAAAATTTAGAATTACTGTTTCTAGGCGTTTCTTAGCCTCCCGAATTTATCCCCAAAAGTTTCAATAAATTTCGTGAAATTTCACTCGAATAAATTTCATGAAATTTTCCATCTCTGATCTCGGCAGTACTGCCGTGCTAAGGAAAAACGCCGTATGAACATTCGAGAGTTGCCAAATTACCCGCGATAAAATGTTTATTTTTGAGTAAAGATATGGATATTTTTCCCGGGATTTTTCAGGAACTTCAGATGAAATTGCGAACAAAATTATCTGAGAAACTGGAAGGAGAATATTCAGAAGTTTACCAGGAAATTCGTGTTTTATTAGAGGAAATTTGGCAACGCCTGAAGGTTCATACGGCGTTTTTCCTTAGCACGGCAGAGTAGTGGTTGATTGTGTTCTAGATACAATTTTGAAGAAGGATTATTCATCATGAGAGCGCTCGAAATCATACCTTGCTTAGCGGGTCATCCCGTCGTGACCCTATTTCAGGACGAACCAATATCGTTAGGCGGGTGGATATTTCGTCGGGGCGGGCCGGGTTCAGGTTCACTCACCGCGGGAGGGGGGTCGCCTCGCGGGTCCTCGCGAAAAGGCGAAAGGGGCGCAGCGCGGACAGGAAGCGGGCGATTGGGGGTACGCTAACGAGGTTCATAACTGAGTTCCTGTCGCGAAGGGGAGCGGAACCGAGGAACTGCCATGGGAAGTGGGGCACCGCCCGTCCCGGGGGCTCCCGCGCCGAAAGCTCGACCAGGGTCAGGATCAGAAAATAGCTTTTTTCGGCCGCCGAGGTCAGGCGCCTCGCCAAAGTTTGGGCGCGCGGCTGCGGCTCCCGGCAGAGACAATGAGAGACATACCCCCCTCCCCCCTCACCCAATGTTCTCCCGGTAATGGTAGAGTGCCTATCTAGGGAGAGTATGGGCCAGGGTGTCTAGAATCAGGAAAAACTAGAAAATATCAGGAATTTTGGCCGATCAGGAAAATATCAGGAATTTTGGCCGATCAGGAAAATATAAGGAATTTTGGCCGATCAGGAACATATCAGGAACTTCGGCCGATCAGGAAAAAATCAGGAATTTCGGCCGATCAGGAAAATATCAGGAAAATCTGAAAAATCGGATGTTTTAACCGGATTTTTTCTTACGCGAATCTCCTCAGCGGAGAAATCTTGCTGCTTCTTGCCTACCGTGCCAGGAGTCGTCGCGCCGTCTTTGTTTCCGATAATTTCTCACCCGTAGGTAGCGCTTGTGTCGTACAGTGGAGGCCTCATCAAAAATCAGAATAATATCAGGAATTTTGGCCGATCAGGAAAATATCAGGAATTTTGGCTGATCAGGAAAATATCAGGAAAATTGGAAAAATCGGATGTTTTATCTGGAATTTTTCTTATGCGAATCTCCTCAGCGGAGAAGTCTTGCTGCTTTTTGCCTACCGTGCCAGGGGTCGTCGCGCCGTCTTTGTTTCCGATAATTTCTCACCCGTAGCGCTTGTGTCGTACAGTGGAGGCCTCATCAAAAATCAGAATAATGTCAGGAATTTTGGCCGATCAGGAAAATATCAGGAATTTCGGCCGATCAGGAAAATATCAGGAAAATCGGAAAAATCGGATGTTTTATCAGGAATTTTTCTTACGAATCTCCTCAGCGGAGAAGTCTTGCTGCTTTTTGCCTACCGTGCCAAGAGTCGTCGCGCCGTCTTTGTTTCCGATAGTTTCTCACCCGTAGCGCTTGTTGTCGTATTTTTTTTAAAGGGGGCTCTGTCCCCCACCTTGAGGGGTCGGTATTTTGGACCCGGATGGGCCGATTTTGGATTTCTTGGTGTCGATTCAAGTTAAAATTTTCCGTACGTTCTGATTCCGATGAAATAATTTCAAAATGTTGACATAAACCCTGACTTTTGAAGTACGGACCCTTCTGTTACTCCTCAAGGGGCGCCAGGGGGGCTCTGGGACCATGAAATTCGGATTTCTTGGGGTCGATTCCCTATTCATCTCCGCGATCCTGGACTTCGTGCGACCCAAATTAACCGAAAAAAAGGCCTGGTACGGTAGGTCTGGGCCACCCTGTATACTCGTCATGTATATGAATATGAGGGTTTATATGCGTCATATATGCGGGTTGCATGCTCTAGCCCCTGAAAAATATGAAATATTTCACAGCCTCGTGAAATTTCATGAAATATTTCTCTGAAATGGGCCTGTTGCATGCAAGAGATACAGCCGCGCGAATAGACTTTTTAGTGGTTAAATGACACGAAAATTACGATGGTCACATTGAAAAAGTCTGAAATACACTCCTTACTGCGCAATTTGCGTTGTTAGGAACGCGCTTTTTCAAATTTCCCGCGTCTGGGGGCAGTTTTCTAATCACCGGAAACGAGCAAACGGCGGGCTCGGTGATTTCCGGAAGATGCCGAGTCGTTGTTGTTGTTGTTGTTGTTATTTTTTCCTTCAGTTTGTTTACAAACCCAACGTGATCTCTCATAGTGGTCCATATACGCTTTATGCGGTAACCAAATCGATCAACTTTTAAATATCCAACGCAATCCTTCTACATTTCATTTCACGATGTCATGAGCTCCGATTTTTAGGTTATGTTGTCAGTTTTAGTTGACCGGAAATAGCCGCGAGTTGCTGTTAATTGTTTCCGTTAGAAAACTGCCCCCAGACGCGGGAAATTTAAAAAGCGCGATCCTGACAACGCAAATTGCGCAATAAGGAGTGTATTTCAGACTTTTTTAATGTGAGCATCGTAATTTTCGTGTCATTTAACCACTAAAAAGTCTATTCGCACGGCTGTATCTCTTGCATGCAACAGGCCCATTACAAATCTTTCATTTCTCTCTAACGTTTCATGCCACCCTGGATAAGGTCATTCATCATAAAATGAAAACACTATCCACACTTCCACACCCCACAAATTCTTTGTCTCCCGTGACTCAAACTTTCGGCAATCATAATTTTTTTTTTTCTTCTTTCGGAAGACGGAATCAAATTGAGCGTAGATATGTTTGAATGAAGAATAGGGCTGGCTTAGATGTTGATTTTGTATTCCTGGACCGTTTCGCACGTCTCAATTTAATCCTAATTACGTTTAATGACGTCATTAGCAGGTGACCTGTGAGGTCTGTCGATCATCGATTAGAATACGAAAGCAACCCGTCGGGAAGCGGTCATCCCCGCGGTGCTGTGTTGCCCCGTGCCGTGGCGTGCCGTGCTTTGCGATATATCGATTTATCTGCCGTTTAAACCTATGGAAAAGGATCGATAAACGGAGTGTTCACTATGAACACCTTAATAATCGATCCTTTATCATAGCTTCAAAAGGGGAAATATCGATAATCGATCATTCACGCCTCGTCGCTGCTGTGTTGCCGGTAGTATAACTTCAGACTTTTTTTTCCGTCGGAACTGAGATGAAATTCTACTTTAATTTCAAGTCGATAGGACTCACTCTTTTACAGAAGTCCTACTTTTTATGACAATAATTGTATACTTTTTTCTCGTAAAATTGTAACCGGCGTATTTAGCGGTACTCAACACTCACTGGAAAAAAAACACATTGGATCTAGAGTCCAGACTCTTGAAAACATCGACAAGAAAAAGTACTCTTGATTCAATCAGAATCTAGCTTAAACCAAGAACCAAGCCTCTTAATTTAAGCGGATTTCGTTTTGATTCGAGCAAAAATCCGATTGAATCAAGAGTGTTTTTTCTTGTCAATGTTTTCAAGAGTCTGGACTCTAGATACAATGTTTTTTTTTCAGTGCTTGGAAGGAAGAAAGAGAGGGAGAGAAAAAAAACCCAATAGTGTATTTCCTTCAAAAAATACACTAAAAAATCGATAGACAATGAGGACGAGAAAATGGAGCGATCCTATTGGTTAAAACGGATGGGCCTTATAGACTGAGGAAGAAAATTATGTACTAACTATAGGGTCTCTCTTGGGTTGCCCTCTGTTAGTCTATTATTTACCCCGTCCATCGCAACCACTCGCCTCTAATAACAGGAGGCTGATTATTGAAAACGAAAGATAAAGCTATAGACAAAGAAGACATGGGGAGTATGGAGCTATCCTATCGGTTGAAGCGAGTGGTTCTTATCGACTTATAGGAGGAAAATGATGGACGAACTGTAGGGTCTCTTATCGATTGCCGTTAGTTAGTCAATTACTATTACTGACCTTCCTTGTCCATTGCAACAATCCGCTCCATCAATATTTAGGATCGCCCCGTTTTTGTTCTGTCTTATATGTCTATCGGTTTGGCTATCATTTTCAATAATCAGCCCGCTGGATCACTAAATTCAGGGTTGCCACATTCAGGAAATACCGGGAAATGTCGGGGAATTTTCAAAAGTCGGGGAAAATCTGGAAATGCGCGGGAAAATGACGAAAATGCCAGAGGAAATCGTTGGGTCACCTCTATTTGATGTCTAAAATGAATTCGACGTTTCAAACAACACATTTTGCCTTCTATTAACGTCGCGTTACCATCTGCGGGCCGATTATTGAAACTGATAGACAAAGCGATAGACAAAGAAGACACAGGTAGTATAGAGCTATCCTATTGGTTGACATGATTGGATCTTATAGACTAAGGAAGAAAATGATGGACTGTCAGGTTTCTCGTGGGTTGCCGTTAGTTAGTCCATTACCTACCTCCTATGTCCATTGCCACCACCTGTTTCCACCAATAGGATCCCTCCAAATCCCTTTTGTCGTCTTTGTCTATAGCTTTGTCTATCAATTTCAATAATCGGCCCGCTGGCATATCTTCAATTGCCAGGGAATTTCACCGAAGTGTGTCGGGGAAATATCAGGGAATTTCATCCTCTAAATTCTGTGGCAACCCTGTAAATTTTCTTTTTGTCCTTTGTGTCCAAAGCTTTGTCTATCAATTCCAATAATCACTCTGCTGCGGGCCGATTATTGAAATTGATAGACAAAGCTATAGACAAAGACGACAAAAGGGATTTGGAGGGATCTATCGGTGGAAGCAAGTGGTGGCAATGGACATAGGAGGTAATGGACTAATCAACGGCAACCCACTAAAGACCCGACAGTTAGTTCATCATTTTCTTCCTTAGTCTATAAGAACCAACCATGTAACCAGTAAGATCGCTCCATACTCCCTATGTTTTCTTTGTCTATCGCTTTGTCCATCAATTTCAATAATGGACCACTAGACATGGTACGAATTTCAGCATTCTGATACATGTTTCTTAACCAGAATTTCACGTAGAACACGATGCGCACAACGAAAATTACCAAAAGCAACTCCTGATGAAGATATTTAATGATTCTTGATGCGTGAATTCAAATCACCCGCTCATGAAAACTCAATGCTCTACGTGATTCACATCGAGCGCTAAATGTTTATCATGACAGTCTCTGCGATGTAAAAATCTTCAACTTCAGTCTTGACACTTTGGCTCAGCTATAGCAAATTACCAATAGTTTGAACAACACATGGTGGAAAATGAACATTGCTCGAGCTTGAGAGCTTTGAGTTTCTTGTGAGCGGGCAGTTCAAATTTCTCGTAACCAATGTGAAATAAAAACGTTAATATCTTCTTTAGGAGTTGATTTCAGTAATTTTCGTTGCACGAATCATGTTCTACGTAAAATTCTTGTTAAGAAACATGTATCAGATTGTTTAAATTCGTACCTTGTTTAGTGGTCCATTGCCCCGCTGGTACCCTAATCAAGCGCAGGTCACCTAAGTTCATCAGAAACCCCACTTAGATTCGTCGATTCTGCTTAGGGCAGGGCAGGATAGCGGTGTCGCGATGGATAGATACCGGAGGCTGGAAGCAAGCGGAATCTGCCAATATCTGCCGATCATCCGTCGACCGCTGGTATCGAGATCTGCCGCGGCGTTGCGCGCTCGCCTTAAATCCAATGATTTCTTCTCTTCGGGTCTCCGTGCGATGCGATGGTGGTCCAGGGACTCCACGGTCGATGCACAGCACTGCCGTGCTAAGGAAGAACGCCGTATGAGCCTTCAGGCGTTGCCAAGTTTCCTCCGATAAAAACCGAATCTACTGGGAAAATTGCGAATATTATTTTCCAAAATTTTCAGACACTTTTATAGGTACGCAATTTAATGTAAAATATCTGACAATTTCAAGAAAATATATGCATAAATGGACGGAGCTAAACAGAAAGGAACCAAACCACATCGGGATCGAACCGAGAAAAAGAGGTGTGAAGTTTGGCTCCTGCATAAGACTCAATGTAAAAGATAAAATTCAAGTTCAATTTCTGCAAAATTTGCTCCAGCGAAAACTTTGAATTTTTGGCGATAGATAGTAGAGCAGTGGTTGAGTTCAAAACCACTCATAACTCAATTTTTTCCACAATGTGGGTTGGTTCCTTTCTGCTTAACTCAGTCCAAATGTTGTCAAAAATACATGTTTTATCAGTGGAAATTTGGCAACTCTCGAATGTTCATGCGGCGTTCTTCCTTAGCACGGCAGTATCAGCATGTCTCAGGGTGGAAGGCCCATACGCGACTCAAAACTAGGTGTACACTCCGGCAGGCGCAGTATAGGCAATTTGCACATCGAATCGTGCGCGGTGTGTCAAAAGTGTAGTGTTTGAAGTATTTCCACGCTTTTGAAGGCGCTATGAATGGTAACCCGGATTCGCCTCTCTTTCCCGCGATGATTCGAATTCGCGGCGTCGGCAAATTAAAATTACTAGAAGCGCACTCTTCTCACTGTGAACTTTAGAAGTACACGCAGGGAACTTGATTTTTTTTTAAAAGTAATAATTACTGCTCAGACTTCGATTTTTGTGAAAGTGACTGCAGCTGCACTATAATTTTTTGTGTTTTATCACCTCGGCTACATTAATTTTTTTTGATAAAGTTACTTCGACCGCCGATTTTTTTGGGGGTGGGGGGGGGGGGGGGGGTCAAAATTTCCTCGACCGCGGAAATTCTTCTGGTGAAATCACTTCGACCGCGCTGAGTAACAGTTTGTGGTGAAATGTTGTGTTCGTTAGTAAAATCGCGCATAAAGAGCTTTCTGTATCCCTGATTTTTTTTTTTTTTTTTTTCTACGCCTGGTAACCGCACACCCATCGATATATCGTCACCTGCCGGTCAAAGTATCCCAAGCGCCGTGCGACGTTTCAAAATTGCCGCCGCCATTTTATTTTTTTTACAGAGAAATTGTTCAACGAAGTTGCCCGAAAATTTCACCGTATTTTCTTTGTGCTGTCGATGAAATCCAGTGAAATTTTCAAACAGGTTCAACCGACAATTTCTCTGTAAAAAATAAAATGGCGACGGAAATTTTTAAACGTCGCATGGCGCTTGTGATACTTAGGCCGGAGGGTGACGATATTCTTCAATCGAAGACTGCCGACAGAAACTGATTGGATGTTGCGTTTTCTGTGATGATTTTTGTCTACGTGTATATCGCCTCATGAATCGGGCAGGTAATCTCGCATACAATGACAACACTGTAGTCGTCTCTTGCTGACGACTCTATACTGTATAGGCATCAATTAAACCCGACCTAGATCGCCTCGCCCGGCCCCGCGCTGCAAATCCGCGAAGATCCATTTCGATAGTCGATGAAAGTCGATGATGCAAAAATAAGAATATACTTATATCGAGGCGGGGGAGGGGGCGAGTAAAATACACTGTGTTTACAAGTCCGGACTTTCCGGAAAGTCCGGAAATAGTACTGATTTTTCAAGGGCGGCCCGGAAGTACTGAAAAAGTGCGGAAATTTTGCAAGAAAGTCCGGAATTTGTTTCATTTTTGTCGCAATTTGAGCGGGAAATTCAAATTGAAATTTTTCGAATTTCGTCAGTTGAAGGTATTGAAAAAGTACTGAATTTTTCTGTCGAGGAGGCAGTGAATTCTTGAGAATGTACTGGAAAAGTACAGTAAAAGCACTGATTTTTGGCCAGCCTGTTTTAGTAGACACCCTGGCCGTGATAACGAAGAGAGCAGTAAGTATTAAAATGAAGTATTGAGAAAATGGGCTCAGAAGCTTCTGACCGGAAAATTTATTGAAAGAAAACCTCCGTTCTTTGTCAAATTGCCATTAATCGTCCGAAAGACTCCTAGAAATCGTTCGGATGATTAAAAATCGACCGATTTTATTTCAATTACATACAAAGGGTATTTTTCATTTCCATGCTAGGTTATTGTTAGGCGAGACAGCCGTAAGTGCTATCCAGTGGCGTGGCGTGCTTTGCGATGTATCGATTGATCGGCCATTTAAACCTATGGAAAAGGGTCGATAAAGAGGGTGTTCGCAGCGAACACCTTATTAATCGATTCTTTACCACAGCTTCAAATGGGGAAATATCGATAGATCGCAAAGCACGCCACGCCACTGGCTATCGTCGTGTTTTTCTGCATGCTTTCGTGGTTGCGTCTTGGACACACAAGAAACACATTTCCAGGTTGGAAATCGGCAGAAGAGGGCGGCACTTTACTTGAGTGCTCTGTTTTCATTGACTTACTGGGGGGATAATGTCACTGCTGTTCTGTCTGAAACTACGTCATTTTTTGCGCACTCACGGCTTTCTAATATGTCTCGTTTTGACATAATTACGATGAATTTTGCTGTTTTAGCAATATCAGCTAGTGATTTCATCTAAAAGAGTGTAGACGAATTTTGAAGGAAACTCGATTTCGAAAATTTGACACTTACTGCTCTCTTTGCTATCGCGGCAGCATATAGGGGTGCAGAAAATCCTCGAGGTTCAGTTACACGATCAAATTGAGCCATCAAACTGAAGCTCTGATTGGTGGAAAAAGACCTGAGGTGAGGATGCGACCAATGAGAGGCCCACTTTGATGGCTCAATTTGATCGTGTAACTGAACCATTGAGCGCACGTGCCCACCTGTAGCGAGGAAACCCGTGAATGGCGCGATGTAACCCGCTGTTGCGTGAGGATTAGAGGACATTTTTCGACGAAAACTTTTTTTCATATCTATTTCATTTTTTTATCGTTTTTTTCCATGTCATTTTAGCGCCAAATTAAAAGAAGTAAAATAGCGCGCCGATTTTTGAAATTTTCTCCCCCCATGCGTACTTAAACAGTTTTCCGCAACGAATACATTTTTCCAGAATGAGGGAATTTTGAGGCTGTGATTGCGACTAATTTCTCCCTCGCAGAACTTTTCACACCCCCCAGCCCCACCAAAACTGCCGTGCCAACGAAGAACGCCGTATAAGAACTCCAGAGGTGCCAACTTTACATGGATAAAACATGTATTTAAAAAAAAAAAAAAACCATGCGTATTTTGTCTTGACATTTTCAGATATTTTAGATTAAATTGCGAACCGAATTGTCTGAAAAATTAAAAAAAAAATATTTATAATTTTCCCTGTAAAATCCGTTTTTATTGACGGAAATATAGCAACGGCTGAAGGCTCATACGGCGTTCTTCCATAGCATGGCAGAATAGCTCAAAGGTCTGAGAAAGTAATTTGAAAATCGGATTTTTTTTTTTAATTTCCCAATAGCAAATTCTATCTTATAGTTTAAAATTGACTGTTGACAATGCGTCCATCAAAACCACCCCACATTAAAATTTCATTCGTTTTGTAATAATTACGATGTCTTTAATCCTCATCTGTTCAGTTGATTTATTCATGGTTTTCCTAATTCATCTTGATTTTTTTCTTCTTCTTTCAGCAATACACAATTTTCAGGACGATGGGCCGAATAGACTGAAGCTGACTGTTGGTGAGAGCGTCCATATTCTAGAGGAGCTAGACGACTGGTATTATGGCTCGTCAACGAAAAATAAGACAGCCAAAGGGGTTTTCCCGAAGTGTTATGTGCACATCATGGAGTCCTTGCCGGAAAAAATGGGGTATGTGTGACAAAATCATGATTTAAGGATCGGTGTTTAAGTGTCACAAAACCAACGATTCATTAGTTTTAACATTATTAGCATTCCAATCTTGCTACACAGTCTCATTTTCTTTCTTTTTTTTATTTAAAATTGATTTTTTTTTAAAGTGTAGACTTTCTATTCTTTCTCAACTCTTTTTCACGATCTTCACTTCGACGGCTTATCATATAATTTTAGCTCAAAAAATGTCAAATCCCGGTTTGCGGTGATTGCAGTACACAAGAATTCCTCAGTATATTCTGTCGTACTAAGGAAGAACGCCGTATGAACTTTCGAGAGTTGCCGAATTTCTTTCAATAAAATGTTTATTTTTGAGGAAAGTTATGAACATTTTTCCTTGAAATTTTCATGAACTTAAGGTGAAATTGCAAACAGCATTATCTGAAAAATTGGAAGAAAAATATTCATAGGTTTACCGGGAAATTCGTGTTTTATCAAAGGAAATTTGGCAACGCCTGAAGGTTTATACGACGTTCTTCCTTGGCACGGCAGTATCGATGGCCGAAGAGCGAAACCATGTATCTCCGTTTGCGACGTTTTAGACTTTCTGCCATACTTCATTTTTTCTTCGGAAAACTAGTCAACGTAATTTCTTGAAAATTTCATTGATTTTTCTTCTTTGGTAGCAGAATTTTCTGTATACATTTCAGGCCATAAAGTTGGCTTGTTTCTCTTTGTAAAGATAAAATAGGAGCGAAAATTTTGAGACACCGCAACGAAGATACATGATTTTGCACTTCGTCCATCGATGTATGTGGTATAATATCAATATCAATGTTTTTTTTTCTTTTCAATTTAATTTTATTTATTTAAGATACAGGAAGTGAAATGCGCTAGAGGATAGAGGGTCTCAAGAAATTACTATTATCTGCTTGATAAAAAACAAAAAACATTTTCATTGGCAACATCTGGTAATGCTGAGAATTTTGGAAAGTAAAAATTTTAATTGTTAAGTTGGAGGATATGTTCTTATGTAATTATTTTGTCCAATATCAAAGAATGGGAACTTCAATCAAGAATGAAAAACTGATTTATGAAAGTCGAGTGCTTTAGCTGAGGGCGTGCTTTCCTTTACTTTAAAAACTTATTTAATTTTGGAGCCTGCACTAATTTTGTGATTTGAGTTGATAACATGTTCTCTCATACTGTGCATGATAATTACTCTGCCTGTCTAAAAATGCTGCTTACATGTGCCATGCCAGTTAGATTTTTGCATCGCATCAATATATTTTTCTACAGGAGAAGCATGATAAACTCCAAGAGTGTGGATGAACCTGACTTAATTTTTTATGCGATTGTTTCAGACCGACGGAAACAACCCTCAAACAGCCTCAGCTGGTCCAAGAAATCACTATGGTGCTTAGAGAATGGGGCAGTATTTGGAAACAACTCTACATTGTATGTGCTCCTTTTTTTTACTGTAATTTTTTAAATTTTTTTTACCTCTGAATAAAATCCTGGTATTTATTAACTGGACGTAGGTATTTCTGCTAAATGGAACTATGGACAAGTGGAAAAGGATGGGGTGTGCTCTAGAAAGCTGCATAAGAGACAATCTTAAAGTGGGCATGACTCTCTTTGGGGAAATGGAAAAGCGGGATTTTACATTCTACCAAACGGAACTATGTGCCAGCTGCCAACTGTATGCGGCACTCACGAGCTTTGAGCATGTGATAACAGGGTTGTGGACAGGGCTCATGGGTTGGCGACTCTGATTTGCGGACCGTCGTCGCTGATGTCACTGGCGTTTCATAATTCCCTTTCCATTCTTACGGCCCTCAGGTAATGAGGAAACCCCTTCTCTCCCACCTGTCTCGGATTTTGCTTAGCCAAAATATGTCCAACCGTAAGAGGAATTTGATTGTTTGAATATTTTATTCTTTTTTTGTGAAAATGATTCAAAAGTCAAAAGCTCAAAGTGTTATTTGAGTGATTTACTTTCAACTTTTAAGTAATCATGCCACTAAACTCTTCTAAGAAAAGTCTGAAGTAATAAAAATAGTTCCTGGAGGATGGGGCCAGAGTTTGTCCAGTAATATAAAAAATCAATATAAAGTTAACGAGAGCCTCTGACCTGCTCTCTTGTTGCAGGGTTCTTTCTTGCAGAACTTTACAAACATCCCTCTCTCTCTATCTGAAAAACTTGTAAAAGTTAATCGATTATTAAATAAATAGCTGGAAAAGCAACATAAGGGGCTTTCATGTACATTGTTCAAACTTCCAAAATGTTTTTGTTTCAGACACATAGTCCTAATTTCAAAACAATTGAGCACAAAATGTACGAGCTGATCCGTTTTCGTAGTCAAATTTTATCAGGAACACTTCCAGTAGACGAAATGAAAGAAATCAAGCAACTAGTCACTTCAACTATAGATACAGGCAATAAGTAAGTTGAATATCTATTTAATGAATCATTTTAAATTTTAAAAATATTTCTTGAATATAGCTTACTATATTAGTCATACTTTTATTTTGGTATCACCTTCCCTCCTTACTTTCTCGATGGAATAATTGTAAAATTACAATAAATTATTGAGAACAAGGCCAAGGTTTCATTAGTCTCAGGGTTCTCATTTATGATGGTGTTTCAATTTTTCTCATGAATAACTATGATTTAAGTGTAAAGAGAACTTTTTTCTCGGTTGTAATGTTGTGTGAGGGATGAACATCTAGAATTTTGTTAATTTATTTTTAGATTCATTTATCTGCTACAACCTCTGTTGATTGAGAAGTTAATTAAAATCTCACTGAAAGCTGGCAAATTTTCAAATTGTCTTAATTTTCTTCCCTCTCTTTTTCTGTAGAATTTTAGGACTGGATATGGTTGTCCGAGATGAGCACGGAAATCTTTTGAATCCAGATAAAACTTCAACCATAGAATTATATTGGCAACATCTGCAGGCTTCAGAAAGGATACAAAGAGAAATTGTAAGTTTTGACGTAAAAAAATATTACTTAGTTTCTTTTCTTTTCTTTCTTTAAATGTTGAAGAAATGAAATAACTGTTTGACAAAGGCAATGACATAGTTTTTTTGAAGTACCCCATTGGGTTTTACTTTTTCCCACTAGAGCTTCTAAATATTGATGATTTCAGATTAAAAGCATACCTGAATTCTTTTTATGCCTAAAATTTTTAAAACAAACATTCTTTTGAACGACTTCTGCTTTACTTAATTTATTCATTTTTTTCTTTGTCTTTTAGACGGAACCATCAAGGAAACCGAATAAAATAACCTCTCAAAAATATAGTCACACGATTTTCATGGCTGTTCGCAATTTTGTCTGCAAGATTAGTGAAGACGCAGAACTGTTATTCACCCTCTATGATGCAAAGCAGCAAAAGAGTTTCACTGAAAATTTCGTAGTACAGTGGCATCAAGACAACGCAGCCAGTGATATCAATCATTTTTATTACAATTTACGTGTCTTATTTAGTGTGAGTAATGTTGCATTTTCCAGTAAAATTAGATTTCTCAGAAACAGATTGTGAATCGATTAGTTCCCCATCACGCTCTAAAAGATTTCCGTGGAAAGTTAACCACTATAGAAATTCTGTGCTTTTTCAAGTAGAGGTGAATACTTTACCAGTGGGTATGTATGTGTCTCTTTGTCAAAGAAGTGAAAAGTTTAAAAAAAGGTGAAAAATACAACCAAGGAAATTAAACTGAACTGGTATCCCCTGGAACAGAAACGTTCCAATTTTGATTTCTTGTTTAAGATTTCTGTTCCAAATACTTGGACTGAGTTAAGCAGAAAGGAACCAACCCACATTTTGGAAAAAATCGAGTTATGAGTGGTTTTGAACTCAACCACTGCTCTACTATCTATCGCCAAAAATTCAAAGTTTTTGTTGGAGCAAATTTTGCAGAAATTGCACTTTAAGTTTATCTTTTACATTGAGTCTTATGCAGGAGCCAAACTTCACACCTCTTTTTCTCCGTTCGATCCGGATGTGGCTTGGTTCCTTTCTGTTTAACTCCGTCCACTGATAACCGTTACTGATAAACCAAGTGAAATAATATTTGGTGTTAGTCCTATTATATTGACAAACTTGGAGCCCTAGGTTCCAGTTTACATGCTCGACTCGTAACTTTCCTACTGTCGTTAATGTTCATTTCAGTCTACTCAATGTGATTTACAATTTTACAGGACCTTGGGAGTCGAGATCTCAGTCGGGAAAAAGTCTATTTAGTTTGTTATGTAGTTCGAGTTGGTGCCTTAGATTCAAATTCTAAACATAAGTCAATTAGCCCCTCACACTGTGTTAGACGGCCTTTCGGTGTCGCTGCTTTAGACATCACCCTTTACTTAACGGGCAATTTGGACTCCGATGAAGATAAACGACATTTTTTACCTTTCCTTGCGTAAGTTTCTAATTACCCTCTTTCATCATACCTTCTGACTTTTACAAAGTTTATATCATAAAACTGACAATCAATCGTAGATCAGTAATTTCTGTTTTTAGAATGTATGTAAAATAACAATCTTATGTTCTATCTGAAAGAATATTATCACTAAAAATGGGTAGAAATTTAGAAACTGTAAATGTACTTTGCATAAATAAAGCAATGGCTAGCAAGTGTAGCCTACAAAAAAGTGATCAATTTATTTTAGAATCTGTCAAAGATGATATGAGTCAAATTTTCTTAAGTCTTTATGCTTACAAGTCTGACGTTCAAAGTTTACTGCACCATTCTTTTCCAAGAAGCTAAAAACATCCTAAGTGATAGACAATCAATATACATACCTTTTCCCTTTATTCCTTTCATCTATTTCCACAGGAGTTAAATTTCATTTTAATATGTGAGAAAAAGTAAAAATTAAAAAATAAAAACGTATAAAATTATTCCATGAATTATTTTATTATTATTTTTTCTTTTTTATATAATGTTAGATTCCTTTTTTTAATTATGATGTTTATATATGTAAGTTTTGTTTGTCGTGCATAATTCAGTATTTTTGTTTCTACGTTTATAGTTGTGATAAAGATAACTTGGATGGAACTTTAAAACGATTGATTTCAATAAAAGAATTGACGCAGAAGGATCACAAAGGACAAGGTGTATATGTCAGTTTTAAACTTTTGGATGGTGATCTGAAGCAGGTGAATATTGCTCATGGTTTTTCCTTTGTTTCTATTTAAAAGTTCCATCTTGATAAATCTTGCAAAACCTATAAAAAAATCTTTCTCTGCAATTTCCTTCAAACTTGGTGAGAGTGAAGTTGAGAGCCTTTCAAGTTACAAAAAAACATAATATTTTGAAAATTTGCCAGTAAGACCAGCAGAAGTAATGAGGTATCACTCTTCAAAAAATTGCACGGAAAATTTAAAATAGATCTATCTATTTAAAAAAAATAGATCTGATTTTTTTTTTATGCTGTCAGGGAAGTGTATAGTTTATTTTTGAAATGTGTTTTCTAAAAATAAATACAGTTTTAACAAGTGTGTGTAGGAGGCTAAAGAATAAAGGAATACAGCACAATATGAATATAATGTAAACTGGCTTGAACATTTCAATGTTTTAGTGGTCTTGCATCATCACTCCTGCAGCAATCGATTACTGTTCATTACTATATAACAACGGTGTAAGTCGGCAATCTCTTAACTCGGTTTGCGATGTCACAGACTTCCTCTCATACTTTATTTTTGAAACGGAAAACTTCTGAACGGCAATTCTTTAAAACTGCCGTGATTTTTCTTCTCTGTGTGAAGAAAATTCTGCATAAACTTCAAAGAATGATGTCAATTTGTTCACCTTTGAAAAAATAACATTAAGGCAGAGATTTTCGGACGCCACAAATGAGATATGTGGTTGCGGACTTACGCCGCCGATAAGCATCAAATGAATTAGTAGATAAGAGAGTATTAAATTTTTGATGCAGTTCATCACAGACAAGTACTCTCTTCTGGAGTATGAGCTGTTAATATGAATCAAAGAGAAACAGGTTCTAATAAAGAAGGATTTTAACAAAATATACCACTTGTCTTTGCAGAAGATTCAGGCATTTGATCACATCTGTTGACAGTAAAAAAGAAAATGACAATTTGGTTTGATTTCAGGTTCGAGAAGAAAATCCCCATTTAGTTAATGACAATTTGGTTTGATTTCAGGTTCGAGAAGAAAATCCTCATTTAGTTGTTGGTAGTGTTGCAGTCGCTAGGAAAATGGGTTTTCCAGAAATCATTCTTCCAGGAGATGTTAGGAATGACCTTTACTTAACGTTAGTCAATGGTGAATTCTCAAAAGGTAGTAAATCCACCGATAAAAATGTAGAAGTCACTGTTCAAGTTTGTAATGAAAAAGGTGTGCCTATTCAGGTAAGTTTTAATCAAGTTAAAGTTATTGGAAGATAATCTTTATATTTGTAATTCTAGGACCAATGTAATGTGTTTTCAGGTTAAATTATCTAGGTAAATTAGTCTTTGCAGAAAAATTAATTTATTTTCTTTACATTTCTTGGAGATTTTCGGCGCTGGCTAAATGTCGAGACCTTTCTACATACCTAATGCTCCTTACAATCTCCTTAGAAAGGTGAGCTTTTAAAATCAAACTTTTTAAGTGCCAGTCTTGTGAAAATTCGGACTGAAAATTGCATTTCTCGGCAGTCATAGATGTATTATACAGTGGTAAAACAGGGTGTCTAGCATCAAGACTTACCCGATTTTCCCAATTCTATCAGGATTTGAGGTCGATCAGGACTAAATTCCGATTTCATCAGGATTCAAGGAAAAATCGGTCATAAAATCAGAATTTGAGAAAAGTCGATCAGATTTTTATATGCTTTTGCACAGGCTCCTGCAGAAATTTTAATTTTTCTTGGCAAAAAATCAGGATTTCGGAAAATTATGAAATCAGAGTTTAGCAGTTAAAAATCAGGATTTTGTCAGAATTTCCCAAAATGAAAAAAAACTAGACACCCCGTAAAATGTCGGTCATCAAGGAGAGAGATCCTCTTTCTTCGTCTTGTGTCAGCCATCAGCCAGGAATTTAAGATGGCGCATTAACTTAGCCGAGAACCAAAGGCTCTGCATCTTCCACTCAGTGATGGTGCCACTTCTCAGTAGGATGAAACGTGTTGAATCGCCGTGAAATGTATTCTTCAGACCCGATTTTCTGGAGAGTGGTGCACAGAAAGTTCAATTTTTAAAGCTCATCATGCTTGGAGATTGTAAGGAATATCACAGCTTAAAACCTTGAAATTCAGCAGGAGCCAAATTTATTGGTAATAAGTGCGATGTCCATTAATGTTCTTC
This sequence comes from Bemisia tabaci, assembly GCF_918797505.1. Classification (NCBI taxonomy): domain Eukaryota; kingdom Metazoa; phylum Arthropoda; class Insecta; order Hemiptera; family Aleyrodidae; genus Bemisia; species Bemisia tabaci. The sequence continues at coordinate 10,778,522 of NC_092801.1, read as the reverse complement.
GCAGGTATACTTTAAAATCCAGATTTTTCTTCCATCACAATCTCTACCCAAGAAAAAGTGTGAAACCTGAAACTTGAGTGCATGCTGCACGTGCACCTATACAGGGTGTCCCAGGATTAAGTGCGAATATTGAAGAAGTCGATTCTTTGGGTCAAAAAAAGATATTTTTGTAGGCGTTCCAAGGGCGTTCCAAAAACGCTTTACCTGGGGACCCTATTATCCTCCTATTAGCCCCTATTAGTCCCTATTATCTCAAAAACAGTGAGTCTTAAAGAAAAAATGCAACATTTTCTTCATATTTTTTGACGCTGAATATATTGGTGCCGTCAAAAATCAATTTTTGTCGCTAGAAACCATTAATTTTGGCCACTTTTAGGTTCAATACCTCCCGAAACCCCCCCTTACAATGAGTTTCTTTTTTTTTCTAAAAAGAAAATAGCGCTAGAAAGAGCCGTATGCAAAAACGACATTTTTCGCCCCCCCACTAAAACTTATTCAAACTTCGTCTATCAGTTACTAATACTGGAGCGCTTCTTTCCCCAAATTTTCAGACCCCCAAAAAATTTTGGGGGGGCGCTAGGGGGGGAGGAAGTCAAAACCTGGGACCCTCGATATCTTTCGAACGAAACAAGATATTGAGGTCCGGTTTGGACGAAAAATCGTCTAAAATTGCATACTTTAAGATTCTGAAGGTCAAAATCCCAAAATTAAATTTTTAACTTAACTTATGTGCTTTTTTTCAGTTTTTGAGGAAAAACAATTTCTTTTAAACGGATTAAACTGAAATTTCACATTTTTTGATTTGAACCAAAACCAGTTTTTTAAATTGTTCGTCTTTTTCCGCATCCAACGAGTGGTCGTATAAGCTGGGGAACCGAACGGTTCCGGAGTTACGATCGATTGAAGTTTCCGCTCAACGCGCGCCGACCGATTTTTGCGCGCAAAAAAGTCGGATTTGACTGTTATTAAATCAGATTTAATGTTCAAACTGAGCAAAATGCATTGTTAGGGACTCTTGAGGGTCGCTGAGTCCAGAAATTACAGATACTTCCAAAAAATTCACGTTTTTAAAATTACAGCTCCGTAGCGCTATTTTAGAGGCCCACTGAGCGCCGACCGGCCGCTCAGTGGTCCTGTACGGAGCTGTAATTTTAAAAACGTGAATTTTTTGGAAGTATCTGTAATTTCTGGACTCAGCGACCCTCAAGAGTCCCTAACAATGCATTTTGCTCAGTTTGAACATTAAATCTGATTTAATAACAGTCAAATCCGACTTTTTTGCGCGCAAAAATCGGTCGGCGCGCGTTGAGCGGAAACTTCAATCGATCGTAACTCCGGAACCGTTCGGTTCCCCAGCTTATACGACCACTCGTTGGATGCGGAAAAAGACGAACAATTTAAAAAACTGGTTTTGGTTCAAATCAAAAAATGTGAAATTTCAGTTTAATCCGTTTAAAAGAAATTGTTTTTCCTCAAAAACTGAAAAAAAGCACATAAGTTAAGTTAAAAATTTAATTTTGGGATTTTGACCTTCAGAATCTTAAAGTATGCAATTTTAGACGATTTTTCGTCCAAACCGGACCTCAATATCTTGTTTCGTTCGAAAGATATCGAGGGTCCCAGGTTTTGACTTCCACCCCCCCTAGCGCCCCCCCAAAATTTTTTGGGGGTCTGAAAATTTGGGGAAAGAAGCGCTCCAGTATTAGTAACTGATAGACGAAGTTTGAATAAGTTTTAGTGGGGGGGCGAAAAATGTCGTTTTTGCATACGGCTCTTTCCCCCAGTTACCCTTTTTTCATCAATGTTGGCTGATAAACATTTTCTTAGTAATGAAAAAACGATTTTTTTTCTCCAACTTTGGGCAGTTGTGGCCCCCAGAGAAAGCATTTTCGGAACAAAAGTTACACTACAAAAACGTTTTTTTTTTACCCGGAAGAATAGACTCCTTCAACATTCGTACTTAATCCTGGGACACCCTGTATAGGAATCAAACCTTTAGTATCCTCGGAAATATTTTTAAAACCATAAACTTCAGTATTAGTTCTCTATGAAAGTGAATTGTAACTGATAGCTTTTTTCCATCAAATCTCTCAACTGCGAAGTCATCAGGATCCGATTTTTACAAGGTATCAAGTTGCAGTATGTCTGTTTTAGTATGTCCGTTTCAGTGTGTTCGTTTCTGTTCCCAGGGTGTAATAGTCAAAGGAGGTGGTGTCCCTCCTCAGAACGAGTACAAATCCATGGTCTATTATCATGAAGATAAGCCTCGGTGGAATGAGTCGTTCAAGATAGCTGTCCCCATCGAGGACTTTAAACAGTGTCATCTTAAATTTACTTTTAAGCATAGGTATGGATATTTTTATTGTTTTTAATCCTTTATGTGTGCAAAAAGTTTATTGACAGAACCATCAAATTTCGAAAGATTTTAGACTTTTGCAATTATGACAAATTTCAAAATTATAGGATTTGTTTTCAATTCATTAATGGATAGATTCTGACACAGTTGTTACGATCAAGGATAGCTGGGAAAACCGGGAAATGTCTGGGAATTCTAATGAGTCGTTGAAAATTGAGAAATGTCAGGGATAGAGAGGAAAAGTGTTGAATTCCTCTTATTTACTTTTTAGAATGGTTTTTACGTTTAAAGCAACAACTGTTGCAGGCTCGGGTTTGCAAGTGGCTACTTTTATTCACCAAGCATATCGTCAAATGTTAGAGAATTTTACCAATATTTTTCATGGAAATCAGGGAAATGTCAGGGAATTTCCTTTCCCAATTTTTGTGGCAACCCTATTCTGAAATTATGTACCTCAATTGTAGAATTTTAAAAATGTCTATGCTCTTATTTGATTATTTTTAAAGATCAACAAGCCAACTTATTGCTTGAAATATTCTGAAAATATTTCTCACTTGATAAAAAATTGAGTAAGATGTGACAGGAATCTTACATCGAATTTTAGATTGAGATAAAAGATAAAAATATGTAAATAAAAATCTTACGTCCTTCTCTTTGATTATCAATTGGATGATTTCTTGTTTCAGATCCTCAAATGAAACCAAAGATAAAAGTGAAAAACCGTACGCAATGTCTTTTGTTCCTTTGATGCAGCCAAACGGTACAACTCTTCCCGATACTGAACATGAATTACGAGTCTATAAGGTTTGCTCCACAATGAACTCTCTTCTTTTTCTCAACTTTTGTTAGGATTATTTTTTCCCACCTAAATTTAAATTATCCCTCCTAATTCAAGCAGATAAATCATTTTCTGAAATTTATCGAGGTCTGATGTGTCTCACATATTTGTGACATCATTTATAGGGCAACTGAGTGGTACATTGTGTCGGTCTAAAATTCTCCTCATTGTTTAAATTAGAATTTTAAATAGTAAATCAGGTATGCCAGTTATTGAGCTGTTTTTAGATTGTTGAATGCTATTATCTAGCAAAAAAAGTCAGGTTCATGCTGTTAGTAAGTTTCATGCCCAATATTAACAAAGGTGTGACCCCCTGTAATATTTCAGATAATATTAAGATGCAGTTTTAAAAACAAATTCATCCTGGTCTCGTGCAATCACCAATTGGTCCTGTATTTCATCAGATTGAATATATTTTCTTTGTTTTGGTTCATTTCAGATTGATCACAAAAAATTTGACCCAACTGACATAAGTTACCTATCTCTGACTTCCAAAAATAGTGGACTCATAGACAACAGCAATAAATCGCCGACCGTAGTTGATGGCCTGACCTTGTGCAGTAAAGACTCATTCATTATTTACACGAATGTATGCTCCACGAAACTAACTCAAAATGGTAAGTATAGCATAATTTGACTTTTCAATGCTTGTCTTATCTTTAAATTATTTTAAGAAAGGAGAGAACACTTTTATCTTCATGCCTTTCACTACGGTTGTAAGCTATCTACAAAATGTGCAAAAAATCTGAAAATTTGGCTTTTCTTATTTGACTGCTCAAATGGAAGCCTGAGACCAGCAAAAATAGTGAATTTCTTCGTGTACCGTCACCTTCTGGCCAAAGTATCTCAAGTGCCCTGCAACGTTTAAAAATTTCCTCTGCCATTTTATTTTTTTACAGAGAAATTGTTTAACAAAGCTGTCCGAAAATTTCAGTGAAATTTCATTGTGCTGCCGATAAAATCCAGTGAAATTTTCAAACAAATTCAACCAACGATTTCTCTGTAAAGAAATAAATTGGCGGCAGAAATTTTTAAATGTTGCATGGCGCTTGTGATACTTTGGCTGCGAGGTGGCAATATCCATTTTTGATAAATATATCATCTCTCACATTTCCCAACAATGTATGGATCTTCTGTATATGAAACATTATGAAGTCGCAAATTAGTTGAAACTCTCCAATCAATATATCTTGCTGATTGGCATTAATTTAAGTCAACATTCAGTAATCATTCCATTTATTTTGCAGAGAATCTCCTAGGATTATTAAATTGGACTAGTCACCCTGACAGATTATCGGATTCTCTCGCAGCATTGATGAAAGTTGACGGCGAAGAAATTGTCAAGTTTCTACAAGACGTCCTAGACGCTTTATTTAACATACTCATGCAAAATTCCGATTCCGATCTCTATGATAATATGGTGTTTGAATGTTTGGTAAGTATCAGTTGCTTTAAATAGTTGAACAGTAAAAACCAACTGATGGAAGACAGGTTGCTTTTGAAAAATAGTCCATCTTCATTGCAACTTCTAGGCTTTATTTTTTAAACCTTAGACCCCTGTTAATTTTTACCTAAAGTGACCTTTATCTTAGGCTCTCCAAATCAGACCTCTTACTACTCTGCAGCCTGATTGTTGAAATTTTTTGTTTGTCGGGACGACATAGATGTTATAGGTTAAAAGGCGAAGTGTGATTGGTCGGCTATGTCTTATCGCTGCTTTGTCGTGCCTATGTCGGGTTGACCTCTCGACAAGCTAACAGCACCTCTTAAGTTTCCGACAGTATGTCGATCATTCCACCTGACAAAGGCTCGATAAAGCAGCGATAAGACATAGCGGACCAATCACGCTTCGCCTTTTAATCTATGTCATCTATGTCGTCCCGACAAACTAAAAATTTCAGTAATCAGGCTGCTGGACATAAAGTAGAAGTTTCATTTGAACCTTACAACTCTGTTGCCAAATGTTCAGAATCTGCTTCATTTTTTACTGTATACTTTTTTACACTTTTTCATGTCATATCCAAAAATACCACTCATCGATAGAATGCTCATTGGGTAAAATACTGTAAGATTTTTTTAAATTATTAGAGACACATTTGTGCAAAGAACATCAATGCTGTTAAATGCTCCACTCTGATTGTGATGTTGCCAATCTTCATTTATAGGTATTTTATTAATTTTTAAACTGAACTCACCTAAAGTTTTCCTTAATTTTTTCTGTGAATTTTCTTCCTTATTTAGAAATATCCACAGAAAATTACAAAGAGATACTTTACCAGTATCGTTCTAAAAAGTAAAATAAAATCGGGAATTTTGAAACGCTGCATTAGAGATTTGCGTTATTTAACCTTGATCCTTGACATTTTTTATCTCTCTTTGGTTTCTGTAAAGCTGTGCACCTTTAGTTTGTAACTAGATAGAACCTCAAAGTACCAAGTAATCAAACCTTGGACAATTTCTCAGTTACTTTTACTCATCATCATCTTCTGTCTTATATTCCAGTTACACATTATTGGATTGGTGTCTGATCGCAAGTACCAGCATTTTCAACCAGTCCTTGATTTGTATATCCGAGAGAGCTTTTGTGCAACCCTTGCTTACAAGTAAGTCTTCAATACCATCCTTACTGTCTAGAGTATGCATTACGCTCAGAGAGTTTGGAGAACACAATTAAAAATATCAAAATTCAACCGGCTCCAAAGCACCTTGAAATTAATGCCATCTCGTTTTAGCAGCAAACTCTCTTATTAAGTTTGTCATTGTTTGGAGATTGGATGTCATTTTGAAAATTGAAACCTATATTTTTCAAAACATGATATGACATGGTTTCTTTCAAATTTAATACCTTTGAATATTCTCCTCTCAGAAAAAGGTGCAATTTGATTAGCGGTTGAAGATGATTTGAATTTAGTTTTGGTGCCTAAAACTTTATTATAAGTCGATTTATTTTTTCATTTCAGCAAATTGATGGTTGTTCTTCAGTACCTGATTAATGACATAGACCTAGCAGATGGTTCAGATAAAAACTTATTGTTAAAAACTATGAAGTCAATCCAGTATGTAATGAAATTCATCATACGGTCTAGGATTTTGTTCTCAAAGTAAGTTCCTTTTTTTCAAATACTTCAATATAGAGCATGAAGAGAAATTCTGCAGCATTTTCTGTCAGTATGAATCTATACTTAAGGGAGGTCAGCAGGATTCTTGTCAAAAAAAGGATCTTTGTAGATCAATAATTGCAAGATTTATAGATAGAGCTCTTAGTAGCTCAATTTTGACATTTACAGATTGCATTTTAGCAAACAATCAAGTGATTGTCATATCAAAAGCAACTCTACGAGCAAACTGAATCAGAGTTCAAAAGAAATAAACAAACAAATACAGTAAAACTCGCTCATATTTGATCGTGTCCGGACCGGCCGAAATTTCTGATGTAAGTGGGCTCTGGTAAAAGCGAGTTTCGATGTTTTTCGCCCGAAAGTGTGAAAATAATGGGTTCTTACCCAGCCGACCGTTGATTTTGTATCAGGCAAAAATGACTATGCCCCACTCCCTCCACTCATGCGGGAGCCGAGTATATCTTTCGACACTTTACGCACTTTACGCTACTCTCCGGCATACTGCTCCGCAGGATGAGAAAAAGAGGTGTGGAATGAAGAGAGAGGGAAAAGTTGGGAGTGTGTGTGTGGTCTTGCTCCTTGCTGTTGCAGATCAGAGAGGAGGGGGGGCATCAGGCAACGCAATTATATGTTTTGTCTTTCTAAAGTGAAACTATACGTAACGGCGTTGCTGAAGTGATTTTAAGGTTTATTAATAATTTATTCATTTTTTTCTCAGAATAGCAAAATGGGCAAGAGTTTTGTCTTTGTATGTGTATTTGGAATCATTGGTAGGTACTTTGTTTTGAGGGAAAAAGCATTTTACCAGAAAAAAATCTCAAGCAGAGAATTAAATAATAACCCCTCTCCCCTGTCTTAAGTGAATGCAATGATGTGTCCTTAGGCTGGGTGAATTTTCATTTATGTATCGTTATTTGCAGTGACACTAAATTTCTAATACTTTTTTATTTCCTTCTCAGTCTTAATGCTGGAAAAGGTCAGCAGCAGTTTGAAATATCTCTGAAACAGCTTCTAGATTCACTTGTGGAAATAATGCGCCTTAATACAGATTCAGTACTTCTAGTCCAAGCAGCATGCTTGAAATTCCTCCCATCAACTATTCCAGATGTTCTAACTGCGTTCAGTGCCTCTGACTTAAGGTTTGTTGGTGTTGAAACTGTATTACTTAATTTTTTGGAAGTAAATGCAACCACATGGCCATTTTTGTAAATGTTGCTCTAAGTTATCTGTCTACTGGAAAAAATCAATGTTTTACTGTCGGAAAGAGTTTCAAAAGTGGAGTCACCGTAGCTACTTAAATTGATCCTATTCTATGTATCCATTTCACTTGAAATTTAAAGCAAATTATGAAGTTTCTCTAGCTTGAATCCATGATGTGTAGGGTCTTAAAAGAACCTTGACTTTAAGTACATATTCTTCAGAATTTTGAAAGGGCTCATAAGCAGATCACTGTATCCTGTAAATTAATGAATTTGAATTTTTGGTTGCATTTTTTTTTTTATTTAAAATTGTTGTCTTGCAACTTTTTTTTGGTTCTTATATGTTTGAAAAAGTGGGTCATGATTATTGTGAGGGGCACTCAAGATACAAAAAACACTGTAAATGTATTATCACATAAATAATGCTGTACTAGCAGGGTTTCTGACAGTCTGGTAAACGTGGTTAGTGAAGGAATTCATAGGATGAGTTTGGGTATTTTACGAGTAACGGGTTGGCTCGGCAACTTCAGCTGGTGCCATTCGAAAGAGTGCGAACCACTGTGCGTGCTTTCTTCTAAATTTGAATCTCTAGGCTCAAAGATTTTGTCCATGCTGCAGCAGAAGTCAATGTAATTACTAGAAACAAAATCTAAATGGAAGATTTGATTGAAGATTAGGGAAAGTCAAGGAATTTGGACATTTTTAGGTCAGGGAAAAGCTAAAAAAGTAAGATAAAAGTCAGAAAAAATCAGGAAACAAGAAAATGAAAAAATTATAGAAACCCTGACTTGTTCAATGTATACTCTTCTCCAAGGTGGAAAAAAAATAAAAGGTCCTGCGGGCTGATTGTTGAAATGGATAGATAAAGCGATAGACAAAGAAGACGTAGGGAGTATGAAACAATCGTATTGGTTGAAATGGGTTGTTCTTATAGACTAAGGGGGTAAAAGATGGACTAACCATGGGGTCTCTTGTGGGTTGCCATTAGTTAGTCTGTCTATTACCTATCTCCTTTTCCATCGTAACCACCAATAGGATCCCTTTTGTCATCTTTGTCTATAGCTTTGTCTATCAATTGCAACAATCAGCCTGCTGGCTAGTCAACAAATCAGAAAAACGACGAGGACAAAAAAAAAGAAGCAAAAATCTTCTGTTTTCCTCTGCTGGGTGCGTAAAAAGAGACAGACCAGCATTATTTGATTTTATTAAGTATCATTTGCCCAAAAAATTTCACACAAATGTTGTAAAATCTTGATATTTTTTTATCATATTTGCAGTGATTTCTTCAAGCAACTGATCAATAAAGTACCGTCAGGTCGCTTGACGAAGCAAAAAATGATGACGATCAGCGATCTCGTGCACAGTCCTTTATTTCTGGACCCCTCGCCGCGTGCGATCCTTTTACCCACCATTACTAGTAAAGTAAAAGAATTGCTAGAAGCCCGCGATGAGGTAAGTTTTCTCTGCACCGAGCGCAAATGCTTTGGTTTGTGGACATCATTCTATTCTCAAGTTTTGGTGATTTGAAACTAACAATCCTAATTTCAGATTCAAGATACATTCTATCTGCACACCAAAAATCTGATAGTAAGTTGGATGGCTTCAAGCATGAGAGTTCTATTTGCATTTTGTCAATTTTACAGGAGTGGAAATCGTGCGAACGAAATTGGCGTTTCCTGCATCGAACGCTCAATAACAGAAAGTTTGAGGCTTGCGCTTTTCTTTCAAATCTGATTGAAATCTGATAATCGTTCTCAAAAACATATCAATGAACCACTAGACAAAGTACGAATCTAAGTGTTCTGATCAATGTCTCCTCTTTGAAAGAGCTTTGCCAAAAAGGGGTGTTTTTTCGCCCCTTTTTGGATACCCGAGTTGGTCAACCGGACAAGGCTCAAATGAAAGCTTATGTCAAGGCAAACTGCCAGGCAAAGTTTCAACTTGAAGTGACACCTTGTTTAGGCTGTACAGCGTTGTCAATTTTTCATTTTATGCGCTAAAATCAAGGAATTCTGGACTAATAGTCCAGTGCATCATACTTAAACAGATTAGTACATCGGCCTCATTGGCCTTGATTTTAGCACATATAAATGAAAAATTGGCAACGCTGTACAGCCTAAACGAGGTGTCACTTCAAGTTAAAACTTTGCCTGGAAGTTTGCCTTACCATAAGCTTTCATTTGAGTCTTGTCCTGTTGACCAACTCCAAAACCAATTCACACAGGTCAGTCATTCCCGAGGACGAATTTTGGAACTCTACTGAGCAGTGACGTAGTATTGAGTGCCTGCAATGTATTTCTTATGGGAGCACCCATTGTGACGTAGCATTGAGTGCCGCCAAGTTAGGGTCGGGCGGGGAAGTGGATTTCAAAAAGATGCGCAATGACCTGTGTGGATTGGTCTTGGACCAACTCGGGTATCCAAAAAAAGAGGTGAAACTTGGTGAGGCTCTTTCCCAGAGAATATAATTTGTGCAGCAGAAATTACTTAAATTGATCTTTTAACAAGATATTAACATTATTAGTAAAAATGCTTTTGAAAGGTTTGATTTTTTCGCTTACAAAAAAAAAACCCATAGTATACTTGAATCAAATGGCGCATTACAACAGTTTTGGCTGACCTCTTAATCAAGCAATCAGCCTCCCTCACCCGTTGATCTGCGAAGTGTTTACAACGATCTGCGAAGTGCTTACAACATGCGACTGATGAGCTGAAGCGCCAAGATTGAGGTTGTCCCGCCGGTTTTTCATAGCACAGAGAATGCTATGGTAACATTTAGTGTGCGATTTAACTCAAGTAGATCATGATTTTGTATGAACAGAAAGTTTTAATTTATACATTGAAAAATGTTAATATTGCAGTCATGAGTTAGTTTCAATAATTTCTATTGCATAAATCGTTTTCTATTCGATATTTTGATTTAAAAAAAACATATATCATTATGCTTGAATTCTTAACTTGTCCAGCGGTCCATTGTATAGCCAGAAAAATATGCATATCAATTCTATTCTGAAGCTCTGCTCTTATTTTATTTTTATTTTTTTTAAGGAGAATCAATAAATCTTTGTTTAAAATTTTTGTGGATCATTCCTCAAACAGGAAATACAATTTATGGAAGTTTTCAAGAAATGATATCAAATAATTCTTTTTAAAAAATATTTGTATGACTGGAAGATTAGAATGTTACAAACCAAAATGTATGCTTTTCATTTTGCAACAATGATCCCAAAAAAACAGAGACTGATGCTGTGCCATAACCTAAAAAGCAATTCTACCTTTCATGGTTTCATTTGAAGGAAGTTATAAAAACCTATCAATCGAGACAAACATCAGCTTATATAAAGAAAAACTAATGGAAGTTATGGCAGTTTAAAAATTGTTTGCATAAATTTGAATTCCTCCTACCATAGCTTGAAAGCTCCTACCGTTGCTTTTTATTCAAATTAGCTAATCAGTATTTTCCGAGAATGATTGTCGTAGAGTGAACAAAAATCATGCAAACTCTTGCGACTTACTAAGGTTAGCCAGGAAAAATCCATTCTTCCCCGAAGAGATAATGAATAACGCTACAGAGAATTATTGTTAACAATTTTACTATCATAAATATTTTTATTTTCATCACTATCAAATTCCAAACCAGTCAAGATTTTCAGAACTGAGATATTAGCGCTTAAACTCTTTGTTTTCTAGATAGCTAAACAAAACGAGCCAAGTTCGTCTAAAAATTCAAGGAACTTTCATACCTTGAATAATTCCCATTACAGCTAATTTGAGTCCTACAAGTTAAGCTTTTCACCTCACATAACGGTTTATCGTACAGCATTGGAGACATACTTTTACTAGCGCTTTTTCCGTTACAAGAACAGAATGAGTCCCCCTTCTAATTCAACTGATTTTTTTTGTAAGGGCCCAAGCGTCAAAATCCAAGTTTAAAGAAAAACAGAAAAACTTTTGCTGTTTGGCCTGCATTCATTCTTTAGTGCTTAGAACTGATATATAAAATGCTTATTTAGGTCATTTTAAAACGGAAAGTCAAAATCCGAAGTTTTGGCCCTTTGACCCTTAAGAAGAAAATCAGTTCAATTACCTATGAATGTGCAAGCATGATGCGTTTATAAGATCAAGCATTTCAATTCATTGGCACCCTTTTCATCATGACATTTTTTAAAAAGAGAGAGAAATAGCTCAAGTGAAATAGCTTAAGTTTAAAAGGAACAGAATAATCTTTTATTTGGACTACGTTTTGCAATTAAGAACTATAATTTCTGACTCATGTGTACAAACTTGTGTTTGCGAACAAAAATTGCAGAATGGAGAATTTGCAAGGGTCTGAAATTTGATGAATTTCCTGTTTAAGTGGAATCCTCTGAGTGAACTGAACACGAAGATACCCTTGATTCATAAATCGAGCAATTATTAGAGGAGATATGACAAAATAACCGATTCTGCTAAAATACATGTGTTTAAATGGGAAATGCCGCCAGATGACGTCACAAGGCGGCACATTTTCTCACTTTTAAATCAATTTTTCTCCAATTTCCCGTGTCAGAAAAAAATTATGAAAAATATTGCGAACTCAGCTCATTAGGCACTTTCAGATGAAGCAATAAAAAAATTGCGTGCAAATTCTCCATTCCTGTTGATGATTCTGATTTATATCCATGAAACAATGTCTGTTTGGCTCACATACGGAGGTTGTTTTTTCGCAGTGTGAATTTTTTTTCAGTGAATTTGGTTTTCATCATAATCACTGAAGACTTATCAAAAATTACAAAACCTCAAATACTACAATGAGTTGAAAAAAAAACTGGCACTCGAATGTTATTTTGAGTTGTTTTTGTCAATCTTCCATTTACCTGAACAATGAAATTCATATTAAAAGTGTAACTTTGTTAAATTTTTAAGACTCCCTTGAGATTTTCACCTCATCAATTATTTCAATCCATTTTCATCATTACTAATCTAATCATGTTTTTCTTTTCATCTGCGTATCGTTGCATGGAATGGTGCCTCATTGCAGAATGACCCGAAGGTATCCCTAACCGACTTTTTGCATGTGAAGGTTAGCATCATTCGTCATTTATTTTTTTCGAATTCTTAACTGCATGTATTTGGTTTGCTGCAAAAGTTCTTCACTCACGAATATAGTAGTAGCTTAATTAGTGCTCACACCATCTTTTTGTTCACCTTCATAGTCAAAGACACAACTGTTCGTCAAAGCACTTCATTTTTGTCCAATCTGTGTTCGTTGTAATGTTCGTTTGACTTCGCTTCGTCAATTTAAATGTTACGCCAGTCAGTGTGATTAATGAATAGCTGTTGCGCTTCTGTGCATAGATTTTAGTCTTGTTAAGTAGAGATGTCAGCATCATGAATTAGTATATAGCCTGGTTTTATCAGTGGTAAAATATGATTTTCGACCTACTACAAAAGTTGATGTTTTGGAGATCATTTTAGTCCTGAACGCTAGAATTTGATTATGTCCAGTAGCATTATAAGAATACATAATACACGAAGACCACTGGACGTGCGATACCATGTTTTTTGTGGGAAAAAATTGGTACCTTACAGTATCAGTCCGGAAATTCTTTTCCTTTTATCCGTCAAAATTTATCATCTTTGTTCTCAATGAAAAATGGGGAATTATTTCAATCAAAACTATTGAGAATATTCTCAGGATACTTTTTTATCATTAGCTCTCAGACATTCTATGTTGTGTGTAATTTTAACTCGGCTAAATGTAAAACGTTTTATGTTTAAGACCAGACTTAAAGCAAAACCGTTACCATTCCTGGAATTTGTCAGAGCTTGTTAAGCTCCAACATTTTTATCGATTTAAATGAATCTCTCAATGCGCCAAAAAATAAATCATGCCTCAAATTAACGTCCTTTTTGTGTTCTTAGTATGGAACTCAAAAAATGAATCGGCTCTTTTATTTTTATCACAACAACAACTTTTCAATAGACATTTTTGGACTTTTCAGTCGGGCTAAGTTGTTTCATTGCTTATTTTTCATCCCATCCGGAAAATATTGATTTCAGGCCTTAGTGCTTCGGAGAAGACTTGGTTTTTAATTTAATATGCTGGTCCCCTGGAATTGATTCATATGACATTTTATTCTGTACAGCAAAAAATCTAGAAAGGAAAGTTTCAACACCAAAAGTAAACCAAAGCTTTATGCTTCTAAACTAGGGCTGCACGTTAGTGTGCTGTTCCCTTCAAACTAAGTTCAAATTCATCAAACCATCTGTTCTGACCATTGGCTCTTTTAGGCAAGGAGCAGTATTGAGTTTCGCAATAAAACGAAATCTGTGGCAAAGATCGCCAAGGTGTTGGGAGAGATCGGGTACAAAACGGCAACCTGTGATAGTGTGAAGGATTTACACGAAGAAGTAAGTACCAACGGCTCTGGAAGATCTGAAGCTTTATTTTCTGTATTTTTTCGTTCCAGGATCAATGCAGAATCCTCCTAAATCCTGTTAATGTAACGGAAGTGTTTTTGTCCTTTTATAGCAGCGAAGTTCGACTCTCACGAAGGTGTTACCACTCATTTAAAGCTTCAAAATCTGTTAGTTTTGAAATTATTTCAGAAACTTAGGTTTTTTAAAATGTGGAAGGAAGATAAAACGAATTGAGTCTCTCCAAGTGCTTCATTGTTCGTCAATGCACCTGTGGCTTATGTTGTGTCTTTTTCTGTCAAGAGTACCCATTTTCCCATTTGTTTCTTTTGTTCTCATAGAAAACATCTCAGAACCTGCAGAAAATTGGTAAGGCTTTGGATATGATTAAGAATTCAGAAGGAGTGGTATTGGTAAGGACTGATTTCTGACCCCCCTGAATTTCAACAAGCATTGATTTTAGACTCCTGTATAGTATATGGTAGCTTACGCAGATGTTACAACTATAGCTCCTGTTAACATGGTTGCTTTTTCACTAAATTGTCACGCGGTAGGTCTATTTCACACGAAAATGTAAGGTTTTTAGTCATCCTTACTCTTTCATACCTAGCAACTTGTAGTTCATAACAGGCTGTACGCACTCTTGGATATCATACAAAATACCAATGTCTTTAGATGATGCGCTTAGCGTAAAAGAAGTCTTGGTGTTCCAAGAGAACGTATTTTCTATTATGTCTGTATTCAAATTTAGATTTTCATTTTGTTTTGGCAGCTCTCTAAAAAATATCATAGGAGGTGCTATCCAAATAATCTTTTTTTGCATGGTATATATTCATTAAACCAATAATACCCACAGGAACCGCTCAGTTCCAGAAGAATAATTTCAGAACAGTCCTTATCAATATCTCTCCACCATAACACTTCCATTCCAACCCCTGTAGATCTGTCATGAATTGGTGAAGGCTATACATTTTTGCCCTCTAGATCTTTAATTTGCTCGTGTAGTTAACAGTTATGCCTCCGTAGTCTTTCATCTGGTTTAGTTTCTGCTTTAAATTCTAATGGATTCTCACTTGTTTTTGTCATAGGTTGAAACCTCTTTTAGTTACTTTGACTTACCTTTTTTTAATCTTTCAGGTAAAAAAGTAGTACCTTGCACTTATCTATCCTCTGTATATTTTTCGTACTAAAACTTATCCTATACCTACAATAATGTAATTTGCTGTTGTTACTTTATTATATTATATGAGACCTGTTTTGGTTGTCATACTTGTCTATTTTGAATTTAGTCATACATTTTAAAATGAAACTGGGCGATGAGGGGTGGGGATGAATTTTAGAATGTGCCACGAAGAAGAAGGTTTAAATTGAATTCGCAGTTTCGAGAGGAAACAAAGGTTTCAAGCCTTATTTAGTGGAACATCTTATAAATATTTGGGGAGGGATGCCATTATTAGTTAAATGGTATTTTTGGGGTTGCCTTATGCCTGTAACAAAATTGTAAAGGGAGTAGGAAGAGGTGGATAAAAAATTCCAATGAGTGCATTACATCATTTATAAATGACCCTTTTACCTAGAATCGATCTCAGCAAATGAAACTGCGAAATCCTTCGTTATTTTTTGGTTACTTTAAATTTTTTCAAAGATAAATAGAATTTGAGTTTCCTTGTGCATAATAAAGTTTTACAACTACTGAGTTTGGCTTTACTTACAGACTTCAAGGAGTGGCTTTTTAGTTGTTGGCAAGCCTTCTAAAACCAACCAGAGGGTTATTGTAATGATTGAAAGGTACTCCGAATTTCTACGATTTGGGATGTTAGATCATTGTCATTTACTGAAGTTTCTCAGACTGAGGTGTCTGTGAGATTAGGCTTACAAAGTGATGTGCTATATTATTTTAGCCAAGCTGTACTGCGATGCTAAGGAAGAACGCAGTATGAGCCATCATGTGTTGCCAAATTTCCTCTGTTGAAGTACGAATTTTCAGGGAAATCTGTGAATATTTGTCCTCCAATTTTTCAGTGAATTTCATTCGCAATTAGGTCTAAGTTGTCTGAAAATTTCGAGAGAAAATATTCATAACTCCCTCAAAAAATGAACAATTTATTGAAGGAAATTTGGCAACTCTCGAATGTACGTACGGCGTTTTTCCAGTGTAGCTGGGTGCAAAAAGGTTTTTTTTTTCCTTTCTTCTTTTCTTGTAGAAAGTTGGTAGAGGCAATTATAGACCGACTTGAAAAGATGATCCCTCAATAGTTCAGTTCTTTTTTGAAGTAACAAGTGGCGCATTCATTTTTTTTCTTTTCAGAATCAGCCTGTGTTTGAAAAATAACTTGTTCATAATTTTAATTGTTGCTTGCTTTTTCTCTAGCTTGAGCTGTGTGTCAAAATTCTGAGCGATATCATGAACTTATTGTTCAAATTGGAGTCTGTCTCAACAGCCAACGATATTCGAGAAATAATGCTGAGTATTCTTCGGACAGTCATTCAAACGAGTATTGCTCTTGACAGGGAAACACCCATGGTTGTAAGTAACTTGTTCGCACAACTTTCATTTTTCCTTTTTTCCTTCAATTCTGAAAATTGAAAAACCTTAGTAATTCTGAACTTTCAAAAAAAGAGTATAGCTTGATGCAGTTGTAAAAATTTTCACAATGAAAAACTTTAACTGTGATATAATAGTGGTAAAATATGAAGATTCAATGGATCACATTTTGCAATAAGGAACCACTATTTCTGGCCAATTTTAGAAACAACGCACATGCTATTGGTTTCCCTATGCAGATATGTGCTTTTATTGGAAAGCTAGAGATAGTGGTTCTTTACTGCAAAATGCAATCCAAATAGACCAAGTTTAACAGAAACGCACCTAGTTGCATTTCGGAAAAAATGAGTTAAAGGTGGTTCTGAATTCAACTAGTTGTAAATTTCCCCCTGTCAAAATTCCAAAGTCCAGGAGAAATATTTTGTGCTTGAAAATAGTCATTAAAATTGTTCCTTAACATTCAGTCTCGTGGAGGAAAAATACATCAAATCTCTACTTTTCTGTTCCAACTTGATGCGACTTTGTGTTTTCCTGTTAAATCCGGTCCAAATGAAGGCACAAAATCAAATCCAGAGTGTAACCTAATGTGGTCATTTAGCGGTAATATTGCAAATAAAATTTCATTTATTCCCAGCAATCAGGTTATTCGCACAACACAAATGAGTTTGATTATTGATATTTACAGTTAAGTTAAAAATAATAATATTGATTTTATCATTTTTTCCCTCAACTTTCATATAATGCCTGGACTAAACGTACTTCTGAATTAAATAGGCGAATCCAGAGAGGCCTCATTGAATTGCAACGTTTTGAAATTTTACCCAACAACTTTTTTCGTTCCATTAATGAGTGTATGTTTCGTATTGAAAATTACATGGAATTATCCTCTAGTTGCAAAGAAAATTCACAACAAACTCTAATGGAAAAAACAATGGAGATGTTGCATGTGTGAGGAATTTGCGATTTGACTGTTGATTCTTATGTAAAAGTTCGCGAGAAGCACAATGGTGCCACTGGTTTTCTCTGAAATCAACTCCCAAGCTCAAGAAAAGCTCTCAAGTTGAGGCCAAAATGAAGAGGATATCCCACGCTATCTTGAGAGTCCACCTCTACATCAAGACAAACTCGCCATGCAAAGATAGGGAGCAAGTACATTAGCAGGGCTGCTGTGTTTTCAATTTTGGAGTCCTCAAATAAAGTGGCAGCCCTGTCAATGTATTTGCTCCCTATCTTTGCATAGAGAGTTTGTCTTGATGTAGAGGTGGACTCTCAGGATAGCGTGGGATATCCCCAGCCATTTTGGCCTCAACTTGAGAGCTTTTTTTGAGCTTGGGAGTTGATTTAAGAGAAAACCAGTGGCACCATCGTGTTTCTTGCGAACTTTTACGTAAGAATCAACAGTCAAATCGCAAATTCCTCACACATGCAACATCTCCATTATCATCTAGTTGCAAAGAAAATTCACAACAAACTCTGATGGAAAAAACAATTCCAACCTCTCTTAAATTAATGAGTCAATCGTCAAGTGAACTTTTGTAACATCGCAATGCAAGTATAAAATATCAGATAACCCAGGAAAACGTGATGTGTGACGTCATTCGCAGCACCTCTGGGAAAGATCAATACTAATTTTTTTTCTTGCTTTGATTTTTCAGGGAAACCTTGTTGCAATAATGCTATCTGTGTTCAGACAAATGTCTGCGGACCATTTTGACATCTATATAAAGCATTTTGTCACAAGGATAGATATGCTAGATTTTCTAATGGAAATCCTCCTTGTCTTCAAAGATCTAGTCTCAAGGCCAGTCTATCCCCGAGATTGGTGTGAAATGATTATGTTGCAAAACAGGTTTGTCTGAGAAGTTTTCTAATTCTAATCTTACTCCGTAATATAGTCATAAAAGTAACTTGTGAGGCATGAGGCGCTTCAGAAGGTTGGACTGCAAAGCAGTCAGGGGGTGTAGCCCTTTAGTATTTTAAAAGTGCTTGTTATTACCTTTTTGTATTACTCCTATCTGGAGTTGATATTTTTTGTACGTAACCCGCTAATATTTCATCAGGCTTTGAAAAAATTATGACAAGGCTCAGAAAAAAAAGAAATAAAATGAAAATTAACAATCTAAACACTTTGGACTAAACACAGTTTTCCACTAATAGTGAAAACAGCCACTCTAAATTCTGGAGCAGTTTTTACATTTAGATATCTCATAAATAAATCAGTTCCCTACTCCATCCATTGATCTGATTTTTATCTCTTTTCCAGTATTATCCTGAAGTCTCTACGATATTTCTCCCACACAATCAGAGATTACTTCTCGGTCAATTTTGAACACCAAGCCTGGAACAATTTCTTCCATTGTGCTGTTGCATTTTTAACACAACCTTATCTTCAGTTGGAGACATTCTCTGCGAATAAACGATGGCGCATAATCTCACGATATAAAGATATGCGAAGAGAAACAGGTTTTGAAATTCGCTCGATGTGGTTTAATCTCGGTACGTATATTCCAGAAGTTTCATAAGTTGACCACTCAATTTTTTTCTACGGTATGCCTGCCACTCAATGGCCGAAGCTATACAGTACATTTCTGCTCTAGGCTCTGTTTTTTTTCCTGTCAAATTGCGCCATATTGCTGTAGCACTAGTGGGTCTGTTGCCTGCAAGACGTAAAGCAGTACAAATAGACTGCATGATTTGTTGAGAAATATCATGTTTAGAATTGTCAGTTTTCAATAACTGCAAGTCGCCGGAAGTTGACACGAGTTGCTGCGCTTGTTTCCAGATACAGTGACTGAAAATTGCCCCTAGACATGGGACTTTCAAAAAAGTGTGTTCCAAATTACGCATATTGCGCTTTTAGGAGCTGATTTCAGACTTTCTTAATGTGGCCATCATGATTTTCATGCCATTTTACCCCTAAAAAGTCCATTCACACAGCTGAATCTCTTGCGTGCAACAGACTATTGACATTAGTTAAGGCAGAATTTTGCCCCAAAAGTGCTGGGTACATTTGATCTTCAAAGAACCAACTATGTGGAATCCACAATAATTTGAATGGTTCAAAATCAAAATGCTTTGCTGCTAAAGACTATTCCCTTTCTAAGCTTAAAAATGTACCATGTCTGGAATACTGTATCCTGTCAAGAGTTTAAAAGGTTTCCTTCTTCTAGCTCTCCAATTACTAAAAACTAACAACTATTTTTAACATCTTACCACAGGTCAAAACAAAGTACAATTTGTGCCCGGTCTGGTTGGGTCATTCCTGGAAATGACACTGATCCCCGAAGCAGAACTGCGCCGCGCTACAATCCCCATCTTTTTTGACATGATGCAGTGCGAGTTCTACTCAAACCGTGATGGACTCCTCGACTCGAAGAAGGACTCAACGCATATCAAGGCCAACTTCAACGAGTTTGAAAACGAGATGATCGCCAAGCTGGACAACCTGGTGGAAGGTGGACGGGGAGATGAGCAGTACAAGGACTTGTTCTATTTCATCATGATGGACCTCTGTAAAAACCATTCGACTATGCGAGATCTGGGCACTCGTTTTGTCAAGACAGTGACGAGGTTAATGGAGCGGTTGCTGGAATATCGTTGTATCATCAACGATGAAAACAAGGAGAATCGAATGAGCTGTACGGTCAATCTGTTGGACTTCTACAGTGAAATTAATCGAAAAGAAATGTACATTAGGTGAGTTATAAATTGTGTAGCCATCAAAGTAATAGGGATTCAAGAATGACTTCAGGAATGAAGCTATAAGTGAAAAATATGAGGCAGAACTTTTTAGTATCTTTCAACTTTTCTCGAAGATTATTTAAAAGCGACCACTTTCCCTGCCTCACCTCTCAGGCTTTCTATTCGTCTGCATCGTTTCTGTTTCAACAATTTTAATTTACAGAAGCTCAGAATCCCAGTGGTAGCTCAGTTTACTGGATCGGCAATGGACCACTAGACAAGGTACGAATTTAAAAAACATTCTGATACATGTTTCTTAACCTGAATTTCACGTAGAACATGATTCTTGCGTCAAAAATTACTGAAATTTACTCCCATTTTAGATACTAACTTTCTTATTTTACATTGGTTACGGGAAATTTGAATCGCCTGGTCACAAGAAACAACACTCTACGTGAGTCAAATCGCTCACTACAACAGTTGTGGCAGGTATTTTAATCAAACAATGTTCCTTATTCGTCTCGTGTCGTTCAAAGTGTTAACAACATGCAAGAGGTAAGCCAAAGCACCGGAATCAAGATTGCCATCCTTTCTTACCGCTGAAACTTTTACGGCAACGTTTAGAGTGCGATCTGACTCGAGTAGACCATTCTGTTTTTACAAGCGGGTGGTTTGAATTCCCGAGTCAAGAAACATGAAATATTTTGGTTAGGAGTCCTAATCAGTAATTTTCATTGCACAAATCGTGCTCCATGTTAAATTTTGGTTAAGAAACATGTATCAGAATTCTTAACCTCGTTTTTTGTCTAGTGGTCCATTTATCACATTTTTTACCTTGTCCCTGCCATCTTATGAGAAGATTACTGTTAAATTCTTTGCGTTTATTGGGTTTTTGGTCACCAGATTAGTTAATCCACCATATTTTTTAATTTACTAGATAACTCAATTTACCATATCTTTTATTTATTGCATATTTGATTTACTCATTTTTATGCAGTCTGGTGGGAATTTTAGCTCAAATTACCCGATGTCTCAAAAAAATGTCCAATTTTTTAGCATAAACTACTTTTTTGCATCTAAATTATAGGACTGATGGGTCTTTAAGTTAATATTAACATCATTGTAACTATTATGCTGCCTTCTTTTCCTCTCAGGTATGTGAACAAGCTCTGTGATCTCCACTTGGAGTGTGACAATTACACAGAAGCAGCTTACACGCTGCGTCTGCACTCCAAACTCTTGAGCTGGTCCGACTCAATGCTCCCACCGCTTCTCAAGTCAAACAAGTACCCACTCTGCCAGACGCACCGCCAGCTGAAAGATGCCATCTATCGAGACATGATCATCTACTTCGACAAGGGTAAAATGTGGGAATGCGCTCTCAGCATCTGCAAAGAGCTGGTCCAGCAGTATGAAGATGAAACCTACGATTATTTCCAGCTCTCGACCTTATTGCGCCGCATGTCACAGTTCTACGATAATATCATGAAGCAGCTCAGACCTGAGCCAGAATACTTCCGAGTCGCGTACTACGGGAGAGGGTTTCCGGTTTTCCTGCAGAACAAAGTGTTTGTTTACCGCGGGAAGGAGTATGAGCGCCTGAGTGATTTCAGCAGTCGAACTCTGAACCAGCTCCCAAACGCTGAGTTACTGAATAAGTTGACGCCTCCGGGGGAGGAGATCACCGAATCAAATAATCAATGTATCCTTTTATCATGATTTTTTCGTTCATTAACGGTGTAAGTCGGCAATCGCATAACTTGGTTTGTGGCGTCGCAAATTTCCTGTCATACTCTATTTTTCAAACGGAAAGCTACTGAACGGCAATTCTTTAAACCTGCCGTGATTTTTCTTCTCTGTGCGAAGAAAATTCTGCATATACTTCAAGGAATGATGCCAATTTTTTCTCCTTCAAAAAAATAACAGGTTTCCAAACACCACATACGAGATTTGTGTTTGCAGACTTACAGGGTCGATATGTCATTCAGCGAACTGAATGTAACTAAGGAGCAGTGTTTCAGAATTTTTACTTTGAATTTTGATTTCTGTGGGAATAAGAATGAATCTATTTATTGGGATTTTATTACATTATTTTCATACACCCATAACTCGAGTTTTTCAAGAGATAAATGTTATTTTATTCTCTGTATTAAATCGTCTTTCCTCTGACGTAAAGGCGTATCTCTATTTCCACATAAGCCCCGAAAAGCGTAGAATCCAATGGAGAACAGGGCTCACGCGGAAATTGAGATACGCCCTTACGTGAGAGGAGCGACAAAATGTACCTAAGTGTTGCTATGCAGATTAATCATATTAGTTCACAACTTATTATGTATTTATCTTACTGTAAGTGTCTGGAAATGTAGGTTTGCTCAGCATTGGTAGAGCGATACATTTTTCATCCATTGTTTCTAATAATTTTTTAATGATCATGGTGTGGTTGTGTGTGCTTGCATTTCCTCTCCTGGTAAGGATTTGTGTAGGAAAAAAATTCAGGACAAAAGCTATAATTTTTAACCTCTAGATGTTTCTCTAATGATTTGTCTCCAGTGTTGTTGAGCCCAAGGAACTTGGATTGTCGAAAAAAAAAAAAAAAAAAAAAAAAAAATTACAAGAAACAATGAGTAAGGAGGAT